>NC_082693.1:78268005-78592918 GCF_949987515.2 Delphinus delphis | reverse complement strand
TCCCTAATGCTTGATAGAAAGTTCCAACAGGGCAATGAACTCTACATTTACATGGCATCACTAGCGTGTAACATGAGGCTTTCTGCAAAGTAGGCACTTGGTAAATATTAACGGATAAGTGAAAGCATCACTGAATTAAGTCTTCACATGCATGATTCTCTGCCGTCATACACTATGTGTGAGCTCTGTTCTGTCTTTGGAATGACCTTTCTCTCTCCGAAAAGTTCTACCCATCCAGAGCAATGTCGACTGTGAAACCCTCTCTTCTCCCCAACATGGTTAACTTCGAAATGTGCTTCCTTCACTGTTCAAACGTACTTCCTCCACAGCATTTACTACGGTGACGAGCTGTATTTATTTATATACCTGATATCCCGTAAGGCTGTGAGGACCTTAGAGGATGGGGGTGATGAGTTATTTATCCAGGTATCCCCTAGAGTCTGGTACATAAGAAATTGTTGAACATTTGTTGAATGAATAAGTGAAGGAAGGATGAAGGAGGGACAATTACAAGTCTGTGCAGAGTGATTTCAAAACCCAGGGGAAGAATCTGTAGAAACCAGCTAGGGAAGAGATTTTCCCTGCGAGAGAGCCAAGGGCTGGGTTTCTGGGGACCAGACAGAGGAGCGGTTGGGGAGGCATCTTTGATGTTGCTGCACAACAGCCTAAAACCCAGAAGAGGAATGTTTAATTGTAGGGATGACAACATGAATCCAGTGGTTCCTCCTTGGACCATGAGACTCAGAAAGGAGGCGCCGATTACATCAGACTTCCCAAAGCTCCTAGCCCCAGCCCCCTGGGGACTACGTCTGAGCAGTGTACACTCTAACAGACAAGTAGACACGGGCTCTGAAATCAGGCTGCCTGGGCTCAGATCTCAGCTCTGCCACCTACTAGTTGTGTGACCTGGGTCTCAGTGTTTATACTTTCTATGCCTCAATTTCTTCATCTGTAAAATGGGGATAATAATAATACATACCACTAGGGATGTCTTTTTGAAGTTTAAAATAGACGCTATATGACATGTGTTTAGAATACTGCCTGGTACATTAAAAGCAAACAACCAGGATAAGTTATATGTATGAAAAGTTCAGACTATCATTTAGAATCATCTAAGAAAGGCTCTCAGGACTATATAAAAGAGATTTCTGAATACTCTCTAAAAAACACAGAAATGGTGACTCAGACTGTTACAGAACTTTGTAAGATTCCTGTAAACTTTATAAGTCCCCAAGGGCTTATATATTTTGCTAACCTTTATTTATAGTCCCACAGAGGTCAGCAGTTAAAATCTCTAAAGAGAGTCTCTATGAGTTGATCTGGGGGGCATTAATGAAGAGGGGAGCTAAAAAGGATCATTCAGCTACCAAATCTGTTTTGGCAGAAGGGCTGCCCCCAATGTCAAGCGGATGCTGGCACCTGAAAGAAGAAAGGGAAGTAAGCCGACTCCCCAGGCCGCGGGAACTATAGGAGTGAAGGCAACAAGGGCCTTCCCAGGATGAAGAATGAGCTCCGAGGACTTAACCTGCAGGCACGCAGCTCCCTGACCATGTCCAAAAGTGACCTCCTCATCTCTGCCTCCAAGTGTCCCATTTTCTGGCAGATAACCATTCTTTAAGTGTGTCACAATAATGAACTTGAAGTTGTTTTTGTTATTTACTTTCTTCCCTTTTATTCTTCATATAAAGCCTATCACCAAATGTTATCTATTTTTCTATTTCTAAATTTTTTCCATTTTATTATTGAAATATAAAACTTGTAAAAGTATATGTCCACTTTAAAGAACAATAACAAGTACCTGTGTACCCCTCCATCCAGCATAACAGAATACTAGGAGGGCCTTAGAGGTCCCTAATGGGTTTCACTCTGATAATCTTAATGACTTCTTACTTCACCAGTTCCCATGGATTCACCCTCACTGCTCTACTTTCATTGTTGTCATCAGATTATCATTACCTCATGCTAAGACCAGAACCGTAACTACTTCATTCATTCAAAATATTATTGGCACCTCCTACTAGATGAGCAGCAAGCTGGACCTTACTGATATCAAAGTTGAAGCCCTGCCCTCCAGGAGGTTAGACTTGAGGGTCCAGACAGACCAGAGATGGACAAGTACAACCAAATGTCATGAACACATGACAGAGGTAGCACAGGCTGGGGGAGAGCCTTGGTTCGTCTCCCTGTCTCCTATCTCTCCAACCCTCCTGCACTCCATTTTTATTACATTATACTCCTAGTCTAGGATTAACAATAATTTCCCTCTACCTGGCCTAATAACCTTCCAGGATCTGGCACAAGGGAGTGTGCACCAGGTGTAGATCTGACTCTAAGCTCTCACCATTACAAGCTGTGTGTCATCTTAGAAACCTCTTAACCTCTCTGAGCTTCGGGATCCTCATCAGTAAAATGAAAATCATGATACCATCTCCTACTGAGTTAGTGTAGGGATGAATTCCATGATAAATGTGGAAGTATTTTGTCAACTAAAAAGCACTATGTAAATGTTTTATGGGATGTTCTCTTTCTCCCCTTTTGTCCTCGTTAAAATGTATCCTCATTTAAGATGCAACAGTATGTCTTCCAAGAACCCTGAAGCTTCCAGTCAACCTCTTTGCTCCATTGACCCCTCTTGTTATTTTGGTCAGCACCACGTATCTTGGGCTGTGCTGACTTTACAGGAGTGAGTTTAGTTTCTCAAAGCAGGCTGTGAGCACTCTGATAGTAGTATCATGTCTCATGTTTTCCTAGTGTTCTCCCAAGACCTAAAACTTTCTTTAACACTGAGAACTTTCTCACATATTCATTGCTTATTGAGCAGAGTATGACCAGCACAATGTTAGAAATCAACTGTAGAAACAGTTTTGATGTTATTTTTATATATTTCAGCCAAAATTTGTTATGAAATTAACATGGCTGCAATGAAGAAAATACCAGCAATACCTGAATATCTAATGTGTTGTTAAATTGACATCAAATGAGGAATTAGAAGTTCCAAATTTGAGGGACTTTCCTGGTAGCGCAGTGGTTAAGAATCCTCCTGCCAATGCAAGGGACACAGTTTCGAGCCCAGGTCCAGAAAGATCCCACATGCTGCGGAGCAACTAAGCCAGTGCGCCACAACTACTGAGCCTGCGTGCCACAACTACTGAGCCTGTGCGCCACAACTACCGAAGCCCGTGGGCCTAGACCCCATGCTCTGCAACAAGAGAAGCCACCACAATGAGAAGCCCACACACTGCAACGAAGAGCAGCCCCTGCTCACTGAAACTAGAGAAAGCCCGCACGTGGCAACGAAGACCCAATGCAGCCCAAAATAAATAAATAAAATAAATAAATTTATTAAAAAAAGAAAAAAGAAGTTCCACATTTGGGTTTACATTCCCCATCATTGACTGCATTCCCTCAGACAAACCTTTCAATGTAGCCATATGCCTCAGTCTTGGCATCTGCAAAATGAAGTCATTAACAGCTGCCTATCAATTCTGAACGAATTAAGGTTCAATATATTCTATGAATAAGGCTTTGTAATGCCATGATCTTCTAGAAATAAAGAAAGGAGTCAAACATTGTTCTGGGTAAAGATTTTTTGGATATGACACAAAAAGCACAAGCAACAAAAGCAAAACTAGGTAAGTGCAATTGCATCAAACTAGAAATCTTCTTCAAGTAAAAGAAAAAATAAACAGACTGAAAAGTCAACCCACAGAATAGGAGAACATATTTGCAAATCATCTATCTGATAAGGGGTTAATATCCAAAATATATAAGGAACTCAAACAACCGAAGAGCAAAACAAAACAAAATAACCCAATTAAAAAATGGGCAAGGCACACAAACAGACATTTCTCCAAAGAAGACATACAAAAGGCCAAAACATATGAAAAGATACTCAACATTACTAATCCTTAGGAAAATACAAATCAAAACCACAGTGAAATACCACCTCACACTTGTTAGAATGGCCGTTATCGAAAAGATAGTTTTGACAAGGATGTGGAGAAAAGGGAACTCTTGTACACTGCTTACAAGAATGTAAATCGTTACAGCCATTATTGACAACAGTACGGAAGTTTCTCAAAAAATTAAAAATAGAACTGCCAAATGATCCAGTAACCCCACTTCTTGTTATATATCCAAAGGAAAGGAAATCCGTCTCTCGAAGAGGTATTTGTAGTACCATGTTCACTGCAGCATTATTCACAATAGCTAAAATACGGAAACAACTTAAATGTCCACTGACGGATGAGTGTGTGTGTGTGTGTGTGTGTGTGTGTGTGTGTGTGTAAATGGAATGTTACTCAGCCTTAAAAAAGATGGAAATCCTGCCTCTTGAGACAACATAGATGAACCTGGAGGACATTATGTTAATGGAAATAAGCCAGATGCAGAAAAACAAATACTGTATGACCTCACTTATATGTGGAATTTAAAATAGTTGAAGTCATAGTAACAGAGAGCAGAATGTTGGTTACCAGGGTTTAGGGGGAAGGGGAAATGGAGAGATGTTGGTCAAAGGGTACAAAGTTTCTGTTTTACAAGATGAATGAGTTATGGAGATCTAATGTACAGCAATGTGACCACAGTTAGCAATACGTTATCATGTACTTTAAATATGCTAAGAGGGTAGATCTTAAGTGTCCTCGCCCCCCACCCCACACACAAACGGTAACTATGTGAGTGATGGATACATTAATTAGCTTGATTGTGATCATTTCACAATGCATACATATATCAAAACATCACGTTGTATACCTTAAATACATACCATTCTTACTTATCGACTATACCTCAATAAAGCTAGAAAATGGGTCAAATATATTCAATATATCTTTATATTTATTACTGCTTCAGCTTTATCCCAAATTAGCCACAGATATCATCATAGACATCCACCACAGATGAAGTGAATTCCAAAATCTGTTTTACTTAGCCTAAAAAAAACTGAAAAGGTTTGAGAGTGAGAGGATACACATGGAACTGCAGAGAGGGGAGGGGATGCTGGTAGAACAAAGAAAGCTTCTAAATCGCACCCTGAAAGCCTTGTTTTCCTCAGTCCAGATTCCTTCTCATGCCCCCTGATCGTCAAGCTTTAAAGTGAGAAAGAACAAATTGCTCTGAATGCCAGAGAAATTATGATTCCTTTCTCATCATTTCCCTTTGATTTTATGATTAGCAGTTGGCAATCTAAAACAGAACCTATTTTGGGATGAACTGGGAGATTAGGTTTGACATAAATACACTACCATGCGTAAAATAGATAGCTAGTGGGAACCTGCTGTATAGCGCAGGGAGCTCAGCTTGGTGCTCTGTGATGACCTAGTTGGGTGGGATGGGGGGGTGGGAGGGAGGTCCAAGAGGGAGGGGATATATCTATGCATATAGCTGATTCACTTCATTGTACAGCAGAAACTAACACAGCATTGTAAAGCAAGTATACTCCAATCAATCGATCAATCAATAAAATAGAACCTTATAAAACAGAGTCAGAATTCTGACTTTTAATTTTTTTAAGTTGTTCTGCTTTCCATATCCAGAGTTTGTCTATATTTTGAAAAGTTCACATTGACTATTGGTACAACTTCAACCATGCACCAATAGTTGGTGTTAAAGGTAAATAAATAAACCATTGCCATTAATTAATGTACCTTATCATTTCTTAAAGGAAAGGTGCAGAGTGGAGCAGAAGAGGATAAGATTTAGAACCAGAAACACCCAATTTGCAACCCAGTTACTTCCCATCTAGATCATGGGCAAGTTACCTTCTCCAAGACTTAGTTTTCTCATCTATACAATTTACCCTACAAGACTGATGTAAGAATTAGAGTGAATGTATGTACAACATCCATCACAGTATTTCTCTGAGTCGTTACACAATGTTAAAGATCTTTCTAGGCTAGCAGCTTGCATTAAATTATCTTTAATCTAGTTTTCCATATCTCTATTTCCACTGGCCTTGACCCTAGCGGTCGGGGGAAAAGTGATCACAATATCCTGGCAAGGAGGAAGGAAAAGAATAGTGTTTGAAAAAAAAAAAGCATGTTCAATATTATCATTATTTTGAATTGGATAATTTGGTTTATTAGGGACATGTTTCCAGGTTCTCTATAGGAGCCATGGTCCATCTTCCTGGTCATTTAGATTTTGTTTCAGGTGGGTTGAGGTTTTGTTGTTTTTGTCACTGTTGTTTTAATGAATGCCAGAACTGATCATCGTCACCCTAGAATACCTTCCGAGCAGACATAGTTTTAACAACCAGCATTAACTGTGGCTATAGATTTCCTGGTTGCATCTGCACGGCCGCTGCTTATAACGCTAGAGTTCAGAAAGGTAACGAGTGTCTGACAGCACACTTCTGGCATTTGAAGATTTTATTTGACAGTATCAACTGCAGTTAACTGAACACCCACCAAGCAAACTTGATAAGAGTATCTCTTGTGGTTTTGAGAGTCAGTCTGATACTGCCTCTCAAAAGAGGTTTGGGCTCCAAATTCACAACAGCTGGTCCCACCCCTGATTCTACATTGGATTTGCTCTGTGACCTCGAGTATTTTATTGAAGCTCTTTGGCACTGGGCAGCATCCGTAAAATTGGGGCAGTATCACTGTAATACAGTGTCAACTCACAGCTGGGTGGCATGGCATTCCTATTACAAGCAATGGGATGGAAGCACTACTAAATATGGAATAAATCTTTTGGCTGACAAACTGAGCTGGGAAGGCAGGTCATAAACCCAGAGGAAAAATGAGGAAATAAACTCAGTGGAATTACCATGGATTACTAAGGCTTCTACAAATATAGTTTTAGATAGACTAGTGTAATGATGACAGTTAAGAGTCAGGAGGACCCTGTGCCCACATCAGAATAGAAGGACAGGGAGACTGGGGACTCTAGCTGGCCTCCATTTTAACACTTAAAGCTACAGTTATGGTGCTTTTGCTGGACATCACGGTCAGTTCATTTGCATGTTCCTGTCTGATTGGCTGAATTCAGGCTTTGACATGGCTTTTGGCTCTAACAGTAGGTGAGACTCGTGCTATCAAGAAAAGTCACATATGCAAATAGCCCTCAGCTTCTGGCTCTTATCAGCTGCAACCATAGGGGAGGAGGGGAGCTGTGGTGTGTCTGTTTATGAATTCAGTGGCCTAGAGCCCAGGGAAATATGGCGATTCTTTATTGCCACAGCTACTACCTCCTGATAAATGGAAGAGAGACTGTGGCTGTGAGAAAGAGATCAAAGTTACTGCACTAGGCTAGGATGTCTCATGAAAGTGCTGCTGCGTAGGAGCATGTGCTGGGGAAGGCACCTGGACGGAACCAGAGGATGGAAGAGAATCCTGTCACTGTCTCCGTAAAGTAGTAAAGCAAACCCCCACATGCAAACATGATGCAATGAGAGGATTCGATTTGAGAATCGGGGTGCAGAACGCGGTACGACTCCTGACATTGGGGAATATTCCCGGTCAGGGGTGTTCAAGGTGTCCTCTACACACTGAGCCACCACCTATGGCAACACAAATACAGAAATTGAGGGTAAGCATCTACAGACTTTTATAGCAGTTTCCTAGAATGTCCATTGAATCTAACACTAAAAAAAATTGGGCTTGTATTTTGTATGTCTTTTAAAATTTTTTATGTTTCTAATACTTCGTTTTTATTATGCTTTACAAAAGTACTGGTTTATGAAAGATTTGGAAATTAAATGTTCAAAAATGATCTTCACTACATATAACAGGTTGAGAAGCAACAGTCTCATCCTCAGCCCATATTAGTCCCTTTAGGTTAAAGGGCTTTGCAAACACACATGCTCCAGGCTGCGTGTGATCTCAGTAAGTATCTCTTATGCACGAAATAGCACGTTGGTAGGAAAGGAAGCAGATATAGTGTAAGTAGAGCCAGAGAAAAGACTATAATCAGAATGTCTGTGTTATAAAGGAGTAGATTTAGATTCAAGGTATGTATCAGTCTCGGTTTAATCAGGAGACAGAAAGTCACCAGTAATTTGAACAGGGGAAGTTTAATTTGAAGAATAAATTAATTATGGTAGAGGAAACAATACAAAGATGTAGAGAGCACTCTAAAGGGTGCCCTAGGGCTGAGGGAGAGGACCCACAACTGGGGATCAGACCTCACTGGAGGAAACGGAGGGCTGAGAAGTCTGCCGGGTTGCCTGATCCAGAGCTGGCCTACCGCTGCAGAGCAAGTAGGTACCAGCCTCCACGTACAGCTGTGTCAAAGCTGGGGGCAGGGAGGTGGACACTGCTGGAGGTACGAGACCTGGAGTGGGCAGTGTTTAAATCACGAGGGCCAGGGCAAGGTGGTCACCAGGTCCAGGGCAGGCTGTGCATTGGCACGCACTAGGCACATGGCCGGGACAGAGCAACACCAGTCACGTGAGCCCCCTCCTCCTCCCGCAGAGCTCCTCCAGCGCCCTCTGCTGGCAACGGTTAACAGCATGCTCACCGTAAAGGGGAAATGCTTACTGCCCAGTCCACTATTACAGAACAGGAACTCAAGGCTGAATGCGGAGCTAAGGGCCCATACACTGATAACTGGTGTAAGATTAGAAGGAACACAACTACACACAACTATCACAACGGATGATGAGGAGAACTGACTTAAGAGGCAATTCCTCATAATAACTCAATATGTCTTATTATCCCCATTTTACATATGAGAAAACTAAGGTTCAGAGAGGTTAACTAACTCACCCCAAGCCACAAAGCTAAAAAAGTGGTGGAACTGGGATTTTAACCCTGGAAATCAGGCTCTAGAATCCTCTCTTTTTAACCATCATGTGACGATGCTTGTTGTTGTGGGATAATAAGTAATAACAGCTAACACGCACTGAGAACTTACTAATGTCAGGCATTAGGTTGAGTACTCTATAGCCCTATTCTCATTTCATCTTCATCACATGCCTATGAAATAGAGACTATGGCTATCCCCTCCCTTTTGGAGATGAAGAAATAGAGCTTCACAAGGTTAATTACTTTGCCCATGGTTGCCCAGCTAGCAGGTGATTTTGCTTCCAGGTACTCTTGCTTCTGACCTTGTGCACATAACTACGCACTTCTCTTTGTACAGGAGGAGTAAGAGAGGAAAGAACGCGGTGGTCAGAAGCATCAAAGAAGGCTTTGGCAGAGAGGTGAAGCCTAAGCTGGACTTTAGGGTCTGGCAGGATTTGAATGAGCAAAAGTGCAGAGCAGGTTTGCTTATTTGGCATACAAACATTTTTTGTCTTTATTATAATGCACTTCCACACCTTTAAAAATCTAGAGATTTCATAAAAAATCTGGATTTCTAGCTTCTAAAAATGTGGAAGATATGTCAATACTAGGCTATACTGTGATGTGGCACCCTTAACTAGGGCCTAGTAGTGCCTGTGCCCTGTAGACCCAGTGTGCCTGGTCCAGTCTGCCATGCTCCCCACCACTCCCTGTTGTCTCACACTCATCTGCTTCACCCATTTATTGTTTCACTACATGGCCCCTGTGGGAAAGTGAGACTGAATGCAGAGGCAGAGAATCTCAGGCTGGAGAGAAAGCATGTGGAAAGGCCTGAAAGCAGAGTTTATCATGCTGTGTGTCTGTGTGCACACGCATGCACACATGTGTGTAGTCCAAGTCAGAGAAAAAGCAGGGGAGTAAGAAGTGAGTGGCGGCACCACCTAGAGCAGAATGGACAGATTTGATGGGAGTCGAGCAACGTAATCAAGGAAGGACAGAGACGCATTTCAGCAGCGAGATCTATACGCATGACTCCTCTCAGGAGTTCTGGACCTGGGGGTATGACATTTTGAAAGTTGAGCTGGGTAGGAGAGATTACATGAGGGAGAAATGGGTGGGGAGAAGACTTGGGAGGACATTGCGATGACCCGCATGGAAAGCAATGAGAGTCTTAGACCAAGAAGGAACTCTTGCTTCTGCCTGGTTCAGCCAAGAAGTATTTAGCACCCTGTCTAGCTCTGTTTACTTCAGTCATCCCTGGCATAGTAAGCGGAGTGGGAAAAGGTGATGTTTGGGCTAGAGGGCTGATCTGGAAAAGAGATGATTCTTCACTGCTTAACAGATGGGGGAGATTAAACAGCAGAGTGCTGGCAAATAGAGAAATGTCACAAAAGGAGTCTGCAATAACCTTAAGCCATGAGTGTCTCTTTTCTTTTCCTTCTACTCAGTCTATACCCAATCCTTGCAACTTCCTGTACACTTAATAAAAATAGGGTACGTGAAAGCAGTTTGCATAAGCTGGGCACATAGCAGGTGCTCAGTAAATGTTAGCCTGGATTGAGACAGACATTTCAGTTTGCCCATCTATATTTCTGTCAGGTCTGCAAAGACCAGCTTCAGCTGTAATAGATTCAGTACTTCGAAGGCATTACCACAGCTCAAGAGGAAGGAAACCACTAATGAGGAGAAACTGCAGCAAGAGAAATAGGATGAAAGAATAACACACATTTTTATTCCTACAGGAAATAATTGCCTAGAAATCACATAAACTTTCCCAAGTTGAAAAAGAATACTGCACTTTAAATTCCCTCTAAAAGTACATGATCTAGTGACCACGTTTTAACCCTGAGTTGAGTTGTTTGGCATAGCAAATACAATAACAACCAAAGTCAATATAATATACTCTTTCCGTTGTGCATTTCCTTTCATCAGTGGGTTTCAAAGGGTTGATGTCAGTATGGGCCTGAAATACCCCAGCCCAAAGCATTTAAGTTATGGGGACATGAAGAATTTCTTCTCCCATGTTAAATTTTTTATGGGAACAGCGTGATATAGTATAAAGAGTATTAATATAAAACATCAAGAATTCTACTACTAACCTGGCCAGGTACTGAGACTTTGGGCAAGTCACTCTACCTCTCTGGGTCTCAACATCTCCCTATAAGACAAGAGGAGATTACAGGAGATCAGCGATTTCCAAATCGAGGCGGATAACAGAATCACGTGGTGGGCTTTTAGAAACACAGATTCCTGGGCTCTACTCACAGAATATCTTGAGATGGAGCCGAAATCAGGCCCTTAACAAAGAATCACAACATCTCAGTGGCATACATCAACAAATATTTAAGTCACAAGTCTGTGGACTGGTTGGCCATCAGCTGATCTCAGCTGGGCTCAGCTGGAGGGCTCTGCTGATCCTGGCTGGCCCAGTGACATCTGGAGGGGCAGCTGGGGCTTGAAATTTGAGGGCTGGGATCCACGGGGGTAGCCCAGCTCTGAGCAATGTGTATCTTATCCTACTCCAGGGACCAGCATGCTATATTGGGCATGTTTTCTCACAGCAATAGCAGAGGTGCACAGGAGCCAGCCTAACTTCACAAGAGCATTTCTAGCCTCTACTACCTCATGTCTGTTTAATATCCAGTTGAGCGAAGCCAAGCCTAGGCTAACATCAGAGGGGAAAAGTATGTTCTTCCCATGGAAATTAGGAGGACAGAGTGAATAGTTTTCAAGAATAATCCAATCTGCCACAGGATGCTAAAAAACTGTATATGTTTTTGGGTTTTTTTTTTGCGGTACGCGGGCCTCTCTCTGTTGCGGCCTCTCCCGTTGCGGAGCACAGGCTCCGGACGCGCAGGCTCAGCGGCCATGGCTCACGGGCCTAGCCGCTCCGCGGCATGTGGGATCTTCCCAGACCGGGGCTCGAACCCGTGTCCCCTGCATCGGCAGGCAGACCCTCAAACACTGCGCCACCAGGGAAGCCCTGTATATGTTTTTTAATCCTGGATACACAGTCAGGAATAAATGATCTGTAAGGTATTTTCTGGTCTGTCATCCTAAAAGATGCTATAAATTGATGAAGAGAAACTGAAATTGGGTTGAAGAAAAGGCAATCTGGTAACCTGGGCAGGGGAGATAAATGAATTCTTATCACCATCCAGCAAAAGCCATCACTGAGGGAAATATGGGAGACTGTCCTGCTAGGAGCATCTGTTCTCTTCCAAGGACTTCGTATGAGCTTTCTTGTTTTGTTCCAGACAAAACCCCTGCTAGTTAGGTGTTATGACCCTCATCCTTTTTCCTTCTTCTTTTAGACAAAGAACATGGCAAAGAAAGATGAATCCTCTTGCTTAAGGCCACACAGCTCAAACATTGCAGCACGAGGTTTCTATCCCCATTTGGCTCCAGAGTCCCTGCTCCTGTCACTGCACGTCCACTGCCTTAACATGGGTTCCTACAAGGACCTACCCAGAGTCAGAGCCCCTAAAAACTTCCTGAGAACCCTAATATCTCCATGCCTCCTACAGAAGGTTTTGCATCTCTGGTGGCATTTATTCAGCTTTATAACATGGTCACTTACTAGTTGAGAGTGCCTGGGCAGGTTACTTAAAACTGGGCAAGTGCCTCAGTTTTCTCTTCTATAAACCAGGTATAACAGAACCTGCCTCATAGGGTCTCTGTAATGAGTAAATGAGTCGATAACTGTAATACTATGTATTATGTATATATACAAAATCTGGCACATGGTAAGTGCTAATTAGGTGCTTGTTAAACAAATAATGGTCTCATTTGTACACCTATCTTGTGTATAGGATATAGAGCGGTGAGTCTCAAAACATGTTCCATTGAACATATTGCACACCAACTGAATTAGAAACTCTGGGGATGGATTCGAGCGATCTGAGTTTTACCAGGTGATTCAGATGCATGCTAAAGTAAGTTAAGAATCCTTCTGTCTTCTGGCTCTTATTCGAGAGTTCAGTAAATAAATATCGAAGTAATTAATGGTATTTGACACTTACTGAGCCCTCCAATGCATCAGGTACTACACTAGACACTTTTAATCCTCCCAAACGCCCAATGAGGTAATTGCTATTATTATGCCCAACGTGCAGATGAGAAAAACTGAGGCACAGGGTAACAGCGAGTAAATCGGCAGATCTGAGATTTGAACCCATTCTGTCTAACATCAGAATCCACACTCTTCAACCTCACACCACACGACTAAAGGAATGATGTTGAATAAGTCAAGCATGGACAAAGCTCTGGCTTCGGGCACCAACCTGCCCTCCATAAGCACCCACCCTCTGTAGGGATTTATGGGCAGAGAGTAGCTGCTCTTCTCTAGGATCAGAAACAACTGCAGCGTCTCCCATCTGCTGGAGCCTCAACCTCCACCTTGCTGGATGCTAGACCCCACCTGCCATAATCTCCCCAAATTTGCTTAACCTTCCTGCCTTGGCTGCGTTCCTAGACTCACTCTCTGTTTTTAGATGCCTGATGTTCAGGATTCTACCAGATTTGCCGTTTTCTTTGGTCTCCAACAAAACTTGAGTTTCCCACCAAGTCCCTCCCACATCTCTGACCTCTTGCTTGGCCATCCCTGTATGTGCCCAGAAAAATATACAGAAACTGTTATTGTTACCTGACTTCTCAGAAACACACACACTCCTAAACATATTAAGAGTTTTGTGAGAGACTCATAGGACTGCCTTACTTGGCAAATTTTAAAGCCACACTATCGACTTGTGCCTGGTTCCTAAAACACAAAATGAAATATCCTGGGTTTTGGCAAAGGGACCTTTTTTTTTTTTTTTTTTTTTGGCGTTACGGGGACCTCTCACTGTTGTGGCCTCTCCCGTTACGGAGAACAGGCTCTGGACGCGCAGGCTCAGCGGCCATGGCTTACGGGCCCAGCCGCTCCGCGGCATGTAGGATCCTCCCAGACCGGGGCACGAACCCGTGTCCCCTGCATCAGCAGGCGGACTCTCAACCACTGCGCCACCAGGGAAGCCCAAAAGGGACCATTTTTAAGGGCAGCTGTTGACTCTCAGAATGTGTATTTCTTTGAGGACAGTTATGTGAGATTACATAATCTTCTCCCTCCATTCACTGCCATTTCGTCTGGGCCATTTCAGCTTTCATCACAGCCATAACGCATATGCTTGTGTGCGAAGTACCCACCGCTAAATGCCCGTGCAGGGTGGAGAGCAATAAAGGAAACCTTGATCTCACCTGGCATGGAGGCCAGCAACGCTAGCCAAAGAAGGAGACAAGAGAAAGAGCCCGGCTCAAAAGGGGCACCACCCTCCCTCCCTGGGCCTCAGGAAGAGGCTTCAGACAGAGTGAGAACGGCAGACAGAGGATGCCTGTGCACATGTGCTGTCAAGAAGGGCTCGCAGAGTCCGAGGATGCCCCGGAGGAGAGAGCAGCTGCTTTTGTTTCCTCGGAGGCAGAGCCCAGTAGGGAGTGGGTAAGCCAGGAGCCAGGGAGACAATTACTAGAAAGGCATTCCCTGGTGTTCTAATGAGGCAATCAGAGCCACTGAGGTTTCCAGTGTCAGAGCAGGACAGGGCTCTGAAGACCCCAGGCCAACACCCTCGTTTTGCAGAAGAGGTAACTGAGGCCCAGATGGGGAGAGTGACTTGCCCAGAGTCACAGAGCCAATTAGGGCTGGGAACGGAACCATAATTCTCTGCCTCTGCCAGAACCCAAACCCTACCCACTGAAGGGCCGCCTCTGAGGGCCGGTGGAGGAGAAAGCGGCTCATGGCAGTAGAAGCGTTTTCACTCTGAGCAGCCTGGCTGTGGGATTCCCTCAGGGGGCACAGTCCAGGTTCAGGAGGCCTAAGCAGTCGCTGACCAGAAGCCTGGGGTCTGGGTGGGGAGGCGCGAGGGGCTGAGGAGGGGATGGAGGCGAGGGTGACAGCGAAGTGCGCTGCGTCAGACACTATGAGGCTATGACTTACCTCCCTGTGCCACGTACTGTCGTATCCCTGCCACCGCCAACAAAAACATGCCTCATCTCTGCATCTCTAAGGAGCCCATTCCCAGGGTTCTCAGGGGATCCTAGGAGGCGGAGAGTCCCAAGATGCCTGAGTTTAGAATTCTGAGGGACCTCCCAGGCCTGGAGGCCACTAAGCCTCACAGTATTTCCTTAGTCCTTAACAAGCCCAATAAATCTGCTCACAAAAGGCGAAGAAAGAACCTGAAGAACGTGCCCTGCCTTCGCCCCACTACCCGCCCTGCTCCCTGCACACTCGTCCGCCTAAATGGCCTCTTAGTGCGCCCTTCTCCCTGAACAGGCTCAGCAATTTGCATCTCTGCTGTTCTCCTTTTTAAAATGACAGAAAAACACTCAGCAGAATGGGGCCTGCCAGGGCCAGGCTTCCGCCCACAGCAACAGAGGCACAGAAGGCAACCTGACGTTTAGCCGACGTGACCTTCCCATCCGTTCACACACACCACAAAACAGACTTTAATAGATGAGGTTCGGAGAGGGGGGCACGAGGAAGGGATCGAAGGAGAAAAGGCACCGCGATCTTTTTATCATGTACAGCTTAGTCAACATTTTCGTAAGTGGATTCTCGTGCGTGCGTCGCTGGAGAAGACGGGGTTCCAGACACGCTACCCCAACCATGTGGCATCTGGCGTACTGAGTACTGTGAGGCTGAAGGGCACCCTGAACTCCTCCCTTGGCCGAAACAGGTCATAAAACCCTCCTGTGAGAGGTGTCCTCCCCCATCCTGAGGGAAGGAGCACCCTCACCTCTGAACACAAAAGGAGGCCAAGAAGAACCTGAACTAAGAGGCCTTGCTGAGCTCCCCTGCTTTAGTGCCCCTAACCTCACACCCCTTACCCTGTCAGCTTCCTCTACCACTGTGCACTCTTCGTCAAGTCTGGCAAAAGAATACTCAGCTCTAACTGTTTCTTTGGGTCCTTATTTCTTTATGAAGGCTCCTGTGTCATGTAAAACAACTAAATCTGCATGCTTTTCTCCCGTTCATCTGTCTTCCTCAGTTTAATACGCAGACCCAGCCAAGAACCCTAAGAGAGATGAGAAAAACCTTTTCCTTCCCCACAGAGATCAGTGATAAGCCCTCAGTGGTGGGTTTTCTTCCCCTCTTTCTCTAGCCTTTAAAGGGGGAAGGAAAAAGATACGTGAGAACTATATATCTAATGTATTGGTGTTCTTTATTGCAATTAACTCTTCAACACCCCAATATTCTCATGCTGTAGAGGAGCCTGTTGTGCATCAGAGAGGTTAAATATCTCACCCGAGGATACCTGAGATTCAACTCCCCTATGCTTTTCCATACCGCTTAGCTCTGTGGCTTTCTAAAGGTGCTATATTTAGGGAAATGGAGAAGACATTGTCACTCAAAAGCCTACATGTTCTTCCAATTAAAAAGATATGCTGAAAGGACCTCTTCTGTTTATCTTTTTTATATAATATACCCACTAGCACTTTCAGCTGTCAGTAATATTGCTCACTATACATTCGCAGACAGAATGGAGGAATTCATCAGAAGGTAGAAACACTCCACAGCAACTACATAAGAAGCCCTACGGTGGGACTGGGCACTTCATCCGTGTTCATGAGGCACGAAGAGCAGTGGCAGGTGCATGTGGAGTGTGGCTAAAAGAAATGTGGTTCTCAACTTGGAGCTGTATGTGAAATACAGGCAGTCTGTAGGGCGGTGAGGGTATGTGATATGTTTTTTAGAATGGCCATTTTTCCCCCTAGGGTTCTAAAGCGCCAGAAAATAATCTTACAGAATATAAAGCAGATAATTCAGGCTTCAGTGTGGTTCAGGTGGAATCAGACTCCGCCCCGTTTACAAACAGAGGTGAGCCCCACTCCGCATTCTGCCAACAGCCAGGCTCTGTCATCCTTCACTGCCTTCTGAGAAGTGCATCTGCTTTGAACTTGGGAGCAGGCACTCAGGACTGAGACTAACAGCCAGAGCCTGGAGACTCGCACTGGGGAATCTCTTGGCCTGTTCTTCAAGGTCTGTGGGAGATGCTGGGAGCAAGACTGAGAGGAAGGTATGGAGACTTCCCATACACCTCCTGCTCTCAGACATGCACAGCCTCCCACATCTGCACATCAACTGTGGTAAATGTACCACTCTGGTGGAGGATGTTGATGTGGATAAAGGGGGAGGATTTCTTGATTTTTGGTCCTGTCATGTGGGAGATGGCAGTGCATGAACTGGGCCAGTGCTAAAGTCTGATGGGACTTGGCACTTCCAGATGCAAGATATTTTCTCCTCAAGCTCATGGATGTGGGATGGGGAATTAGACCTCCCACTGCCAGATCACAGGGCTGAACATCCCTTCCTCAAAGAGCTCTTAGACAAGTTTCCTTCTCATATACATGACTGCCCAGAGGGTGCCCAGAGCTTACAGTCAGTAAATCTCATCCTAAAATCTTAGTCTTTGATGGAGTGAGTATAACCAGGAAAACCTATATTTCAAACCTTCCCTTGTTTTGCAAGAGGTAGGGGCTATTCAAATGAGATTTTTATAAAATTGAGCACATGAACCAAGCTGCTTTAAGCACTGGTGTCAACAGAGGCCAGCGGGGAGAGGGCATGCTACCATTCTTATGGACTGCGGTTCCATTGTTGTACCTCAAGAGGAGACTTTGGTGAGTGTATGGAGATAGAAGCATAGGCAAAGATACTAGATTTTCATGAATTTCTAGCATAGCACTTGCCACATGTAAGTACTCAACTAATTGTAAGAATGAATGATTGGGATTCTCAGCATTGGTAGCTAGGAGATACTGTCCCAGGCAGAAACAAGTTAAGTCTGAAAATGGAGACGAAAGTGGATAGACCATTCAACTAACAGGCAGGAGAGAGATGGCCTATGTGCGGCGTTCCTTTATAGGTCTCCAGAAATAACTGAGGTACATATTAAGGGGTGGAGGGAGAGTAATATTCTATTTGGTTGGGAGAAATTAACTCAAACGTTGGAGTCTATAGCCAGGTGAAGTATACACACACATTGTTTTCAGGCTTTAAAGGGTAAGTGTCCCCCTGTTGGTGGAAATGTAAATTGGTGCATCCACTATGGAAAACAGTATGGCGGTTTCTCAAAAACTAAAAATAGAGCTACCACACGACCCAGCAATTCCACCACTGGGTATATATCTGAAAAAAACAAAAACACGAATTTGAAAAGATACACGCACCCCAATGTTCATAGCAGCATTATTTACAGTAGCCAAGATATGGAAGCAACCTAAGTGTCCATCAACAGATGAATGGATAAGGAACATGTGATATATATACACACACACATACACACAGTGGAATACTACTTAGCCATAAAAAACAATGAAATTTTGCCATTTGCAGCATCATGGATGAAACTGGAGGGCATTACGCTAAGTGAAATAAGTCAGACAGAGAAACACAAATACTACATGATATCACACATGTGGACTCTAAAAAATACAACAAACTAGTGAATATAACAAAAAAGAAGCAGACTCACAGATATAGAGAACAAACTAGTGCTTACCAGTGGGGGGCAGGGGCAATATAGGTGTCGGGGAGTGGGAGGTACAAACTATTGACTCTAAGATAGGCTCAAGGATGTATCGTACACCATGGGGAATGCAGCCAATATTTTATAAAAATTGTAAATGGAGTTTAACCATTAAAAATTGTATAAAACATCTTAAAAATTAAAAAAGAAAGAGTAAGTGTTCCCAAATCCTATCTTTCCAAGTTAAAAAAAACAAAGTACAAGCTCAACCTTGCCAAAATTATATTTTGAAACCATTTGAATTGCCATTTTCTTCAGGAATACGAAAAGCTTCAGAATATCAAATTACTGAAAACCATTAAATCATTTCAAATCATATCTAGCACCAAATTATGAAGGACTAATTGAGCCTGAAAGTTCTAAAATGTCAAACCCGAAAGTGAGAAAATAAATAAATAATAATCATAAAAGAAAAATACTAGTAGAAAACACTAAAAGAAAAAGAAAGTAAAAAGTGATTTTCAACTACTCTATAAATTATTTTCTTTCATCTCTAGTCTGATGGGAGCTTCTTCAAAAAGCCAAGAACCAGAATATCACCCCAAGACATCTGGTCCTCTCATCGTTTCGTGAAGTGCAGATGGAGCGTCCTATGTGGTCTTGGTAAGAGAATTGGTCACGCTCATTAGCCTGGGCAGATTTAGGTTTCAAATAATAAGCTAAATTGAGAACTACCAAGAGACCAACTCTTGCAAAAGCAGCACTATAGCCTGAAGGGGGACATGCCAATTTTTGATTAATTAAAAAGGTTATTAAACTGTTCGGATGGCATGTTAATGAACAATCTGCACGGCACTCAATCAAAACCACACCTCCCAGCCTTAATTACAGGACCCTTATATTGAAAAGAATCTGGGTGAGCCCGCAAGGGATCTTGAAGTGTATCAGACTTGAATATAATACGATCATGGTCAAGCCAGGACAAATCCCATGAAGAAAGATGGTAGTTAAGCTTATAATGTAAACTCTTTCAGGAGAAAGGTGATGCTGATTCCAGCCAGCTTAGAGACACTGAGATGTTAGAATTAGAGAGGTACAATAGACACTGTGCCTTTACAATACATTTTGTACCCAAGAGGTCCAAGTGCTCGGTATATTTTAACTCACATTTTCCCCAATCCTGGTGGTAAAATTAGAAGCCAGAAATGATTGTTTTTTATTTCATAAAGTGTACCTGAATTTATAGTTTGAGACACTGTAATATCTACCATCTACTTTAGAGTTCCAATGCCAGAAAAAGACAGTACTTCTGCCTGGATCAATGATTCTCAAAGTGTGGAACACATGGGGCCTTCTCATAACCCTCAGCCTAATCTACCATTGCAAGTCTCTGCTTTAGTCTTTTGGGGTGAATTACCCATAATTCTATAGGCCTTAGATTATATGTACAACCAAGGTTGATTTTCCAGTGAATTCCTAAATCAGTTAAAAGTCACTAAAATTTGGCATTCATAAACTAAAACTAAGTAGCTCCTAAAGTTTATTGAGGAATATAATTCAATATCCATCTAAGACATCTGACTGCCATACGGTGTTTGGCAGGGATGAAAACTTCTATTGTGTATAATAACTTGCAGATTACTGGAAATCCCACAAAATTCAGAAAGTATGATTTGTTTTTATTACCTCAAGAATTTTCTCAAGCTGATTATGATTTGAATAACTGTGATTATTACTTTTGAATTAAAAATTGCTGTTTAATTTATTTCTATCTTTATCAAGGTAGGTTGTTGTGGATTGTTTGGTTAACCCTATAGTATTCTTTTGCTTTTGATGTTTATTTTTATTTATTTATTTTTCCTTATTAGTCATCCATTTTATACACATCAGTGTTTACATCTCAATCCCAATTACCAATTCATCACACCCCCACCCCCAGCCCCCACCACTTTCCCCCCATACGTATTTCATCTACTTCTGTGTCTCAATTTCTGCTCGGCAAACTGGTTCATCTGTACCATTTTCTAGGTTCCACATATATGTGTTAATATACGATATGTTTTTCTCTTTCTGACTTACTTCACTCTGTATGACAGTCTCTAGATACATCCACGTCTCTACAAATGACCCAGTTTCATTCCTTTTTATGGCTGAGTAATATTCCATTGTATATATGTACCCCTTCTTCTTTATCCATTCGTCTGTCAGTGGGCATTTAGGTTGCTTCCATGACCTGGCTACTGTAAATAGTGATGCAATGAACATTGAGGTGCATGTGTCTTTTTGAATAATGGTTTTCTCTGGGTATATGCCCAGTAGTGAGATACCTGGGTCATATAGTAATTCTATTTTTAGTTCTTTAAGGAACCTCCATACTGTCCTCCATAGTGGCTGTGTCAATTTACATTCCCACCAACAGTGCAAGAGGGTTCCCTTTTCCCCACACCCTCTCCAGCATTTGTTGTTTGTGGATTTTCTGATGATGCCCATTCTAACTGGTGTGGGGTGATACCTCATTGTAGATTTGATTTGCATTTCTCTAATAATTAGTGAGGCTGAGCAGCTTTTCATGTGCTTATTGGCCATCTGTATGTCTTCTTTGGCGAAATGTCTATTTAGGTCTTCTGCCTATTTTTGGATTCGGTTGTTTGTTTTTCTAATATTGAGCGGCAAGAGCTGTTTATATATTTTGGAGATTAATCCTTTGTCCGATGATTCATTTGTAAATATTCTCCCATTCTGAGGGTTGTCTTTTGGTCTTGTTTATGGTTTCTTTTGCTGTGCAAAAGCTTTTAAGTTTCATTAGGTCCCATTTGTTTACTTTTGTTTTTATTTCCATTAGTCGAGGAGGTGGTTCAAAAAAGATTTTGCTGTGATTTATGTCAAAGAGTGTTCTTCCTATGTCTTCCTCAAAGTTTTATAGTGCCCAGTCTTACATTTAGGTCTCAAATCTATTTTGAGTTTATTTTTGTGTATGGTGTTTGGGAGTGTTCTAATTTCATTCTTTTACAGGTAGCTGTCCAGTTTTCCCAGCACCACTTATTAAAGACACTGTCTTTTCTCCATTGTATATCCTTGCCTCGTTTGGCATAGATTAGTTAATCATAGGAGCGTGGGTTTATCTCTGGGCTGTCTATCCTGTTCCATTGGTCTATATTTCTGTTTTTGTGCCAGTATCATATTGTCTTGATTACTGTAGCTTTGTAGTATAGTCTGAAGTCAGGGAGTCTGATTCCTCCAGCTCCGTTTTTCTTTCCCAAGATTGCTTTGGCTATTCGGAGTCTTTTGTGTCTCCATACAAATTTTAAGACTTTTTGTCTAGCTCTGTAAAAAATGCCATTGGTAATCTGACAGGGATTGCACTGAATCTGTAGATTGCTTTCGGTAGTATAGTCATTTTCACAATGTTGATTCTTCCACTTTAAGAACATGGTATATCTATCCATCTGTTGGTATCATCTTCCATTTCTTCCATCAGTGTCTTATAGTTTTCTGCATACAGGTCTTTTGTCTCCTTAGGTAGGTGTATTCCTAGGTATTTTATTCTTTTTGCTGCAGTGGTAAATGGAAGTGTTTCTTTAATTTCTCTTTCAGATTTTTCTCATTAGTATATAGGAATGCAAGAGATTTCTGTGCATTAATTTTGTATCCTGCAACTTTACCAGATTTATTGATTAGCTCTAGTAGTTTTCTGGTGGCATCTTTAGGATTCTCTATGTATAGTATCATGTCATCTGCAAACAGTGACAGTTTTACTTTTTTTCTTCTTTTCCAAATTGTATTTTTTACTTTTTTTTTTTTTTACTTTTTTTTACTTTTTTTTTACTTTTTTCCTTCTTTTCCAAATTGTATTACTTTTATTTCTTTTTCTTCTCAGATTGCCGTGCTAGGACTTCCAAAACTATGTTGAATAATAGTGGTGAGAGTGGACATCCTTGTCTTGTTCCTGATCTTACAGGAAATGCTTTCAGTTTTTCACCATTGAGAATGGTGTTTGCTGTGCGTTTGTTGTATATGGCCTTTATTACGTTGAAGCAGGTTCCCTCTATGCCCACTTTCTGGAGAGTTTTTATCATAAATGGGTGTTGAATTTTGTCAAAAGCTTTTTCTGCATCTATTGAGATGATCATATAGTTTTTATTCTTCAATTTGTTAGTATGGTGTATCACCTTGATTGATTTGCGTATACTGAAGAATCTTTGCATCTCTGGGATAAATCCCAGTTGATCATGGTGTATGATCCTTTTAATATGTTGTTGGATTCTGTTTGCTTGTATTTTGTTGAGGATTTTTGCATCTATATTCATCAGTGATATTGGTCTGTAGTTTTCTTTTTTTGTAGTAACTTTGGTTTTGGTTTCATGGTGATGGTGGCCTCACAGAATGAGTTTGGGAGTTTTCCTTGCTCTGCAATTTTTTGGAAGAGTTTGAGAAGGATGGGTGTTAGCTCTTCCCTAAATGTTTGATAGAATTCACCTGTGAAGCCATCTGGTCCTGGACTTTTGTTTGTTGGAAGATTTTTAATCACAGTTTCAATTTCATTACTTGTGATTGGTCTGTTCATATTTTCTATTTCTTCCTGGTTCAGTCTTCGAAGGTTATACCTTTCTAAGAATTTGTCATTTCTTCCAGGTTGTCCATTTTATTGGCATAGAGTTGCTTGTAGTAGTATTTTAGGATGCTTTGTATTTCTGTGATGTCTCTTGTAAGTTCTCCGTTTTCATTTCTAATTTTATTGATTTGAGTCCTCTCCCGATTTTTCTTGATGAGTCTGGCTAAAGGTTTATCAATTTTGTTTATCTTCTCAAAGAACTAGCTTGTAGTTTTATAGATCTTTGCTATTATTTTCTTTGTTTCTGTTTCATTTATTCCTGCTCTGATCTTTATGATTTCTTTCCTTCTGCTAATTTTGGGTTTTGTTCTTCTTTCTCTAGTTCCTTTAGGTGTAAGGTTAGATTGTTTATTTGAGATTTTTCTTGTTTCTTGATGTAGGCTTGTGTAGCTATAAACTTCCCTCTTAGAACTGCTTTTTCTGCATCCCATAGGTTTTGGATCGTCGTATTTTCATTGTCATTTGTCTCTAAGTATGTTTTCTTTCCTCTTTGATTTCTTCAGTGATCTCTTGGTTAGTTAGTACTGTATTGTTTAGCCTCCATGTGTTTGTGTTTTTTACCCTTTTTTCCCTGTAATTGATTTGTAATCTCATAGGGTTTTGGTAAGAAAAGATGCTTGATATGATTTCAATTTTCTTAAATTTACTGAGGCTTGATTTGTGACCCAAGATGTAATCTATCCTGGAGAATGTTCCATGTGCAGTTGAGAAGAAAGTTTAATCTGCTTTTTTTGGATGGAATGTCCTATAAATATCAAGTAAATCTATCTGGTCTATTGTGTCATTTAAAGCTTCTGTTTCCTTATTAATTTTGTTTGGATGATCTGTCCATTGGTGTAACTGAGGTTTTAAAGTCCCCCACTATAATTGTGTTACTGTCGATTTTCTCTTTTATAGCTGTTAGCAGTTGCTTTATGTATTGAGGTGCTCCTATATTGGGTGCATATATATTTATAATTGTTATATCTTCTTCTTGGATTGATCCCTTGATCATTATACAGTGTCCTTCCTTGTCTCTTGTAACATTCTTTATTTTAAAGTCTATTTTATCTGATATGAGTATTGCTACTCCAGCTTTCTTTTGATTTTCATTTGCATGGAATATCTTTTTCCATCCCCTCACTTTAGTCTGTATGTGTCCCTAGGTCTGAAGTGGGTCCCTTGTAGACAGCATATATGTGGGTCTTGTTTTTCTATCCATTCAGTAAGCCTGTGTCTTTTGGTTGGAGCATTTAATCCATTCACGTTTAAGGTAATTATCGATATGTATGTTCCTATGAACATTTTCTTAACTGTTTTAGGTTTGTTTTTGTAGTTCCTTTTGTCTCTTGTGTTTCCCACTTAGAGAAGTTCCTTTAGCATTTGTTGTAGAGCTGGTTTGGTGGTGCTGAATTTTCTTAGCTTTTGCTTGTCTGTAAAGCTTTTGATTTCTCCATCGAATCTGAATGAGATCCTTGCCAGGTATAGTAATCTTGGTTGTAGGTTCTTCCCTTTCATCACTTTAAGTATATCATGCCATTCCTTTCTGGCTTGTAGAGTTTCTGCTGATAATCAGCTGTTAACTCTATGGTAGTTCCCTTGTATGTTATTTGTCATTTTTCCCTTGCTGCACTCAATAATTTTTCTTTATCTTTAATTTTTGCCAATTTGATTACTATGTGTCTCGGCGTGTTTCTCCTTGGGTTTATCCTGTATGGGACTCTCTGCCCTTCTTGGACTTGGGTGGTTATTTCCTTTCCCATGGTAGGGAAGTTTTTGACTATACCCTCGCCAAATATTTTCTCCGGTACCTTCTCTTTCTCTTCTCCTTCTGCGACCCCTATAATGTGAATGTTCTTGCATTTAATGTTGTCCCTCCCAGAGGTCTCTTAGGCTGTCTTCATTTCTTTTCATTCTTTTTTCTTTATTTTGTTCTGCAGCAGTGAATTCCACCATTCTGTCTTCCAGGTCACTTATCCATTCTTCTGCCTCAGTTATTCTGCTATCTATTCCTTCTAGTGTATTTTTCATTTCAGTTATTGTATTGTTCATCTCTGTTTGTTTGTTCTTTAATTCTTCTAGATCTTTATTAAACATTTCTTGCATCTTCTCATTCTTTGCCTCCATTTTTTTCTGAGGTCCTGGATCATCTTCACTATCATTATTCTGAATTCTTTTTCTGGAAGGTTGCCTATCTCCACTTTAATTAGGTGTTTTTCTGAGGTTTTATCTTGTTCCTTCATCTGGTACATAGCCCTCTCTGCCTTTTCATCTTGTCTATCTTTCTGTGAATGTGGTTTTTGTTCCCCAGGCTGCAGGACTGTAGTTCTTCTTGTTTCTGCTGTCTGCCCTCTGGTGGATGAGGCTATCTAAGAGGCTTTGTGAAGTTTCCTGATGAGAGTGAATGGTGGTGGGTAGAGCTGGCTGTTGCTCTGGTGGGCAGAGCTCAGTAAAACTTTAATCCGCTTGTGTGCTGATGGGTGGGGCTGGGTTCCCTCCCTGTTGGCTGTTTGGCCTGAGGCGACCCAACACTGGAGCCTACCCATGCTCTTTGGTGGGGCTAATGGCGGACTCTGGGAGGGCTCACGCCAAGGAGTACTTCCCAGAACTTCTGCTGCCAGTGTCCTTGTCCCTTGGTGAGCCACAGCTGCCCCCCGCCTCTGCAGGAGACCCTCCAACACTAGCAGGTAGTGGTTCAGTCTCCTTTGGGGTCACTGCTCCTTCCCCTGGGTCCCGATGTGCACACTACTTTCTGTATGCCCTCCAAGAGTGGAGTCTTTGTTTCCCCCAGTCCTGCTGAAGTCCTGCAATCAAATCCCAGTAGCCTTCAAAGTCTGATTCGCTAGGAATTCCTCCTCCCATTGCCAGACCCCCAGGTTGGGAAGCCTGACGTATGGCTCAAAACCTTCACTCCAGTTGGTGGACTTCTGTGGTGTAAGTGTTCTCCAGTTTGTGAGTCACCCACCCAGCAGTTACGGGATTTGATTTTATTGTGATAGCACCCCTTCTACCATCTCATTGCGGCGTCTCCTTTGTCTTTGCATGTGGGGTATCTTTTTTTGGTGAGTTCCAGTGTCTTCCTGTCGATGATTGTTCAGCAGTTAGTTGTGATTCCAGTGTTCTTGAAAGAGGGAGTGAGAGCATGTCCTTCTACTCTGCCATCTTAAACCAGTCTAACCATATAGTATTGTTCTTATGCACTGTCATGTTCTTATTATGGCTTTTCTCATTAGAAAGTAGAAATGAGCGGAGTTTCTTGTACTATGGACTGTGGGTTTCTTGTACTGTCTTGTGGGGTACAGTAAAATGCAATGGAAAGCCATTAATCTAGAAAAACAATAGGGGGAAGCAGTTGAATTATAGTTTCAGACATACTTTGACTATTTCTTAGAGCTAATAAATGAAGAAAAAATTGAGGTAAGTCAGAAACCAATAGTTTTTACACTGTTCTAAAATTTTGCCTTTAAAACAAATGAACTGATTAAATAAATAAACATTCATTAAGCATTTATTTTGGACTGGTACTGTGCTGTGGGCGTTTTCCATTAATTCCCTCAAATGAGAGTTGCCAGATTCAGCAAATAACCAGTTAAATATGAATTTCACCTAGACAACAAATAATTTTTTTAGTGTAAATTTGTCCCATCCAATATTTGGTACATACTTACACTAAAAAATTATTTGTTTATTTGAAATTCAAATTTAATTGGGTGTTCTATATTTTATCTAGCCACCTCATCCCAAGCAATCTTGTATTTTTATTAAGAGCCAAAAAGTTTAGTAAAACAGGGTTTGTCTTAAGTGCTGAGTCACATTGATTGGTATTGCCTGTCTGGAATGATCTGAGACTGTTAAGTCTTGGTTCAGTCAGAGAAAAAAAAGTCATGATCAATTGGTGATGTCTGCCATGGATAAGTAACAAGGATTTACTGATACAGATAATAAATTTTTGCTATCTCTTCCTTAGGGGCTAAAATAGAACCTCTATCTTGCAAAGTCCTGCTAGAAGTTATACATTGATTGCGCCACTCCCTAGTGTGAAATCTTAAAATCCTTTAATGTCTTCCACTGCTCTTTGGATAAAGACCAAATTGAGTTCTTAACATGGTTTGTAAGGTGCTAGATGCTGCCAACTTCCTAGCATAGCCTTTTGCCATGTTCCCCCTCACTTTCTGTGTTCCAGCCTTCCTGGCTTTGGTCAGGTTCTTTAAGTAGGTTTTTACCTCTGCCTGGAAACCCCTTGCTCCTTTTCGTTACCCAAATGACTTTTGCCCATTCTTTAGATCCCAACTCAAACATCTGTCCTCAGGTAAACTTCCTAACATCCCGTAGAAGGTCAAGAACCATTTAATGGACTGCCAGGGTCCCATGATCCAGGGACAACTTCCCTGGGAGAACAAACGGCGCGCATCAGCCTGTTGCAACGTCACACGCCAGCCTCTGCCACTGCAGGCTCACCCCACATTCTGTACCCCGCCCTCCCCCCAGCCTGAGTGAACCACAGCCCCCTAATCAGCTGCTCCTTTAACTCCATCCTGTCTGGGCAGGAACAGACACCCTCAGGTGACCTACACGCAGAGGCGGGCAAAATCCAAAGCTGAACCCCAGGAGCTGTACAAAGAAAGAAGAGAAAGGAAAATTTCTCCCAGCAGCCTCAGTAACAGTGGATTAAATCTCCACAATCAACTTGATGTACTCTGCATCTGTGGAATACCTGAATAGACAACGAATCATTCCAAAATTGAGGCAGTGGACTTTGGGAGCAACTGTAGACTTGGAGTTTGATTTCTGCATCTAATTTGTTTCTGGTTTTATGTTTATTGTAGCTTAGTATTTAGAGTTTATTATCACTGGTAGATTTGTTTATTGATTTGGTTGCTCCCTTCCATTTTGCTTTTTTATATAGAGATGTATATATATTTTTTCCTTTTTCTCTTTTTGTGAGTGTGTATGTGTATGCTTCTTTGTGTGATTTTGTCTGTATAGCTTTGCTTTTACCATTTGTCCTAGGATTCTGTCTGTCCTTTTTTTTTTTTAAATATAGTTTTTAGCGCTTGTTATCATTAGTGGATTTGTTTTTTGTTTGGTTGCTCTCTTCTTTCTTTCTTTTTTCTTCTATTGCTTTTGAATTTTTTTGTTTTTTATAAATTTTTTATTTTAATAACTTTATTTCTATTTATTTATTTTCTATATTTCCTTCTTTTTTTCTCCCTTTTCTTCTGAGCCATGTGGCTGCCAGGGTCTTGGTGCTCCGGCCGGGTGTCAGGCCTGTGCTTCTGAGTGGGAGAGCCGAGTTCTGGACATTGCTCCACCAGAAACTTCCCAGCTCCACGTAATATCAAACAGCGAAGGCTCTCCCAGAGATCTCCATCTCAATGCTAAGACCCAGCTCCACTCAACAACCAGCAAGCTCCAGTGCTGGACACCCTATGCCAAACGACTAGCAAGACAGAAACACAACCCCACCCATTAGCAGAGAGGCTGCCTAAAATCATAATAAGGTCACAGACACCCCAAAACACACCAGTGGACATGGTCCTGCCCACCAGAAAGACCAGATACAGCCTCATCCACCAGAACACAGGCACCAGTCCGCTCCACCAGGAAGCCTACACAAACCACTGAACCCACATTACCCACTGGGGGCAGACCCCCAAAACAATGGGAATGAAGAACATGCAGCCTGTGAAACGGAGACCCCAAACACAGTAAGTTAAGCAAAATGAGAAGACAGAGAAATACACAGCAGATGAAGGAGCAAGGTAAAATCCCACCAGACCAAACAAATGAAGTGGAAATAGGCAGTCTATCTGAAAAAGAATTCAGAGTAATGATGGTAAAGATGATGCAAAATCTTGGAAATAGACTGGAAAAAATACAAGAAACATTTAACAAGGACCTAGAAGAACTAGAGAGTAAACAAACAATGATGAACAACAGAATAAATGAAATTAAAAATTCTCTAGAAGGAATGAAGAGGAGAATAACTGAGGCAGAAGAATGGATACATGACCTGGAAGATAAAATAGTAGAAATAACTATGGCAGAGCAGAATAAAAAAGAATGAAAAGAACTGACAGTCTTAAGAGACCTCTGGGACATTAAACACATAAATATTCAAATTATAGGGGTCCCAGAAGAAGAAGATAAAAAGAAAGGGACTGAGAAAATACCTGAAGAGATTATAGTTGAAAACTTCACTAATATGGGAAAGAAAATAGTCAATCAAGTCCAGGAAGTGCAGAGTGTCCCATACAGGCTAAATCCAAGGAGAAACACACCAAGACACATATTAATCAAACTATCAAAAATTAAGTACAAAGAAAAAATATCAAAAGCAGCAAGGGGAAAAACAACAAATAACATACAAGGGAATCCCCATAAGGTTAACAGCCAATCATTCAGCAGAAACCCTGCAAGCCAGAAGGGAGTGGCATGATATATCTAAAGTCATGAAAGGGAAGAAACTACAGCCAAGATTACTCTACCTGGCCAGGATCTCATTCAGATTCGATGGAGAAATCAAAAGCTTTACAGACAAGCAAAAGCTAAGAAAATTCAGCACCACCAAACCAGCTCTACAACAAATGCTAAAGGAACTTCTCTAAGTGGGAAACACAGGAGAAAAAAAGGACCTGCAAAAACAAGCCCATAACAAATAAGAAAATGGTAATAGGAACATAAATATTGAAAACTACCTTAAATGTGAATGGATTAAATGTTCCAACCAAAAGACACAGGCTCACTGAAAGGATAGAAAAACAAGACCCACATATATGCTGTCTACAAGGGACCCACTTCAGACCTAGGGACACATACAGACTAAAGTGAGGGGATGGAAAAAGATATTCCATGCAAATGGAAATCAAAAGAAAGCTGGAGTAGCAATACTCATATCAGATAAAATAGACTTTAAAATAAAGAATGTTTCAAGAGACAAGGAAGGACAATACATAATGATCAATCCAACAAGAAGATATAACAATTATAAATATATATGGACCCAAAAGAGGAGCACCTCAGTACATAAGGCAACTGCTAACAGCTCTAAAAGAGGAAATTGACAGTAACACAATAGTAGTGGGGGACTTCAACACCTCACTTACACCAATGGACAGATCATCCAGACAGAAAAGTAATAAAGAAACACAAGCTTTAAATAACACAATAAAGCAGAGAGATTTACTTGATATTTATAGGACATTCCATCCAAAACCAGCAGATTACACATTCTTCTCAAGTGCACATGGAACATTCTCCAGGATACATCACACCTTGGGTCACAAATCAAGCCTCAGTAAATTTAAGAAAATTGAAATCATACCAAGCATCTTTTCCGACCACCATGCTATGAGATTAGAAATCAGTTACATGGAAAAAAACATTAAAAAAACACAAACACATGGAGGCTAAACAATACATTACTAAATAATCAAGAGATCACTGAAGACATCAAAGAGGAAATAAAAAAATACATAGAGACAAATTACAATGAACACACGATGATCCAAAACCTGTGGGATGGGGCTTCCCTGGTGGCGCAGTGCTTGGGAGTCTGTCTGCCAATGCAGGGGACATGAGTTCAAGCCCTGGTACAGTAAGATCCCACATGCCACAGAGCAACTGGGTCTGTGTGCCACAACTACTGAGACTGCACTCCAGAGCCCATGAGCCACAACTCCTGAGCCCGCAAACTGCAACTGCTGAAGCCCACACGCCTGGAGCCTGTGCTCTGCAACATGAGAAGCCACCACAATGAAAAGCCTGCGCACCACAATGAAGAACAGCCCCCACTCACCATAACTACAGAAAGCCTACGTGCAGCAATGGAGACTGAACGCAGCCAAAAATAAATAAAATTTAAAAAAAAAAAAGAAAGAAAAAGCTTTCAAAACCTATGGGATGCAGCAAAAGCAGTTCTAAGAGGGAAGTTTATAGCTGTACAAGCCGACCTCAAGAAACAAGAAAAATCTCAAATAAACAATCTAACCTTACACCTAAAGGAACTAGAGAAAGAAGAACAAACAAAACCCAAAGTTAGCAGAAGGAAAGAAATAATAAAGATCAGAGCAGAAATAAATGAAAGAGAAACAAAGAAAAAAATAGCAAAGATCAAAAAAACTAAAAGCTAGTTCTTTGAGAAGATAAACAAAATTGATAAACCTTTAGCCAGACTCATGAAGAAAAAGAGGGAGAGGACTTAAATCAATAAAATTAGAAATGAAAAAGAAGTTACAACAGACACCACAGAAATACAAAGCATCCTAAGAGACTACTACAAGCAACTCTATGCCAATAAAATGGATAACCTGAAAGAAATGGACAAATTCTTAGAAAGGTATAACCTTCCAAGACTGAACCAGGAATAGAAAATATGAACAGACCAATCACAAGTAATGAAATTAAAACTGTGATTAAAAATCTTCCAACAAACAAAAGTCCAGGAACAGATGGCTTCACAGGTGAATTCTATCAAATATTTAGAGACGAGCTAACACACATCCTTCTGAAACTCTTCCAAAAAACTGTAGAGGAAAGAACACTTCCAAACTCATTCTATGAGGTCAGCATCACACTGATACCAAAACCAGACAAAAATACTACAAAAAAAAGAAAATTACAGACCAATCACTGATGAATATAGATGCAAAAATCCTCAACAAAATACTAGCAAACAGAATCCAACAACACATTAAAAGGATCATACACCATGATCAAGTGGGATTTATCCCAAGGACATAAGGATTCTTCAATATACACAAATCAATCAATATGATAAACCATATGAAGAAACTGAAGAATAAACACCATATGATCATCTCAATCGATGCAGAAAAAGCTTTTGACAAAATTCAACACCCATTTATGAAAAAACTCTCCAGAAAGTGGGCATAGAGGGAACCTACTTCAACGTAATAAAGGCCATATACAACAAACCCACAGCAAACATCATTCTCAATGGTGAAAAACTGAAAGCATTTTCTCTAGGATCAGGAACAAGACAAGGATGTCCACTCTCACCACTATTATTCAACACAGTTTTGGAAGTCCTAGCCACGACAATCAGAGAAGAAAAAGAAATAAAAGTAATACAAATTAGAAAAGAAGAAGTAAAACTGTCACTGTTTGCAGATGACATGATACTATACATAGAGAATCCTAAAGATGCCACCAGAAAACTACTAGAGCTAATCAATAAATCTGGTAAAGTTGCAGGATACAAAATTAATGCACAGAAATCTCTTGCATTCCTATACACTAATGAGAAAAATCTGAAAGAGAAATTAAAAAAACACTTCAATTTACCAGTGCAACAAAAAGAATAAAATACCTAGGAATAAACCTACCTATGGAGGTAAAAGACCTGTACTCAGAAAACTATAAGACACTGATGAAAGAAATCAAAGATGACACAAACAGATGAAGAGCTATACCATGTTCTTGGACTGGAAGAATCAATAGGGTGAAAATGTCCATACTACCCAAAGCAATCTATAGATTCAATGAAATCCCTATCAAATTACCAGTGGCATTTTTTACAGAACTAAAATCTTAAAATTTGTATGGAGACACAAAAGACTCTGAATGGCCAAAGCAGTCTTGCGGGAAAAAAACAGAGCTGGAGGAATCAGACTCCCTGTCTTCAGACTATAGTACAAATCTACAGTAATCAAGACAATATGGTACTGGCACAAAAACAGAAATATAGATCAATGAAACAGGATAGAAAGCTCAGAGATAAACCCACGCACCTATGGTCAACTAATCTATGACAAAGGAGGCAAGGATATACCTATATATGGAGAAAAGACAGTCTCTTCAATAAGTGGTGCTGGGAAAACTGGACAGCTGCATGTAAAAGAATGAAATTAGAACACTCCCAAACACCATACACAAAAATAAACTCAAAATGGATTCGAGACCTAAATGTAACACCGGACACTATAAAACTCTTAGAGGAAAACAAAGGAAGAACACTTTTTGACATAAATCACAGCAAGATCTTTTTTGATCTACTTCCAAGAGAAATGGAAATAAAAACAAAAAATAAACAAATGGGACCTAATGAAACTTAAAAGCTTTTGCAAAGCAAGAGAAACTACAAATAAGACGAAAAGCCAACCCTCAGAATGGGAGAAAATATTTTCAAATGAATCAACAGACAAAGGATTAATCTCCAAAATATATAAACAGCTCGTGCAGCTCAATATTATAAAAACAAACAACCCAATCCAAAAATGGGCAGAAGACCTAAATAGACATTTCTCCAAAGAAGATATACAGATGGCCAAGAAGCACATGAAAAGCTGCTCAACATCACTAATTACTAGAGAAATGCAAATCAAAACTACAATGAGGTATCACCTCACACCAGTTAGAATGGGCATCATCAGAAAATCTACAAACAACAAATGTTGGAGAGGATGTGGAGAAAAGGGAACCCTCTTGCACTGTTGGTGGGAATGTAAATTGATGTAGCCACTATGGAGAACAGTATGGTGGTTCCTTAAAAAACTAATAATAGAGCTTCCCTGGTGGCGCAGTGGTTGAGAGTCCGCCTGTTGATGCAGGGGACATGGATTCGTGCCCTGGTCTAGGAAGATCCCACATGCCGCGGAGTGGCTGGGCCCGTGAGCCACGGCCGCTGAGCCTGCGCGTCCGGAGCCTGTGCTCCACAACGGGAGAGGCCACGACAGTGAGAGGCCCACGTACCGCAAAAAAAAAAAAAGACACATGCACCCCAATATTCATTGCAGTACTGTTTACAATAGTGAGGTCATGGTAGCAACCTAAATGCCCAGTGACAGACGAATGGATAAAGAAGAAGTGGTATATATATACAATGGAATATTACTCAGCCATAAAAAGGAACGAAATTGGGTCATTTGTAGAGACTGGATGGGTCTAGAGACTGTCATGCAGAGTGAGGTAAGTCAGAAAGAGACAAACATGTATCGTATATTGATGCACATATGTGGAACCTAGAAAAATGGTACAGATGAACTGGTTTGCAGGACAGAAATAGAGACACAGATGTAGAGAACAAACGTATGGACACCAAAGGAAGCAAGTGACAGTAGGGGTGGTGATGGTGAGATGAATTGGGAGATCGGGATTGACATATATACACTAATATGTAAAAAATAGATAACTAATTAGATGCTGCTGTATAAAAAAATAAGTAAAATAAAATTCAAAAATTCAAAAAAAAGAGAACCATTTAATGTAGACTCATAGAAACTATCACGTTTGTGAAAATTATTTGTGTCAATATTTAATATGTTTTTCCTCCTTGACTAGACTGTAGAATTCTTGAAAGCAGCATCGGTCAGCATTTGTTTTATTCACCATTCTATCCACAGAATCCAGATTAGTGTCTGCCATATACTACCCTTCACATTATATATTTGTTGAATGAATAAATTTATTGGCTTAATGAGTTCTATATTATAAAAACTCTTAGTAGTTCATTTAAAAAACAAGCTAAGTTTATTTACTTTCTTTCTTAGGTCATAATTATAAATTCAGGTAGCATAGTAAAAATGCAATAAATAAAATAAGCATTATTTCTCCCATTACAAATTAAAATAACTCTTTAAGTTGTACATTTGCCAAGGTACTTTTAAATGTTTCCTTAGGAAAAACACTTTGGTGAACAGTTGAATATAGTAGAAGGAGAGTTCTTCCTTTTTTTGTTATTATTAAACTACTACAATTTTTGTTGAATACATTCTAACCATCATCCTTTGATAAACATTTTATTCGGTTTACCCATCTGTAATAGTTTATGATATGTCAGCTTGGTTAGGCTACAGTTCTCAGTGATTCCACCAAACACTAATCTAGGTGGTTCTGTGAAGGTATTTTGCAGATGTAATTAAATCCCTAACCAACTGACTTTAGTTAAAGTCCAAAAATATCCAGGATTTCATACTATATAATATGGGTAGAACTGTTATGTATATTTTACAATAAAATTTTTAAAAAAGTCAGGCTGAGGCTTCTCCCAAAAGCAGAAGAAATTCTGTCTTTGGACAATACCTTCAGCCCTTGCTTATGAATTCCAGATGGCTCATGACCTTCCCTTCCTTACAGATTTCAGACTTGCTTAGCCAGCCTCCACATTCATGTAAGCCAATTCTTTGTAAAAAATCCGTTTATATGTCTATCTATCTATCTATCTATCTATCTATCTATCTATCTATCTATCATCTATCTATCTACATCTCCTACTGGTTCTATTGATACTTCTTTGGTTGAACCCTGATATACCATACATCAGTCTACACAATCACACAAGTCTTGACAATTCTTGTGTCCAGAACATTTAAAATATAAATGGACACTGAAATGGATAGGATAGAGCTAAAAGCATGGCTGGTTGCAGAACTTTTATAGCCTAGGTCACTCCCTAGCTCTGCCTCACCCCAAACCAAGCAAAGTTACAAGAAATCACTTACTGTAACTTTCAAGCTAAACCAATACAAACTAGTTTTTAAAATATCATAGGAATAACAATATGGAAAAATGTAGCTGCTGGCTCTAGAACTCATTTCAAGAAAAGCTTTATCTTTGTTGTGAAGAGACTTTGATAAGCTACATTACAGTAAATATTAAGCCCTGAATGCAGATAGAACTTTTCTGTATGAGGGAAATGGAAAAACTCAGTTATACTGGAGGATATATTGGAGGAAGATGAATTGCATGGGGAAAGCAACAAGAAGGCTAACTGCTGCATCCTCTGTGAGCAAATCCTGTTTTGATCCCTTACCCCTTTCCCTGATTCTTTAATAAAGTTACTAAACTCAGGTCAAGTGAAGTTTTTAAAAAGCCAAGGAGGGAACTGGGCTTCATGCAGACTGATGTGGCAACATGGTGGCTCAGCAGAGGGAAGGGGAGGGGAGGTGAGGGCAGGGGAGAGAGAGAGAGAGAAAGACAGAGCAGAGAGAGAGGGAGAGAATGAAGGAGGAAGTAAGCTTACTCCCTCGAACTCCCAAGCCCGCCCCCACCACTACCAGCATCATCACCCCCAGCCACATGGGGAGGGCTATCAGTGCTCGCTGGGCCACAGAACTGTGGTTCTTGGGAAGTTATCCAGCTCTCCTAGGTGGGAGTGAGAAGGGCATTGGTTAATATCTAGTTACCCAAGCATGATGTCATGTCTATAATACTTAGGCATTTCCAGGAAGCTGAAAGTTTTACCTAATTGGCCTAGTGTTAAATTGTTAATAGGTCATTGTACATTCCCCAAGGCAGCAGCCAAATATCAAATTGCCTAATTAGCTATAAAATATTTCAAATATTGTTAAAATTCATAGCAGGTTCAGATTCAACAACTTCTGTCTTGATATGCTTAAAAAGATAAATATTTACAAGCCACTAAGTATATTGAAAATTTCCTATTTTGGTGTGAACTCTTCGAAACTCTTGCCTGTTAACGTTTTCTGGTAAGTGTTTAACAAAAGAAGCAAGAAAAGGGTCTCCTCTCTTCTAATATTTATGACTATACTCACTGGAATTTCCCAAGTGAGTTTTCACGTACCTGGTTCCCTTCCTGGCATTGTATATGGTGGCTTGGAGACAAGGTACAGACTGGCCAGAAATACATTGCTATCTGAGATTCCTGGCAGTGTTTTTTTCTGTGCTTGTTCAGTCCAATTCAACTAATTTATGGTTCAGACTCTGTGTTATGTGATAGCAACAGAGATGATTAATATATAGCTCCAGTGCTCTGTGAGTTCAACATCTAAATAATTAAATGCCATTCACATGATAGGAGTACAATAGAGGCAGAGAATAATGGAGAGAGCGGTTGGTTCTTTCTGGGGTTGATGGGAGGTCAGCGAAGGTTTCACAGAGGTAGCCTCATGTGATGACATAATTTGAACTCAATAAATTAGAAATTTAAAAGTTAAGATGCATTTTAAACAGTATTAAAAAGCTAGGGATGTGTTGTACAAGGAAACCTTAAACTGGAGAATATTAATGGGCAACTAACTGCTACTTAGCTCAATAACATTCATGAGGAATTGGGAAAGGAAAGGGCAGCTCGAATAAACAAAAAATGGATTAAGTACCTTAGTGCTTTTGGTGGTTGATAATTAAAGAACTGCTATCGTGACAAGACATAGCACTGCAGACTCGACCTTAGGTCCTAGGGGCAGTTAGATGCCTTGAAAGTCAGCATTTTAAAGATGAGTAAGGATCTAGTATGTGTGCTTGAGACAGCTGCATTTCTTTGTTGCTCTAGTTGTGTTGTATCTAGTTCTAGTACCTTTGTTCCCAGCTGCATTGCTACCACCTTACACATAGCAGGTGGTCAATAAATAATATGAGTAAGAGCCATCATTTTTTACTGAGTTCAGCTTCTTATGTGTCAGGACTGCTCTCTCTTGGTATTAACAAATATGAACGAGGAGTCACATAGAGAACTTATATTCCCAGAACTTATATTCAACATGCAAGTATACACTCTCCATGGGCAACTTCATTTGGTGTCATGGTTTTAGCTTCAAAGTAGTTAAAATAATCTTCAAATGCTTATGTCCTAAACTCTGTCTTTCAAAGATTTATGAGTTTAAAGGCATACTTGCTCCTCCTATAAAAACTCTAAGAAACAAAGTTCATGGAGTAGAAAAATATAAATTAATGGAAAGAAAAAAAACAGAAAAAGATGGAGGGAGCTGGAAGGTTAAGTAACTTATCCAAACACCCACAACAGGAGAGTTATCCAGGCAGGATTTAAACCCATGGCTGCCTGTTGAATAAGGGTAGTGGTAAAAAGCAAAGAATTTTTGAAAATCAGGCAACTCAACATCCCAGGAAGGTAGCAACATTAGGGTGAATCACTTCACTTCCTATGCCTTTCTCAAAACACTTATAAGAAACATCAAGCAAAGAGTTACTTTTGCCTCTTTCTTTCTTTCTTCATTTTTTTCTTGCCCAATTTCTGGATAGGTACTTTTGGGAAAGAAATAGCTTTAAAATGAAGCTACATAACTACCTTAAATGTAAATGCATTAAATGCTCCAACCAAAAGACATACACTGGATGAATGGATACAAAAACAACACCCGTATACATGCTGTCTACAGCAGACCCACTTCAGACCTAGGGACACATACAGACTGAAAGTGAGGGGATGGAAGAAGATATTCCATGCAAATGGAAATCAAAAGAAAGCTGGAGTAGCAGTTCTCATATCAGACAAAATAGACTTTAAAATAAAGTCTATTACAAGAGACAGAGAAGGACATTACATAATGATCAAGGGATCAATCCAAAAAGAAGATATAACAATTGGAAATATTTATGCACCCAACACAGGAGCACCTCAGTACATAAGACAAATGCTAACAGCCATAAAAGGGGAAATCGACAGTAACACAATCATAGTAGGGGACTTAAACACCCCACTTTAAACAATGGACAGATCATCTAAAATGAAAATAAATGAGGAAACACAGTTTTAAATGATACATTAAACAAGATGGACTTAACTGATATTTATCACACATACCATCCACAAACAACAGAATACACTTTCTTCTCAAGTGTTCATGTAACATTTCCAGGATAGATCATACCTTGGGTCACAAATCAAGCCTTGGTAAATTTAAAAAAATTGAAAATGTATCAAGTATCTTTTCTGACCACAACACTATGAGACTACATATCAATTACAGGAAAAAAGCTGTAAAAAATACAAACACACGGAGGCTAAACTGTATACTACTAAATAACAAAGAGATCACTGAAAAAATCAAACAGGAAATCAAAAAATACCCAGGAACAAATGACAATGAAAACATGATGACCCAAAACCTACAGGATGCAACAAAAGCAGTTCTAAGAGGGAAGTTAATAGCAATACAATCCTACCTCAAGAAACAAGAAACATCTCAAATAAACAACCCAAACTTACACCTACAGCAATTAGAGAAAGAAGAATAAAAAATCCCCAAAGTTAGCAGAAGGAAAGAAATCATAAAGATCATATCAGAAATAAATGAAATAGAAACAAAGAAAAAAATAGCAAAGATCAATACAACTAAAAGCTGGTTCTTTGAGAAGATAAACAAAATTGATAAACCATTAGCCAGACTCATCAAGAAAAAATGGGAGAAGACTCAAATCAATAGAATTAGAAATGAAAAAGGACAAGTAACAACTGACACTGCAGAAAAGCAAAGGATCAATACAAGCAACTATATGCCAATAAAATGGAAAACTTGGAAGAAATGGATAAATTCTTAGAAAAGCACAACCTTCTGAGACTGAACCAGGAAGAAATAGAAAATATAAACTGACCAATCACAAGCACTGAAATTGAAACTGTGATTAAAAATCTTCCAACAAAAAAAGCCCAGAACCAGATGTCTTCAAAGCGAATTTTATCAAACATTTACAGAACAGCTAAGACCTATCCTTCTCAAACTCTTCCAAATTATAGCAGAGGGAGGAACACTCCCAAACTCATGCTACAAGGCCACCATCACCCTGATACTAAAACCAGACAAAGATGTCACAAAAAAAGAAAACCACAGGACAGTATACTGATGAACATAGATGCAAAAATCCTCAACAAAATACTAGCAAACAGAATCCAACAGAACATTAAAAGGATCATACAGCATGATCAAGTGGGGTTTATCCCAGGAATGCATGGATTCTTCAATATACGCAAATCTCAATGTGATAAACCATATTAACAAACTGAAGGAGAAAAACCATATGATCCTCTCAACAGATGCAGAAAAACCTCTTGACAAAATTCAACACCCATTTATGATAAAAACCCTCCAGAAAGTAGGCATTCAGGGAGCTTACCTCAACATAATAAAGGCCATATATGACAAACCCACAGCCAACATCATTCTCAATAGTGAAAAACTGAAACCATTTCCTCTAAGATCAGGAACAAGACAAGGTTGTCCAATGTCACTACTATTATTCAATATAGGTTTGGAAGTTTTAGCCACAGCAATCAGAGAAGAAAAAGAAATAAAAGGAATCCAAACTGGAAAAGAAGAAGCAAAGTTGTCACTGTTTGCAGATGACATAATACTATACATACAGAATCCTAAAGATGCTACCACAAAACTACTAGAGCTAATCAATAGATTTGGTAAAGTAGCAGTATACAAAATTAATGCACAGAAATCTCTTGCATTCCTATACACTAATAATGAAAAATCTGAAAGAGAAATTAAGGAAACACTCCCATTTACCACTACAACAAAAAGAATAAAATACCTAGGAATACACCTACCTAAGGAGACAAAATACCTGTATGCAGAAAACTATAAGACACTGATGAAACAAATTAAAGATGATACAAACAGATGGAAAGATATACCATGTTCTTGGATTGGAAGAATCAACACTGTGAAAATGACTCTACTACCCAAAGCAATCTACAGATTCATGCAATACCTATTGAACTACCAATGGCATTTTTCACAGAACAAGAACAAAAAATTTCTCAATTTGTATGGAAACACAAAAGACCCCGAATAGCCAAAGCAATCTGGTAAAGAAAAACAGAGTTGGAGGAATCAGGCTCCCAGACTTCAGACTATACTACAAAGCTACAATAATCAAGCCAGTATGGTACTGGCACAAAAACAGAAATACAGATTAGTGAAATCGGACAGAAAGCTCAGAGATAAACCCATGCACATATGGTCACCTTATCTTTGATAAAGGAGGCAAGAATATACAGTGGAGGAAAGACAGACTCTTCAATAAGTGGTGCTGGGAAAACTGGACAGCTACATGGAAAAGAATGAAATTAGAACACTCCCTAACACCATATACAAAAATAAACTCAAAATGGATTAAAGACCTAAATGTAAGGCCAGAAACTATAAAACTCTTAGAGGAAAACATAGGCAGAACACTCTATGATATAAATTACAGCAAGATCTTTTTTGACCCACCTCCAAGAGAAATGGAAATGAAAACAAAAATAAGCAAATGGGACCTAGTGAAACTTAAAAGCTTTTGCACATCAAAGGTAACCATAAACAAGATGAAAAGACAACCTTCAGAATGGGAGAAAATATTTGCAAATGAAGCAACTGACAAAGGATTCATCTCCAAAATTTACAAGCAGCTCATGCAGCTCAATATCAAAAAAACAAACAACCCAATCCAAAAATGGGCAGAAGACCTAAACAGACATTTCTCCAAAGAAGATATACAGATTACCAAGAAACACATGAAAGGATGCTCAACATCACTAATCATTAGAGAAACGCAAATCAAAACTACAATGAGGTATCACCTCACACCAGTCAGAATGGCCATCATCAAAAAATCTACAAACAATAAATGCTGGAGAGGGTATGGAGAAAAGGGAACCCTCTTGCACTGTTGGTAGGAAAGCAAATTGATACAGCCACTATGGAGAACAGTATGGAGGTTCCTTAAAAAACTAAAAATGGAACTACCGTACAACCCAGCAATCCCACTACTGGGCATATACCCTGAGAAAACCGTGATTCAAAAGGAGTCATGTACCACAATGTTCATTGCAGCTCTGTTTACAATAGCCAGGACATGGAAGCAACCTAAGTGTCCACTGATAGATGAATGGATAAAGAAGATGTGGCACATATATACAATATAATATTACTCAGCCATAAAAGGAAATGAAATTGAGTTATTTGTAGTGAGGTGGATGGACCTAGAGTGTGTCACACAGAATGAAGTCAGAAAGAGAAAAACAAATACCGTATGCTAGCACATATATATGGAATCTAAAAACAAAAACAAAATGGTTCTGAAGAACCTAGATGCAGGACAGGAATAAAGACACAGACGTAGAGAATGGACTTCAGGACACTGGGAGGAGGAAGGGTAAGCTGGGATGAAGTGAGAGAGTACTACTGACATATATACACTACCAAATATAAAATAGATAGCTAGTGGGAAGCAGCCGCATAGCACAGGGAGATCAGCTCCCTGTTCTGTGACCACCTAGAGGGATGGGATAGGGAGGGTGGGAGGGAGATACAAGAGGGAGGAGATATGGAGATATATGTATATGTATAGCTGATTCACTTTGTTATAAAGGAGAAACTAACACACCATTGTAAAGCAATTATACTCCAATAAAGATGTCAAAAAAAATTTCAAGAGATTAGCTCATTTATAGAATTGACATTGTCTTAAAAGACAGTATTTGGGAGTCCTCACGATTTATAGGATTCAAGCTTTTATGTACTATGCACATTTTTCCATGTCCTACAGTCTTGGAGGACACCTCTCTGGCAGTGTTATATCCACTGTGTGGTCTCTTTTCACATGTCTCCTGTGTTCACTAGACTGAAATATTTATTAATACTCATCTCTGTCTCCCAAGTTATAACTGTCCTAAATTTAGATGCCTTTAGGACATATTTCCTCACTTTAAAAGAGGGGAGAATACTGTAATCTCATATACATTTCTGTGAGGAAAAGCTCATCATTCTAAATTAAATAACACGAAAGGAATAGAAAAGAGGTGTTATGTGGAATTGAAGAGAGATCTAAATCAAAAAAGCTTATCTTGGAGAAAACTGACACGTCAGAACTTTAAAATATCCAAACATTACACATATCTGAGCAATAAAATTCTATTCACAGAAAGGCTCTGTCTCCTTGATCACAATGACTAGAAATATGAAAGAGGTAATAAGGGCATAAATTGAGTTGCAAATGAACATAGGTAACCTGAGTTGCAAGGGTAAGATACTGACATAAAATCATGTAAAAACGTGTCTCTGTTTGAGTTAAGGCAGATGATCATTAAGTGTTTCAAGGGTACAGGAAGTAGATGAGAGAGGAACAAGGTACACAGTGGAATATGTTATTGGCACTCGCCTTTTTCTTGTTGACTCTCCTCTGAAAAATAAGAGGAACAAATAAACAATTCGTTCCAAATAAAAGCATAATGTCGGCAAGGAAGGAGAACAAAAATTGGGACCCCTTTCATAATATACTCTATGGTGCAGCTTGATCCATATTTGTGAAAACTGGAACCATAAGATTCCAAAGGACATCTCACCAATCAGCGACAGTGTTGCTTTACATCCCTCCACCACTTCATGCAAAAGGAACTAAATTAGGAAATGAAAGTATAAGGGGAGGTAGGGAAGGAGTTCTTTTGGGATACACAATATCAATCATTCTTCTTTCATTGGGTCATCCTTTTTCACATTAAAATGCAAATGTATACACGTGCACAAGGCAGGTACTTAAAAAGTGATGAGGAAGCATACAGAGAAGGCACACATCTGTGCAAAACTGTATCGGAAGCAGCGGTCATATGAGACTTGCTATATTCATTAAAGTGGTATATTTCTAAATTCCATCCCCCAGAAACAAGAATATAATTGAAATTGTCATGAGAAGGGAGAGTATTAAAGCCTGAATGATTATATTAGGTTTTCTTTGGAAGTTTGCAAGACAATAGTGCTTGTGTCCTTCACTCAATGTTTGCAATGTTGAGAGATGTATTTCAACTTTCTTTAAGATATATAATCTTCTAAAAAGATTTAATGGGGTTTGCAGTTTGTTGTTTTGATAATTATGTAAATAAAAATGCAAAAGAAAAAAAATGCAGTTATATAAAACATCAAAGGACGTTATGATAAGAAGAAACATGATGATCCACAGGTCAAAACGTCAACTGACTTCACGGAAAATTTGTTAATACCCTGACCTTTACCCAAGCATGATGGGCAAAACACTAGTCCTAAGGATGATGTGCATGCATGCTATACACACATACACACACACACACACACACACACACACACACACACACACACGGGGTTCCATTAGGGAAGAAGTTTGGGAAACACTTTTGATTATAACTCCTCCCACATTCCTCTTGGTAGTTCATTAACGCTGAACCTTTGGAGATTTTTGAATTTTAACTCAGAATTTCCCAAACTTACTTGAGCATGGACCTTTCCACAACATACATATTCATTTTGTTTTTTGTGTTTTTGTTTTTGTCAGACAACCTATTAAATATTATGGAAACCACTGGTTTGTGGAACACCTTAGAAAGTACTGTTATAACCAGCATCTGATCATGTATATGGTGTGGTCTGAAGAACATATAAAGGTCCCTCCTGACTCACTGTTATAAGGTCTAAAATATCAATAACTCTTAGAGGCTGTTGGACTTTGCAGGTCTTTATTAATAAACAAATATCCCAGGAATCAAAGCCAAGAGATAATAACTTGTTAGCACAGCCAGTGATCAATGTGAATCCTAACTAGGTCCCTAATTGCCTAGATGCTATCCAATTTCCAGTGGAGAGACGAGGCTGGCAAGGTCAGGGGTGAACACACACTCTGCTGCTATTAGTACATCTAGACAGTCTCTCCAAATTGTGGATTTCTTTGTCATAAATATTGCTTCAATATATTATGTCCATTACTACCAATCTAGCCCAGACTTTTGTAACCCCAAGCCTGTCTCTTCCAGGCTCTCTTAATATTAACCATCATGCACATACCCACCAAACAGATCCCCCTCAAATGCCACTTTTCTCCTCTGCTGAAGAATCTTGAACGATTCTCCACTGCCCATCAAGTTACTACTCTCACCCCAGCATTCAAAAGCAAGCCTACCCATATTCCTCTGCCTTTAATTTTCATTGCTCCCCTTCCCTTCACTGTATACAGCTTCTTAAAGTTTTCTCTATGAGTTCCAGGCTCTTCCTGTTTCCCTTTATTTTCTTTTCACATTCTCCTAACATTCTTTCTCACTTCCTCCCCAGACTCCACTTATCTTTCAAGTACTACTCCCCTCAAGAAGGCTTCTAGTAACTTCACCCAGCATGGCTCTCTCTCTTTCCTGTACCACAGAGTTGAGGGTGTTGTTAAATGCATTTAGCATTTGATTGTGTAATTCTATTTTATTCTCCATTACAATTGTGTATGTTTTGTTCCCCTCTCACCACTCCTTGCTTCTAAACACAAGTCTCTTCACTGTTGTGGCCTCTCCCATTGCGGAGCGCAGGCTCTGGACGCGCAGGCTCAGCGGCCATGGCTCACGGGCCTAGCCGCTCCGCGGCATGTGGGATCTTCCCGGACCGGGGCACGAACCTGTGTCCCCTGCATCAGCAGGTGGACTCTCAACCACTGCACCACCAGGGAAGCCCCACAAGTCTCTTCAGACAGCAAACCTTGTCATAACCTTAATTTGTACTCCCTACTGCATTTATCATGTACTGAAACACAAGAAACACTTCCTCAGTGATTGACTGAAATGAAAACAAAATGATAATTATAAATGGATATGATACAGTTATTAAAGCATGCTAGAGAGAAACTTCCCTTGATAATACTTAATTGGCATTAACTTTAAGATATTCTCTACTATAAGTAGCAAACTTACATGCCATTATAGACTAGTCTATAATTCATCATTTCAGACCAACTTCCCCCAAACAAACTCAAAGACCTCTTTCCTCTCAGAACGGATGGAAACAAAGAACCAAGCATGGCTCTTAGGTTTCATACCTCCAAAGTCCAGGGTTATGTGTATGGGCAGACAGACTCTAATTGCTTTGGATATGACCTCAATCAATCCAAAACCCCTTTGCACTACTTTGACAATCTCTGCATGGCTGCCATGAACTTTCAGAGCATGCATAATGTGACAACAGAGGCCAGGTTCCTCCTAAAGCTGGTCAAAGAGGGCATGGTGAAGGTTCTCAGCAAAGGCATCCATTGTGAATTTTGAATACAGAAAACCTCACTTGAAAATATAATTCTGACTCTGAAGGCTGTTTTTCATAGCCTTCTCGATGCATTTCATCCTGCAAATACTTCGAAGTGCAGCTGCTGTTTTTAACTTTTAATTTAAAAAACAAAACATAAAAACAGTTTAGCTCTTCCCACTTTTCCCCCTATTTATTTGAGGTCAGTGTTTTTTGCACAAAATTGTGTAAGTTAATTTTGAAGATTGAATTGGAAAGACTTTTCAAAGAGAATTGTATGTAATGATGTTTTATTGTATTTTTTAAAGTCGTTTAATTTGAAAGTTATTTAATTATCCCTGCCTCTTTATATTCATGCCCTTATGTAATCCCATTTTCTTGAGTGTGGGTGGGACCTATGACTTGCTTTTAACCAATAGACTATGGCACAGGGATGGGATGTCATTTCCATGTTTATGTTACATAAGATTGTAACTTCTATCTTGCTAGCTAATTCTCTTTTCACTTTTCAGCTGGCAGGCTCTGATGAAGCAAGTAGCCATTTTGGAGAGGCCCACATGGCAAAGAACTGAGGGTGGCCTCCAGCGTACAGTAAGCTAGGAACTGAGGCCCTTATTCCACTGGAACAACCTCCCAGAAACAGAATTTTGCTAACAAACACATGAGCTTGTTAGCAGGTCCTTCCCCGGCTGATTCCTCAGATGAGACCCAGCCCTGACCAACACCTTGACGGCAGCCCATGAGAGACCCTGATGCAGAGAACCCAGCTAAGCTGTGCCCAGATTCCTGCCACACCAAAGCTGTGAAATGATCACAGGGTATTGTTTTAAGTCACCAAGTTCGTAGTCATTTATATGCAGCAATGGATAATAAATATCGGATGTTAAAGAATATCTGTGTGATTCTTTCCCTTGAAGATGTACCTGTCAAAAGAACCAAACTTGTGATTCAAATATTCGGTGTGGAATCGCACATCATGGAAGCTCATATAATCATGCTGGAGAGATTAAGAATGTCTTACATAATACCTGGTAGAAGCTTGAAAGTATAGACAGCTATCATTGACCATTCACTTTATAACTTTGTTTGAAACCTGGCCCCAGTGTTCAAAAAGTAAAGTTTAGAAGAGGCTGGGAATTTGTTCACTTTAAAAGAGTCTATGTCAGTTGTCTCTGACAAAGGCCACACATTTTTAAAGGAGCTAAAGCTTCATAGTATAACACTAAGGTGAGCATTTCATGACTAAGTATATGAATTATATTTGATGTACATTAATTGGTAAACATCTCCTAGCTAGATAGTCAATGGGAGAGAAAACTGAAGGGTTTGAAAAGCTAGGGAGTAGAGAATTGCTAATTAGAAAAAAAATTGTGGCTCTTTTTACAGGTTTACATCTCACACCACTACATGATTGGCTCTTTGTTATAGTTTGGTTCATTATTATTTAGCAGCTGGGGGGGTCCACAGACATTTTGAATCTTTCTCCTAGGAATTTATGATTTCTTTGGTGAAACAGTAGTTGCTAGACTTTTAGATTTCAAGAACCAGGAAAAAAAAAAAGGTAGTTGGATGAATAGATGGATTGAGTATTTTGCCATAGACAGTAAGCTTCATTTTGCCAAGTTAGTACATTAAAACAACAACAACAAACGTGTTGTCACTGTCATTTCATAAAGAAAGGACAACTCAACCACAAGTAGTAAAGTCATAATCTCAAAATAAAACAGAACTTTAATTTCAATAAATCCATCTTTAAGAAAAATTCACCACATTGTCCGTATTTTTCTCTTTTCCTGGTAGTTCATCGCAGCATTTGGGAGTCCTGGGCTAAAGGAATATCCTGAGAGCAGAAGCTAAGAGACTTTTGACCTAAGACTACCTGGAACGCCTCTAAGGAGGTTCAACTCGTTTAGGAAATTCAAGGTGAGCTTCTTTTTGTAAGGTACAAGTGACAATAGCTGATGATTACGGAGAAGTTTACCAAAGGTATGTGTTTCTTTCAGCCTTGAAGTACATATTCAGACCTTTTAAAATGTAGTGATTACCAGGCTCAGATATTTTAACAAAATTCCTCCCCGTTCCCCCATAGGACAGACATGGTTGGGCAGAAATGTTACTCTGATCATTGTCTCAGTTATCTCCTCTTCTGGGAGGCCAGGTTTCTGTGACCCGGAAGTGACAATCCAGCCACCACTGCGTCCAGGCAGCAGCCATCTTGAATCGAGGTATGGAAGCTCAAGGAAATAACCTCTGGAGGCTTCCAAACCCAAGCCTAAAATGTCAAGTGATGGCAAGCATCACATCCACATTTTACACCCCTCCTTAAGGAACAAAACTAAGTCCCCACAGGACCTGCAAGTCCCCAGAGATCAACAGACTCTTTGGTGCACTCTGACAGCAGAAGCGCACCATGGCTGGATAGGTAGCAGCCTCTGATCTCCAGATATGTCTGTCGGTGAACGTGCAGCAGGCTGCTCAGCCGCTGATGCTGACAGGACTTTGGAATATATCATAGGACTTAACTGGAAAGTGCGTGATCCTCCCACGGATTTACTTCCTTTCTCTTTCTTTGGAGGTGACCTCTCGTGGTGCCTATTCGCTCTCTCAGACACCTCGGGGAGCCGCTGCCTTGGGGAGCCGCTGCTGAGGGAAGCACACAGGCGTCTGTTGTGGAAAAGAGCAGTACCTGAGACGGATATCAGGGCCAACATGAAGCTGATTGGCACACGTTAAAATGCAACATAACAGTGTATTTGTCGCAGTGGCCCTCTCCTGCCGTTGGCTCATGAGGAATAATGATGGCTCACTGACAGAAGCAGGGACTCGCCCGCTTCATAACAGTGTCGTGCTGACGGTTTGAAGAGCCCCACCGTCACTTGCATGTGGCTGGGAACAGCAGCCATTCACGCTTTCAGGCAGGGTGCTGAAAACAGACCCACTGCCACGCACAATGCTGGCCATTCTGAAAGGCTTAAGTAAAGCATTCTCTGCCATAATTTCCATTGTGGTTCTTCCCCACTGTTTATATAATACGGCCAGGAGTGGGAGCGGTGCAAACAACAAACGCGGGAGCTGAATTTTCCAGGGAGAGGATTACCAAGCTTCCTACAGAGGCAGGCATGCCACAGCACACACAGCCTCCCGCCTTATTAAAGCAGCCCTTTCCTGGGAAAAGAACATTGCCAGGGAAATAATGCATTAATTTGGCATTTCCTTAGGTCTCACTCAGCATGCAGTGTGCTTCCCTAAGCATGAAAACAGCACATCTTCACAGAAACGTTTCTAAAATGATGTGCCTACTCATAGAAAAGATCAATTTGAATAGATTCAATCCCCAAGAGGGCAATTCAATAAGAAAAGTTTTCAACTGAAGTCAAGACAGATTGTCCAACTAGTTTTCAAGCCCAGCATAGACCATTATCTTTGTCCATATTTCAGCTTATCAACCTTCTCTCGTTCCCTCTCCCACTATGTATATACAGGCACATACACACATTTATTTGTAGCTCTTGGTACACTGAGAACAAAGCTCTTGCTATGTCAGCATAAAGGCCATTGCTGTTCAAGTGAGGGAAAAAAAGTGTGCTCCAATATAGGGAACAGAAACCTAAAGTTACTGAATGTGACTTTTGCCTGAGAGACTGTATTTGGGTTGTTGAAAGTTAGAATAAGAGAGATGAAATAGTATTATAAACTGGGGGTTGGGGGAGGATTGAGAAAGAAAGAGAGAGATTGGTTGAGTAAAACGCTAGCTGGTGGCTACAGTGTTGAAAACACAGATCAGAGAGGTGAAAGGCCATACTTAGTGCAGAACAGCCAAAATGGAATTAGACTTTAAAAGTACAATTAGCAGGGCTTCCCTGGTGGCGCAGTGGTTGGGAGTCCGCCTGCCGATGCAGGGGACACGGGTTCGTGCCCTGGTCCGGGGGGATCCCACATGCCGCGGAGCAGCTGGGCCTGTGAAACATGGCCGCTGAGCCTGCGCGTCCGGAGCCTATGCTCCGCAGTGGGAGAGGCCACAACAGTGAGAGGCCCCCGTACCGCAAAAAAAAAAAAAAAAAAAGTACAATTAGCAGACTGAGGGTCAGAAGCCATGCATTGCAACAGGAAGTGATCATTCTAAATGGCTAAGTAGAGGATAGAAATCCAGAAGTCAGTGCTGCTGAGGAGGGAGGCTGGAACGCCCCAAATCAAGTACAAGAGGACAAAACACACGGCCCACCAACACTAGGATTCATTGAGTGAAAAATCCAACAGCTATGTTTTTTTTCTTTTCCTTTCATTCATAGCTCAAGTGTTGTTGCAACTGAATTTCCCAGGCTGTTTCTTGCCTGGTTTTTACCACGGAGACCTAACTGCTGTTAAAGCAGAAAGCTAAAAATCCTCTAAGACCTGATTCCAATATTCTCTGCATTTTCTGAGCCAATAACTTATGATACAGGACTTATTATTGCCATCCTCCATCCCTTCATAGGTGCCTGAGAACAATCTGTCCCAAGTAACTTTAATACTTACAAAATCAGGAACCATGCTGGTTAAGTTAGCTCAATAGGTAAGAGCCCCATACTAAGAAGCAAAGAGTATAAAGTAGTGGTTTCCCAATGTGGCTGCCCATTAGAATCACCTGGACAGCGTGTTAAAACTCCCCATTCCAGTGATGTAGATCAAAGGACACACATTTTCAGTTATCTTGATCCTGGTAACCATTTTATGATGTCTATGTATATCAAATCATCACATTTAAAATTTTAAATATATACAATTACATTTGTCAACTATTCCTCAATAAACTTTTAAAATAAAGTTTTAAAACAGAAAAAGAAAAAGGAAAACCAACAGCACACATGCATACAAAATACCCCATTCCAAGGCTCTATCCTAGACCAATTAAATGAAAATTTCTGGGGTGAGACAGAAGCATTCTTTTTTTTTTTTTTAAGCTTGAGAACCACTGGTATTGAGAAATCCCTGTGGCCTCAACAACTTTAATCAGCTCCACACTCCTGGATGGCAGTCTCAACCCTATCCTGTCCAAGCCCTCAAATATTGGCCAGTAAACCTTAGAAACCTCCAAAGTAAACGTGGACAGTCCAGCACCAATCCTTCTCCTCACCCGGCAGAGGCACTCTTAGGTACCAACAGAGTCAAAAGCTTGATGATAAAGGCCAACAGAGGTGGTTTCAGAAAGCAAGCAGCAGATTCAAGTTTGCAAAAGAAATTTCACCCATGAAATAAATGTGAGCTTTTATGTCCTTCCACCTAACCTCTTGTATAATATATATCCTCTAAACACTATTGCAGGTGTCATTTCAGGGCCAAAAGTGGGGAGGTTTCTACTCAATTTTGTGGGCTGACAAACAGTAACTGGACCACTACTAGTGCTTTTCTGACCTTCGGGATTTTTGCTGTATGTTGAACATTCTTCCTTAGTGAGAAGTAACCCACTAACATTCAAGGTTTGCTCTGATCCCACAGGCTTCTTCTTTATTCTTAGGGACTTAAATCAGAAAGCAATTCCAAAAATTCCCTGCTTGATTTTTTTTTTTTGTATCAATTGAAGTCAGAAAGGCTGAGGGAGCTCTTCCTTAATCCAAACACACAAAATGGTACTATATATATAATGCTTTCTATATCGTCATATATTTGCTACATCATGCACTACAAAACCCTTTTCTACAGTATTTTCATGCCTCCGTTCTTTATGAGGATGATTTTGTTAGTCCTGACTTTAAAACTTACTTCTGAGTCAAAATCCCACCACCTCCTAAAACTCTTTAACATATTTCCGTCTACACCATTCTCCTTATTTCTTAATTCTTATAATTCTCCTGAATTATTCTGGCATTTGTGCTATTATATCTTTTTTTTTAAAACTTGCAATGGCTCCCCAATGCCCACTGAATGAAGTTCAAGCTCCACAGGCTGCCTTTCAAAATATTCCATAATCTGCTTCCAACCTTAATTCCTAGTCTTTTAGCTAACTGACCTCTTACTGTCCCTGAAACATGCCATGCATGGGCCCATCAATGCACTGTGCAAGTGCAATTCCCTTCACAGTGACGGTCATCTCCCCACTTCTCTATGCTAGACTCGTTGAATAAAAGGGTTATCTTGCTTGATCCCAGGGCATGAGTCCTTAACCTGAAGTCTATCCACTTGCTGGGGTCTTTAAATGGATTTATAAGGTATGCATACCTCTTGAAATCATTGTGCATGCACACAGTAGGCTGGACCCTTGGTGGCCTGTACTAAACTTTGCCTCCCAGTATTCATGTGTGTGTGTATTTTCCTCCCGTGAACTTGGGTAAGCTCTGTGATCTACTTTAATAGAATTTGGAAGAAGTGTCTCTGTGCCAGTTTTGAGATCTAGCCTTAAGATTTCAACCTTTGAGGAAAGCCAGCTGCCATGTAAAAACCCCAGCGACTCTGAGACCACCAGACTGTTGGAAGTCCAAGCAGCCACATGGAGATGCCCAGGAGGAAGACATCTGAAGCCGATGGCCAAAAGCTAGCAGCTGCCACCAGCTTCCAGCCATGTGAGTGAGGGCTTTTTGGAATTTCCAGCTTCCCTAGTGTCCCAGTGACACCAGATGAAGCAGAAGAATCACCTGCCAATGAACAAAATCATGAGAAATTTTTAAAAAACAAAAACTGTTGTTTGGGGGTGGTTTCTTCCACAGTAGCAGACAGTAAAACAGAAGATACGTGGACGCTCCTGAGTGCAGATTTTTCTGGGAAAAGGGTTCAGATTCTCAAAGGAATTAGTGACACAAGACAAGTTAAGTATCTTTATATGAGGAGATCCCCGTAAAGCATTTAAAATAGCACCAGCCATATGGTAAGCACTCAGTAAGCCTTTAGCTATTATTATTATGATGTAGCCAACAGTCCACTCTAAATATTTCAAGGAAGAATTTCAGGAAGGCAAGTCATCGCTATGGTTGAGAGAGAAGCCAAAATTATAATAAAAAAGAAACAAAAACAAAAATCTGTGCATTAAATCTGATGGGTGAGTAGAAAATAGGATAAACAGCCCTGAATCAGGAAACTCAGAAATAGGGTGGCCAAAGTTTCAAAAGATCATATGGGAAAATTCAAGGTGTAGCTTGAACAGAAAGTGTGCACTAAGAATCCCCCTTTTCCCGCTCTATACAAAGTACTTAACGACATCCTGGACCGCCCTGATCAGTTTGGAGTAAAGGCCCTAGGATGGAAGAATGGGTGCCGATCAGGCTGACTTTTGGATGGAGAGGAGGTGAGTTGCAGGAGTGCGTGCCCAACAGCCCTACATTTTCAGTGAGGCAGGAACTCATTGTCTCTGAGTGATCAGGGATGGGAAGGATACTGGGAAGACTGGTGAAGGTTCCAAATGTCCATTGTAGGAACAGGAAGAGCAGCCAGCCAGAGATGAGTGAAATGATGGCCAGGTAGCATGGAGGGCTCAACTATAGCTGCAGGGCTTAGAATGAAATGTAGATCACTGCTCATAAACAGAAATCTCACCAGAATTCTTCCTTGATTTGCAAAAATGATACACAGGCAGTAATCTGTGTCTGGAGATGATGGGTGGAAGCAGGAAGGCCATTTGCCAGCACTGCTGTCAGGAGGAATTAGGCACTGGGTTTGAGAGCAACCCACATGACTGTCAAAGTCCGCCCTTGCCCAAGGACTTCCTAGCATTTGTTGGCTTCTTGACCTTGGACAGATTACTTAGCCATTCTGTGCTTCAGTCTCCTCATTTGGAGACTCAGAATGACCGTTTTGAGATTATATAAAAATCATGCAGGGAAAAAAAACAGCTGGAGGAATCAGACTTCCTTACTTCACACTATAGTACAAAGCTACAGTAATCAAGACAATATGGTACTGGCACAAAAACAGAAATATAGATCAATGGAACAGGATAGAAAGCCCAGAGATAAACCCACGTACCTACGGTCAACTAATCTATGACAAAGGAGGCAGGGATATACAATGGAGAAAAGACAGTCGCTTCAATAAGTGGTGCTGGGAAAACTGGACAGCTACATGTAAAAGAATGAAATTAGAACACTCCCTAACACCATACACAAAAATACACTCAAAATGGATGAGAGACCTAAATGTAAGACCGGACACTATAAAACTCTTAGAGGAAAACATAGGAAGAACACTCTTTGGCATAAATCGCAGCAAGATCTTTTTTGACCCACCTCCTAGAGTAATGGAAATAAAAACAAAAATAAACAAATGGGACCTAATGAAACTTAAATGCTTTTGCAAAGCAAAGGAAACTACAAAGAAGACCAAAAGACAACCCTCAGAATGGGAGAAAATATTTGCAAACGAGTCAACGGACAAAGGATTAATCTCCAAAATGTATGAACAGCTCATGCAGCTCAATATTAAAGAAACAAACAACCCAATCCAAAAATGGGCAGAAGACCTAAATAGACATTTCTCCAAAGAAGGCATACAGATGGCCAAGAAGCACATGAAAAGCTGCTCAACATCACTAATTACTAGAGAGATGCAAATCAAAACTACAGTGAGGTATCACCTCACACCAGTTAGAATGGGCATCATCAGAAAATCTACAAACAACAAATGCTGAAGAGGGTGTGGAGAAAAGGGAACCCTCTTGCACTGTTGGTGGGAATGTAAATTGATATAGCCACTATGGAGAACAGTATGGAGGTTCCTTAAAAAACTAAAAATAGAATTACCATATGATCCAGCAATCCCACTATTGGGCATATTACCCGGAGAAAACCATAATTCAAAAAGACACATGCACCCCAATGTTCACTGCAGCACTATTTACAATAGCCAGGTCATGAAAGCAGCCTAAATGCCCACTGCCAGACGAATGGATAAAGAAGATGTGGTACATATATACAATGGAATATTACTCAGCCATAAAAGGGAATGAAATTGGGTCATTTGTAGAGACGTGGATGGATCTAGAGACTGTCATACAGAGTGAAGTAAGTCAGGAAGAGAAAACCAAATATCGTATATTAACGCATGTATGTGGAACCTAGAAAAATGGTACAGATGAACTGGTTTGCAGGGCAGAAACAGAGACACAGATGTAGAGAACAAACATATGGACACCAAGGGGGGAAAGTGGCGGGGGGGTGGTGGTGGTGGTGGTGGGATGAATTGGGAGATTGGTATTGACATGTATACACTAATCTGTATAAAATAGATAACTAATAAGAACCTGCTGTATAAAAAAATAAATAAAATAAAATTTTTAAAAAATCATGCATTTAAAGGACTTGTTACAATGTTAGCCATTATTATTATTATTATTTCACAAACCAAATGTAATAGTGTCTTTTCCTTTTTGAGACTCGAGCCCCATTCTCTGGAACGCCTTGTGGATTTTATACCTCTCTGTTGTCATGCACACCCGAAGCCTGTTCCTTTAAAATGTAAATGCGCGTCTCTACGCTTACGTATTCATACAGTAGTTTCCACAGATACCATCATCAAAGGCTACTGCAATCTGCTGTCAAAAGTTCCGTCCGGCGTTACACATTCATTCTTGTACTTCTCATCCACACCAATAAAAAGCTGAATTCTAGTGCTGATTTCTCCAGTCAGTCAATGATGTTTCCCTTTCCTTTGGGGATAAAGTGATCACATACACACACACCCCACACACCTTGGAGAGCTTAAATAAGAGAATTCATATAGCGGAAAAGTCAATGAATATAAAATCTCACCGGGCAAGCTGTGACGGTTCATTTTATGTGTCAATGTGGCTGAGCTACAGAGCCCAGCTATTTGGTAAAACAGTATTCTGGATGGTTCTGGAGGGGATTCGTGGATGAGATTTACATCTAAGTTCATAGACTTTGAGTAAAGCACATTGCCCCCCCAATATGATGGGCCTCATCCAATCAACTGAAGGAATTAAAATAACAAACGACTGGGCTTCCCTGGTGGTGCAGTGGTTGAGAGTCCGCCTGCCGATGCAGGGGACACGGGTTCGTGCCCCGGTCCGGGAAGATCCCACATGCCGCGAAGCAGCTGGGCCCGTGAGCCATGGCCGCTGAGCCTGCGCGTCCGGAGCCTGTGCTCCGCAACACGAGAGGCCACAACAGTGAGAGGCCCGCGTACCGCAAAAAAAATAAATAAATAACAAACGGCTGAACTCCTCTGAGCAAGAGGGGATTTGGCCAGCTGATGGCCTTCATATTTCCTCTGAACATTTCCTCTGTAACATTAGCTCTTCTGTGTCTCCACCCTGCCAGCCCATCCTGCAGACTTTGGACTTGATGGTCTCCAGAATCACCTGAGCCAGTTCGTTAAAATAAATCTCTCCATATATATATACACACACACATCCTATGGGTTCTGTTTCTCTGGAAAACCCTGACTAGTACACTAGTTATTTCTGATGTTCTCCTGATGGGCCACTTGTGGGCCTAAGATGATTGAAGCTTATTTAATGGAGACCTAACAGGTAACAATATATAGCATACTCTTGGCCCCAAATTCTTTTTTGACTGTGAATTTATGGAAATATAGAAACATTTCCTCAGCATCTGGAGATTAAGAAAGGCATTAAATCAAACTTGCTGCCCTTCGGGTTTGTGAATTTTATTCTCCTATGGCAGCAGCATCTGCCTATCAGTTTGTGGAATGCTTTACCTCTAGAACAAGAGTCTCAGGTTCTCGTAATATCTACATTTCACTCAAGGCTTTTAGCAAAATCTGCCATCTCAGAGATAATATTCTTTCCACGTCACCCATATCTGGGGGCCTCTAGGTTCCATGCTAGCTAGCATTTCTCCTATATTTCAGGCAATACAACTCTCTGTATTATTTGTCAGAAAGACTCTGTCATACATATTCAGGAAACACTTGACTGGGAGACAAACGCAGTGAACATTATGCTGTAAGTAGAAGTGGCTCCTATCCATTCTTTCTGTCCCATTTCAGATAATAATGACTATCTGTCTATCCTTTAAATGAGTATTTCTGGACCGCAGGCAGAAACATTTTTAAAAAATCACTAAATACCCAACTTATTATTCATTTAATTTCCCATCTTGCCTTGGTTTAATGACAGATTTCTTTCTCACTGTATTTGTTCATTATTTTCCACTTTCTTCTGCTCTTCCGTATTTGCTGTTATTGTTCTTCGTGGGTTTCTGTTTTGTTGCTCTTACCTTCTCCTTCCTTTTCTCAGACCTTTTTTCAGCTGAACTACAAAGAGCATTCCACTGTTTTTTAATTCAGCTTTTGCCCACTGAAGCTCTTTCCCTAGCTGTAAAAATATCACCTCCCCAAATTTAAACTCCCCCCAGTAATTTTATTCCCCATCCATTATACAACGGTTGCTTATTATCTCCTTTCTTCATAACCTTTTTCTTAGTAGTTGAGAAAATTAGGAAAAGTTAGCTAAACGATCATTTCTGGCTGTTCATTATCATTCCTCATAATTAATAATCACAGGAGATGTGAATACCAGGTAATATGATCCATTTCTAGTTGTAGGAGCTCCAAGTCTAACTTCTCTGCCTTCAGCTTGTTCACCTGTAAAGGGAGTTTTATAACAATGATAATATGTGCCTTGGAGGACGAGGGTTAGGATTACATAAGATTAGCATATTAAAGCATGTTATAGACTATGAAAGTGTTAATACAAAGTTAGTATCTAGTCATCCAGGTGTGTATTCACCCAGAGACTTCCTGGGTGAATACAGGAAGATTAAAAATTAAATTAAAAACTCTGCCATAACAAGTAAATAAAGAAACTAAACAGCACACAATTAACAAACTTAGTCTCAATTGTGCTACATTCTTTCTGTCACCTAGAAACTAATTAGTACGACATAATCACATACTTCCTGCCCAGTAAACATACAAGTCCCAGAGGAACAAATGATTTGTATCATGAATCACCGGCCACTGCTTACTGGTAATTATCATATAAATGAGGTTCTTCAAGTTGACCTCTGATTCCCTAGTTCTTTTCTGAGACAGCAAAGATACACCAGTTATGCAAAAACTTGATAAAATTTAAATTACTTTTCTATTTTCTAGCCTCGCCTTCTGGATATTCTTTTGAAAAAAAGATCACCACCCCTACAAAAGCCCATCAAAACAGGTTCTAAAATACTAAAATATTAGTGCACAGTGGTATGTTTCGAAATGGCTTCCACAATTAAAAAAGAAAATTCAAGAAAATCTGTAATAAAGCTCCAAGAGTCAACATTCACCTTGGCTGTATGGAAGAGGCTGTCTTCAAACCCTTCTGGATGAGCCAACAAGTCAAAGTGAGAGCAAGACACCCAGCTCTGTCCCTGATTAGCTAGAAGAATTTTGTCAGTCACCCGACTTATCTCACCCATGGTCTCTTCCTTTGTACAATTAAGCAACTAGGTTTTAGGGCTCCTTCCTGCCTTAACATTTCTTGATTATGCATCTTGAAGAAAGAAATATACACGTCACATACCTTAAATATCATTTAAAACAGCTGTTCTCAACGTGAGCTGCGCTGTGGACTCACCTTGGGAGCTTTAAAAAAATACTGACGCTGGGGATCCCCCCGCAGAGAGTGGGAATTAATTGGTCTGGGTGCAGCCTAGCCACAAAGGATTGCAAAAGCTCTAATGTGTAGCCAAGATCAAGAAGCACTTATTAATTACTACATCCTTTTTGGATGTGGGTAGTTTCCTTTCTTTTCTTTCCTCATCTGAAGAAGCTAAATTATCTCTCTGAGGCTGCCTTGTCATTAAAACATAGAGACCTGACCTACGCTGCATGATTGCAGAAACCCTGCGCGAAGCAGCGGCAGCAGCGAAGATTCCTGGCAGGGCGCTGGCTCCCAGGATGGATACAACAAAGAGTCATTTATTTCCTTCCTCCTACTTCCCAGGCCCCCAAGACCTCCAAAGACTAAAGGTCCAAAGAGTAGTGGACCACTCTCCACTACTTATCAAATATTGGTGTATCACTACAAGAACTCAAATAAATTTTCTGAAGTAGAATTTTCCAAACTATTTCATCAACTCAAATGAAAACATGCTGAGGGCAGAGACCCCATCACCATTATTTCCCCAATACTTAGAACAAATTTTATTCAATGGAGAGCTAAACTGGTCAATGTTTCTATAGGCCTTTGGTCTCTGTCCCTCACGCCACCCCCAACACACACACACACACACAGACACACACACCACGTGCTTCACCATCTTCCTTAACTCTGCTTTTCACTGATGTAAAGGATCTGAGCCTGGACCACGTCTTTTTCTTTCCCCTCATTATGGTCTCTCTACTACTTATCACTGGAGATACCACCCTATAGATAGCATCGTATAGATAATGTCATATAGAAAGTCTCAATAAAATACTGGTTGGAGGCATGAATAAATGGACTCAGACTTCCTCATACATGAGTTTGGAATATGATTACAGAAATATTAAGAAATGACAGAATTAGAGAAAACATACCTAAAAACCTGACTTTGTGGATGTGCAAAGCCACCTGAGGTGTGCTTTTGTAGCCCTAATGAGAGCCTCCATTCAGTGACAGGAGGGCCCCCCAAATCAACAAAAAGATGAAGGTGAAATTTTTTATCACACTGAGCCTCCACCAGAGGAGTCTCTGTTCATAGCATTTGCCAGCCCAGTCCTTGATTTCAGAGATCATGACGTGACAGACACGCAGGGCCAGAAATAGAAGAGGAGAACAATATTCTATCAGCCAATGTTCTTAGTCAATCAGAATAATTCCTGTGTTTTCTCTTTCAAGAGGAGAAGGTGGAATGGAGGATGGTTAAAGGATGAAGTTATCAGTGAACAAGGAAAAAAAGACAAATTTCTAATGTTCCATCCATTCTTTCCGCCCATCAGCTCCAATAATAACAGTGCCTACTTCATCATTTTGTTCATACAGTCAAATATTCTCTGAGGATTTTGACCAGGAGTCTTCAACTACCCTCCTGATTGCTGAACAAGTCGGGCTGTCTTTGGCATTTTGTTCCTGTGCTCATTGATGACTTGAGAAACAAGTAGGTTATGAAATACTTAACAGTGGGTACGATTGTTGAACTGTCTGGCATGCCACTCTTATGTGCCTTTATAAATCAATTCAGCACAAAATGGTGTTTATCCTGACTAATCATATCTGAAAATTACAGACTGTATAATCACTTGTGATTATAGAAACTTTAAGGGGGCCGTCTTCATGCTGCTCTGCATGGGCCGTTTTCTAAACCCAGCATGTTCACAAGTCTAGAATGAACAGGAAGGAAATATTCAGAACAAACCAGATGGCTTTAAAGAAGCAAAGCTCTTTTAAAAGACTAGGTAAATAGGTCATGTTCTTCCTAAGGAAACCAAACTTAGTCCTGGGCATCCCTAGACAAGGAGTGAGGTGGAGGTAAAGCACAGCTCTTCTTCCCCAGGGAAACAGAGGTGATTCATCCACCTTGAGGAGGGCCTAGTGCTCATTCAGCCCACTGGGGAAACATTTAGTGAACTTGAGCAGCAATTTGCTAAATGAGTGGTAATTTCCGTAATGAATCTTTTCCCAAAACCTTTGTGAAGATAATTAGGTGTAATTTCAGAGGTGGAAAAAGGCTTGAAGGGGCCAGAAATGACTTGCCCACAGTCACACCATGAACTTTAGAGATTCACAGCTGCTTCTTAAGCCACTGGACTGTACTCTTGACTCTAAAAGAGAGATGATGAACTGGGGCACATGCCTGAATAAATCATCAGAGCAACTGCCACAGGCTTGCTTCCAGAGCCATCCACATTATTAATGGGAACCTGCCTGATACAGTCACATTTTCCTTCTGCCCTTTACATACTACTGTTGGTTATTCACAGATGTTGAATAACCAAGAGAAATGGCGCTTTTTAACTTTTTGAAATAAGAGACTAAATCAATCACATTCTACTCAAAAGGCAATTCCCTGAATATGTAAATTTCAAAGGAATATTAGAAAGGCTTCATTTTCTTTGTCCCTTGTATTTTTTTAATAGCACGCAGGTTAAAAAGCAGTGAAAATAGTTTCCCTAGAAGTATTTTTTGTTTCTCTATGGAGTAGGATCAGAATTTTTTGCTACACCTCATCTTTTTACATTATCTTTCATAATACCTTTGAAGATTATGGCACTGTTTAGAATAGGACTTAACTGATTTTAAGTATGGGAAATAGAATTGTGCAAGAGGAAGTGGACAGGCTTAAGAATTATAAAATCCTGGGTTCAAATTCCAGCTCTGCTACTAGCCTTGAATCGATTCTTTCACAATACTGCACTGCAGTTTCTTAACCTCTTCATAAAATGGGAAGAACAATACCTATCTCATATGGTTGCTGTACACATAGAATCAATGCCACACACAGTGCCTGGTTCATCAGAGTTTCTCCAAGTCATGAACCCTCTCTTCCTCTCAAAATTTTAATCAGTCCAAATCCTGGTATAGTCCCAATCAGTTTCAATTTTGTGGAGATGTGAGAAAACTCAGCCAACCATACTACAAAAGCATTGTGAACAAGAATGCCAAACAAGGTAAGAATCAAAGGTGTTTGGGGACAGGGAGAGTGAGCTGGAATCATCCTCACCTGGTCATTTACATGGAACCTCAGGCAAACTCCTCTCCATGTCAGTTTCTTCATCCGAGAAAAACAGTCAAAATAGTACTTGCTATTCAGACTTCACACATTGTTTCAGAGAACCAAATAATGTGCTTAGTAAATGATGAAAGTGTCAAGTATAATTCTTAAAGGTAATATAACAATAAGATCATGGGTAATTTCATTTCACCTGCTTTCAGCTATATGCATTCAAAACTTATTTCTTTGTATAAGAATGCTATACTTTACTTCTGTTATTTTCTTGAACAAAGCCTATATGATCTTTTTTTTTTCTGGCTGCGTTAGGTCTTCGTTGCTGCAGGCGAGCTTTCTCTAGTTGCGGCGAGCGGGGGCTGCTCTTCGTTGCCATGCGCGGGCCTTTCATTGCGGTGGCTTCCCTTGTTGTGGAGCACTGGCTCTAGGTGTGCAGGCTTCAGTAGTTGTGGCTTGTGGGCTCAGTAGTTGTGGCTCGTGGGCTCAGCAGTTGTGGCTCATGGGCTTAGTTGCCCTGCAGCATGTGGGATCTTCCTGGACCAGGGCTCGATCCCGTGTCCCCTGCATTAGCAGGCAGATTCTTAACCACTGCGGCCACCAGGGAAGCCCTAAGGCTATATGATCTTTAACTTTGATCTACAAAAAATAATTGTGGCAAAAAAAAAAAAATAATAATAATTGTGTACGTAGTTGTGTTTGTACACACACACACACACACACACACACACACATACATAAAGGACAGGGGATGATAAGAGATATCTTTGAGGAAGAAAGCATTTAAAATTTATTTAGAGTTTTTCTATGTTTTTTAAGGGTTGGAAACCACTGAAGAAGTAATTTTTAAACTTTAAAGCTGATGGAAATTAATCACAGAATATTATTAATAACAATAGTTTATGTTTATTGGGCAACTACCAGGTATCAGGTATTGGTCTAAACTCTTACTTTTTTTTAACCTCCTTCATCCTCAGGATGATCTTCTGATGTAGGTCCTAAAATTACTCCCATTTTCCAGGTGAGAAAACTGTGACTCAGAGAGGCTAAATAATCTGCCCTAGGTCACCGAGCTGATAGGTGGCAGGCCCAGGATTTAAACTCATATCATCCACTTCCAGAGTCTGCCCTCTTAAGCACCATGTGCTTTTGTTTACATTTCAAGAGATCAACCCTGTTACTGAATTGAGCTCAAAACTTTACCAGGCATAGAAGGAAAGAATACAAAGTAAATATAAGATAAAGCTGTCCATCTCAAGGGTGTTTCAGTAACTCTATAAAAATTAAGATAACTTCTAAAACAATACACAAATACATCTTAATATAGTGCCAATGCCACATTAGGGACTAAAGAAAAAGAGTAATTACAGAAAGTATGGTGCAAACCTACTCTAAGAATGAATTAGTGGAAAAGGCCAGTGAATGGGTTGTCAGAGAGGAGGATGTGTGTGTGCTGGGGTGGGGGATATTTCCAGGAGAGACTACACAGCGTGAAGCACGGAACTGTGTCCTCTTGAGTAAAGTTGCCTGTTTTTAGAAGGAAAAAAAATGCACAGATGACACAAGTGGTAGCGGTTGGTAGAAGACCATTCTTGACTCAAGTGCAAACTGCAAAATTAACAGAGAGAAAAGGGTCGCATCTTGGGGTGAGTAGTCTTCATCAAGAGCTGTCAGCAACCAATTCGTCATCAGCCTCCACATGCTCTCTGTTGTACCCGGTGTGGAGAGGGCAAACAGGAAATTACGTCTTCCTGTAGGGAAATCTCCCCATCTAAGAAGTTTTATAATTATGGACAGACACATGAAGTGGCCAAAGAACTCTGGTGAGTGATGTTATCAGCAAGTACAAAACAATAAAATATATTCCCAAGCTATTTAAGTTGGGCGAGATAGCCCACTAGTCTGTTCTCATCTGTAGACTAGAAGCAAGAGGCAATTCTGGCTTCACGTGTAGCTTGATGGCGAGGCCACCTCATTGGCACTGGAACCATTTGCCTTTGTTTCTTTCTTCCCCTCTGCCTTCCTTTTTATACTGACTTCATGATCACATAGATCATACGATGGCTGTGGCTGCTCTAGACACTTCATAACTTCAGGAAAATTGGAAAAATAAGATTCGTTTTCTCTTTATCTCATAAAAAAAAACCCAGAATTAATTCTCATTGGCTTTTACTGGCTTGACTCTTTTGTGTGGCTATTCCCAAACGAATTGCTGACTGGTGCATCCTAAGTCAAATATTCCATCTAAGGAATTCTGATGCTGGAGTCAGTTTCATACGCGTTCATAGCGAGGCAGGTTCACTACCCCAAGTAAAATTAGGATCTTGCCAGACCAAGATAGATCACCAATCCCCAGCCAACCCACAGACACATGAGTGAGATTAAATGCATGGTGTTTTGGGGTGGTTTATTACACAGCACTATTGTGACATTTGCTGATTATTCCATCCTGTTTCCTCCTGTTTAAACATACCTTCCTTCAAAACCCAATTCCAATGTTACTTCCTCCTTGTACTTTTTTTGATTTCTTCCTTTTGAAAGTATCACCTCCTGTCTCTGAACTCTCCTATTGTTTTATCTATACTTCTCTTAAAGCACTCATCTTCTTCCCTTCCCTCTGCGTTTTATTTTGTATTTATGCTTTACTTCCCCAATTAGAATATCTACTACTTGAGGGCAAGATAGATGATTCATTTACACGTGACTCTATTATGTTTTGAATGGAATATTCAATTAACTTCTGTTTAGGTTCTTAAAAAAAAACCAAAAAAACAAAACCAGATTTGACCCTGGGCCCTGCAAGATAGAGGCAGCAGAATTTAATTCAAATAGTTACAAAAATAAATAGAAGGGGAAAGAACCCTGAAAGTAGGATGCCACCACAAATATAATGAGTCATGAAATTGAACAGCTCCTGCCCAAAAGGGGATTAATAAGAGATAATTATATATCTCTCCAGATCGGGAGGGCCCCCCTCCCCTTCCACTACTGCAGCCTAAGCCAAGCCACCATCATCTCTTCTTGGGCCACTAGACTAGTCTTCTGCCTAGTGTCCCTACTTAAATGCTGGGCAACCTGCCATCTCTTCCATATAGTCATCAGAGGAATCTTTGCAAAATATAAACCGGGTGTTTTCTTGCCCCTGCTTAAAATTCTTTATTGCGCTGAGAATAAAATCCAAACTCCCTAATTTCATGATCTGGCCTCTGCCCACTCTTTTTTTCTTTTAAATTTATTCATTTATTTATTTATTTTTGACTGTGTTGGGTCTTTGTTGCTGTGTGGGGGCTTTCTCTAGTTGCAGTGAGCAGGGGCTACTCTTCGCTGCAGTGCACAGACTTCTCATTGTGGTGGCTTCCCTTGCTGCGGAACATGGGCTCTAGGTGCGCAGGCTCAGTAGTTGTGGCTCGTGGGCTCTGGAGCACAGGCTCACTAGTTGTGATGCGCAGGCTTAGTTGCTCTGCAGCATGTGGGATCTTCCCAGATCAGGGTTCGAACCCGTGTCCCCTGCTTTGGCAGGCGGATTCTTAATCACTGCGCCACCAGGGAAGCCCTGCCCCACTCTTCTTAACTTGTCTTATACAATCTCATCTTCTCCACACTCTGGTAACTGTGACTCTTTCCTCCCGTGTTTAGGATATGTCAAGTGTGTTCATACCTTAAGGATCTCACTCCTGCTGTTTCCTCAGCTGGTGTGCAGTACCTCCAGAACTTTGTAGGACTGGCTTCTTCTGGTCACTCAGGTCTCAGCTCCCATGTCAACTCATCAAAGAGGTCTTCTCTGAACACACTAGCTCACGTTGTCCCCACTCTCCCAACAAGCCACTCTCTTGAAATTAATGCGTTCATCTATTTGTTCACTCTAGAACAAGCTAGAATGTGACCCACTGTCCTTCAGCTTACATTCTTGTAAGTGGTAAGATTCTGCGGTTTTGAGATTGGGCTCTGGAGTTAGACTGTTTGGATCTGACCTTGGGCAAGTTATTTATGTTAGGCAATTTTCTTGAGCCTCAATTTTCTCATTTGTGAAATGGAAATAATATAGGAAATTACCTCATAGGTTTGTTGTCAGTTCATATGTAAAAAGCAATTAGAACCATCCCAGGCACATAGTGAACACTATAAATGTTCAGCCTTATTATTGCTGTTGTATTACTATTCACCATTGTATCCCAATGCCTAGGACACTATTGGTCATGCAGTCAGCACTCAATAAATATTTGTTGAGTAACTGACTGAATAAATAAATGAATGGATGATGGAATTGTCTATGAGACCCAATAACCTCATTTCAAGGTAAAAAATTCATCTGATTCTATTTCTCATGACCTAAATCCACTGTATTATTGACTTAGAACCAAAGGAGAAACCACTGTATACATGAATCACATAAAAACAAGTCTGATCATTTCCTAGAATTTATTCAGGAAGCCAAAATATATCCCAAACTGAAAACTCATAGGAAATCCAATTCCAGAGAATGAAAGAAAATCTTCAGAACTTTCAGGTCCCAAGATCTGGCTGGGGATAGCACAGTGAGGCTAACTCCAAGCACAGCATTTTGTCAAAGTGGCCCAACATGGTCTGGAAGACCAACCTGGCATTTCCAATGACAGCTTGACTGCAGTGCCCCTCAGGGCATCAGCCTCTTGGCCCTGTTCACTGGTTTATAATGGAGGGTAGGGATGAATAATCCATCCAAACCAAGTTTACACTTACTTTTCCTTGCTCTCCTCAAGAATAAGCTTCCCTGCTTGGCACTGCTTTTATGTCCCCAAAGTCCCATTTATGACTTTGAATACATTCCCATTAATACCAGACACGAAAAGAATCCAACCAAAATTAGACACCAACATGACTTGTGCTCTTCCACAAGCAAGATCCTGGTGACAAACCCCAGCCCAGCTCCCCTTAGGCTAGCTCCACCGCCAAGAGCAGCGAACTGAGCTCGTCACCTTCTTGAAGTTTAAATTGTGACAGATACACACCTATAACTGCAAAAACAGAAGCACATTAAAATACATCCTTGTAAATAATATTTTACATTACCTCTCTTCAATATTATGCCCTCAATTTTTTATTGCAAAAAATATTTGGCCCTGGAATTAGGGGAAAGAGCATTTAACTCAAATATTTGTAAAAATAAAGAAAAAAAAGAAAGCAGGATTCCATTACAAATATAAGCTGCTTTCTGTTGTAAGTCCCCCGGAGAGTGAGCAATATTAAAACTGAAATAACCTCAGGTTTGTGCCCATTTTAATGTTCAGCTACTGCAGAAGCCTCACTAAGTTTACTTCAAAATCATTTCCAGTGTTTATTTGGAACTTTTTTGGAGAAAACTTACTGCTAGTGCTTTCAATCAGGAGCTGGATAACAGTTCACCTCTACCGGAAACAACGCTGGCAGCAGCCTGGCCTCGCAATAACTCACAAAGGATGGAGCCCTTGGCTGAGCCAGGTAGCTACCTTTCCAGAACGTAACAATGATGGCAAAGGACGGCACAGTTCACCTACAGACCCGCTGGATGATTACTAGTGAGTGCACTATCACCTCTGCAGTTTCATTACTTGTATTAAGAGGAAGAGGCGGGCTTCCCTGTTGGCGCAGTGGTTAAGAGGCCGTCTGCAAATGCAGGGGACATGGGTTCATGCCCCGGTCCGGGAAGATCCCACATGCCATGGAGCGGCTGAGCCTGCGCATCCGGAGCCTGCGCGTCCGGAGCCTGTGCTCCGCAACAGGAGTGGCCACAACAGTGAGAGGCCCACTTACCGCAAAAAAAAAAAAAAAAAAAAAAAAAAGGGGAAGAGGCTTCAACTGCACCGTGACCCGACTAAGCTGAGCCTAAAAAATCATGGCGCCTTGTCTGTCTTTCCCTTAGCTCATTCCATGACCACAAGCAAATCACTCACTTCCTCTGCCCACGCCCCAACTTCTCCTAACTGTAAAGAGGGCAAAATAACAAAATAACGTCCATAGCTAACACGATCTTTAATCTGCATTGATTTTTGAATGCTCCATACATAACAAAATTAACAGGTAAAAATATACAACATTTTAAAGACTCCTTTTGTGCATATTTAAAGAATTTAATAAGGATGATCACTGTTCTAATCCTAGTTCCACCACTAATTAGCTGTATCTTAACCCATCTGAGGCTTGGTTTGCTCCTTTCTGAAAAATTTTTTTAAAAATCCTACCCTTTCTTGCAGCTTTTGTGATAATCATATAAGGTTATACATATAAAAGTACTTTTAAAAATATAAATTATTATGAAAATGTACAAGCAGTAACAGGAGTCCAGCCAAAAATCCAAAGTGTACCTTGATCTCTCTCTCTCTCGATTGCCATGCTACAAGAACTCGGCTTCTCTTCCCCGAATCACAAAACACCAATACATGAAAAATGACTCTGCCCTTTAGAAACTGCTCCTTCAAACCAGTAACCAAGAATGTGTATCTTCTCTTGCCTCCCACAAAAAGCATAACAAAAAATAGTTCAGCCTCTGGAGAATATGCAGTTATCAAAAATCAAAATGAAAACTCAAAGGAAAAAGAAAGAAATAGCAACACTTCCCAACAGTAGGTAAATACATTTTTGATAGATCGGAACTAGGAACAACTGTCTGGAGGAGGAACGTTCTAGCAGGCATTGTTCTCAGCAAGCAAAAAGCAGATGCCACCCCACATTTTGTGACATATTTATGACTACCGCACACCCTTTTGGGGGAGCAAATTGATGACTCTTCTACCCAACACAATCACCTGGGGTGTGCCAAGACCAGCCGCGATCAATCATGCTGATGTGATTTGTTTCGCCTCATTCAGGCGCTGCCTCCCCTTCAATCCCACGTCCAAGAGGAAGAAGGTGAAAAAGACGGAGTAGCCAAGGCATCTCTCATCAGTTTTTTTTAAATGCCAAGAGTTATAGTGTTTGGGGGTATTGCTGCTGGATACTGAAGTGTTTTATCTCCTTCAAACTGGCCAAACAAATGGGGAACTGTGTTAATCCCATTTCAGTCAAGTGCCACCTATCCCATATTTACAACTATGCACATAAAGCTGTGTCACAAGGTAACGTTCCGCTCTGCATAAGATTTAAAAATCAGAACACACACTGCCGAAAGCTGGATTAATGATGGAAATTCACACCAACAATGGATAGAAGTGGCTATTGCCAAAATACACTTGAGCACACAACCAGACTGGAATTAACTCTTTAGATTAGAGAGAACTGGATATTTATTCATAAACATGTATTGAGCATCTATTGAGCGCTAGACAATGCATTATGCAATGATGTTTCCTTCTTTTCAAGCAAGTGATTAAAATGCACCAAGTCTTCCATGATTGAATCCCAAATTTATCTCTCACCGCAGCCTCTTTGATATCCTCTCTTCCAACAATCTCGAAGTAGTCACTTTGCACAACTTGCATTCTCTTGCTTTTACTCAAGCTGTACCCTCCTCCCACGCATCCCTCTCTTCCTTGCTGCCAAAGTCCTATGCATTTTTAAGGACCCTGTTCACATACCACCTCCTCCGTGAGCTCTTCCTAGATTTTCTATCCTTGACCGTCACCAATTTCCCCCTTTTCTCTTTCAATTTCACATAACTTGTATACTTCATAATTCTTACCTCAATCTGATTTTTTGCAGACTTAGCTCTGGGAGGCTTATCTACAGAATCAATTGATCGTATACCTGTGGAGAACAGATGCCAACCATGTCTTATTCAACTTTGTTCACCTTCTACATCTAGTAGGTAAAAGATTGTCATGATGAAAAAAAGAAAAGTGCACTGGTTCAATAGGATTAATTGTTCCCAAAGATACCACCCTCATTTAGGGAGAACGCCATGGTATGTTAACACTTCCGTGCCAATTCTTCCTCAGGCTAGTTACGTTATTAGATTTTATTTCTGGGAAAGCACTAAGAAGGACTAGCAGATACCACTCCACCTTCCCCTCATCAAGCTAGGCACCGTCATAAAGAATTATCCCTGAGGGAGCCTGACCCTAGAGCTGTCTGCCCTGCCACAGCCATTGCCAAGAATGAGAACCGCAACACTTCCCCTTCACCTCACCATTTATTCCCATCTCTGATAACCTCGACTGACAGAAATCTTCTAGCTCAAAGATCTTCACACTTGGAAATGTTTTCGCCTTGTCGGTGCAAGTGTTTGTTCATCAAAAGCAGTGGATAAGCTGCTAGTTTTTCATGTTTTGAACTTTCTGTTCCTTGGGGTAAAAATACAGAGAAGGGGCACTCAGCAGCCCAGATATGGTCTTTGTACCAGCATTTTCGCTTTAGGATGTGTGGTTTATGTGCTATGTGAAAAAGCTATGTAATAAAAGGAGAAGGGAAAAAATACTCACTAGTGACAAGAAAACTTAGATACAAAATTGACCCCCCAAAGCCAGTCATCTACTGGTAGGCTTTATGGCTGAAGAGTTGTGTAAGAACATGGAAAGTATCAGGGGCGAGGGGGACAGAAATTGAGGACTGTAATTGCAAAGGTAGAAACTTTGCACAATATTTCCTTCTCAATGTAACACTCCCAGCAGAGAGAGTTAAACCTCAAATGTGAGAAATACTCTCGAACTATTTATCTTTATTCATCTAATAACCTACATTCTGTGATGTATTGGTGGCACAGTTCAGTTGAACATATACGTGAGATTTTAAATGGTAATGGAACAGCATTCATTATAACCATAGGCACAAGATCACCAGGCCGGAAAAGCTGGATTATGGCCCAAATGGCTTAAATTTTCAGTATTTTTTATTTATAGGAGACTGTGTTGCCTAAAAACTGACCTCCAAAGCAATTACAGGAATATATGCATATATACATACTCATTCTAAAGAAGAGGAGAAGTTGAACAAATTACGTTATTTACTCACTGTACCAAAATAAACACCATCTAAAGAAATTATGAACAACTCCTAGCTAAATATCAAATGCTAATGTCCATAATAGGTGGTATCAATTCTTAGATTAATCTGTAAGGGTCCTCTTTACCAAGTAACCAACTACTAAAGCTAAGAATTCGTTGAATTAGGATGTGGTGGGATTTTCTTTTTTATCATGTTCAGAAGAAAATAATGAAATTCTTCAATTTCCATAGTCTTGAATTTCTATTAAATTTTCAATAACCCTGGGGTCATTCTTCCTTGGCCAGAGTTCTGGCTCTGTCTCATAGAAGCTGTGTGACTGTGGGAAAGTTGCCTAATTTCTCTGTGTCTGTTTTCTTATATATAAAATGAGGATTAAAATAGTATATGCCCCATTAGATTGTCATGAAAATTAAAATAGTTAATACATATAAACTGATCAGGCTAGGGTCAAAAACACAATATATACTCCATAAAGTTGGCTGATTTTGTGGGGGAAGCTGGGGGTAGAGTCACAGAGTCAGTTAATACTTTTCTGTTGTGATTTCAGTATCCATTATATTTAAATTCTGAAGAGGGTGCTGACCCTTACATTTTCTCACTGTTTCTTCCCTTTCTAGACGGTAGCCAATGCCATATTTCAACCATAATGTATACACCAAAGTGCTCACATGTAATTTTCAAGAAAAGGAAGTAACTTCACCGTTATTCTCAAACTGTAACAAAATCAAGTCATACCTTCAACAACTTCTGTGTTATTGAGACGCTAAAACTATCCATAACATAGAGATAATAAAAGATTCAGGAAAGGTTCCTAACCTTTGAGGTTGACATCATGGAAAACAATAGTGCCCTTTCCTCAACAGATCCCTGGGTGGCTCTGAATGGCCGGACCATGGGTCCAAGCCAGGGAGCAGCTCTGCAGCTCCCAATTCTCCTCTTCATAATCTGTCATCATCATATGATATTGTGTTAAGATGTTCTTAATGCAGGCAATTTTTATATGAAATCTATACGCTATTATAAATGGTAGAATAAAATATTTGCCAGGTATACAAAAAAGAAGTATTTATATATATGCACTTTATAATACCTTAACTTTCAGCATTATTCACCTACCAAACAAAAACAAAACCCAGTATCTTTCTGGTAATTACACTAACTGAGGTGTAAATTTCCATGAGGTTCACAAGACAAGGATACTAAACATAAAACAGTCAACTGAAGAGTGATACACTTTTCTTAAGGTTTTCTTTGTCAAATTGTTTGCAAATTACAAAAGTAATATTGAAATTAAGATTAAAATTGGAAATGGAAAAAAAGAAAATAAAAAAAGTAAAAGTTAATAATTAACCTCCAGCCATCATCATTTTTATCTCTTCCAATGAGATAACCAAGTTAACAGCTGCTAAATAGTCTGTTACATACATGCTCATTAAAAATACACAAATGTACAGAAGATATCTGCTGTTTGTTTTACAAAAATTAGTTCATAATACACACATTATTACAAAATTGATTTTTGTCACCTAATAAGACATCATGGATATCCTTCTCCATGTTTAGATATAGATCGAACACTTTATTTTTTAATATGTGCATAATACTCTACATTATAGATGTCCCACAAATTATTCCCCTAATTGTTAATACTCAGGTTTCTTTCCAGTAAATTTTTAACCACAACAAAAGGTTGGATCTTTGCATACTTATATTTTCCAAATGAGAGATTGCTGAGTGAAAGAAAAGTTGTACTTTTATTTTTAGTAGATTTTGCCATATTACTCCCATCAGCAGTGTATGAATGCACTTGCTTCCTACCATCTTTGCCAGAACTGAGTGTTATTATTTCCTCTGATTTTTGCTATTCAGACAGGTGAAAAAGACATCTCATTGTTATTTTAATTCATATTTCCCAATGTGAAATTTTAGTGTTGAGTCACTCTTACCATTGAACAACATTTTATCATATTTCTCTAAATTAGGGTTTCTCGACCCCTGCACTATTAATATTTTGGGCCAGGTTATTTTTTGTTGTTAAAGCCTGTCTCATAAACATTGTAAGATGCTGAGTAGTATCCCTGGCCTCTACCCACTAGACGCCAGTAGCACCACGACCTCCATTAATGACACCCAAAATGTCTCCAGACATTGCCAGAATCACCCCCAGTGGAGAACCTCTGCTCTAAATGCTTAAATTAGAAAGATTGTAATTTTTTAATTTACTTATTAAATTTAATAAACAACAAGATTTCAGAAATCACCTCCAAGACATTTTTTCAAGGTAGATAAATTTCAAAACCTTCTCAATAATCTCAAAATATAAGTGAATATATGGCAAAGACAAGGCATGATGAACACATCTTTAGGTACACAATTAATTTTACCCTAGCAAGACTAAGAGTAGACCCTTCTAACACACAGAAGGGAAGTTATTCAAAACCTGGGCATAATACCTACTTTAATTTCAAAGTCAATAGCCTTTTTTTCATTTCATTCCAACTCCCTGTTTATAACTTGTGAACTGGTAAAGATAAAAAAGAGTTGTTAAATATTTAAATATCTATTCACTGACAAAATCTCAAGTGAGGCTGTTTCTTTTGATTATTACAGTATTTTGATTCACTTTGATTTCCTAATCCAAAATAGACAAATGATTTTCCTAGAACTTCCTATAATTGGAGGAAGGACTTGCTCTTTTGTTAGGAAATCAGGTTCCAAAGTATCTTTGCTATTTGAAAAATATGGAACATTCTAATTGTTTTTAGTTACAGAGCAAATTTTCCTACCCTCAGAAGAGAAACATATGAAGAACAGAAAAAGCATAAGAAAAGTTTAATTGAAATTCAATAATAAAAGCAAGAACTAATATAACAATTCATTATTTTTACCTATTCTTACAAATAGGTTGAATGCTGCCTTATTTATAGAAGTGATAACATGAGGCACAAAGAGACACATAGCAAGTACTCTGCAAAGAGACTGACCTTTAGCAATTTATTCCAGGCGTAATTTTCTGGCTTTAATTAGAGGTCAGTATTCCTTTCTGATGAATTCATAAATAATAATAAAAAGGCACCAGCTAGTCCCACCAGGCTTCGGGGTTCCAATTCTCTATAACAGCAAAAGGGATGGTTTTAAAAAGGCAAAATGCCAGTCATGAGATCTATGTGACTATTGACAAAATCCTGACAACAGCACTACAGTGAATCAATCAACAATGCAAAGAGCTGACCAAAACAGAAATGTGGAAACCTGCCCTCCTTTGCAGGCTGTGGGCTTTTGTGATAAAATCGCATGGCCTGACAAAATCTCCCTGCGTTGTCACATCACTGGCTTCCCGCACATGCCACCCTTATCAAAGTCCATTTTTGAATTCTAGATTTTTGGAGCTTAAAACTATTCACAAAGTTTATGTTGAAAGAGAAAATTAAAGTTTCTTACTTATGGCTCTGCTCACTCACTACCCTCTTCCTTGAAAGAGAATTTTTTTTTCCAAGCTCCTAAAAATATGTTAACTGAACAGTTTGTGTTCTATGAGTTGATAAGTCAATTAACAGCTTATATTTTCATCACGTTGCTGCTCATTACCAGCTCTTTCAGGTAGCTGTGTTTAATTATTAGAGTCCAGAAATGAATTGAAAAACAACATTCCCAACTAATGTTGCTTGGTTTCCTATTATAAGCATTTTAAAAAATCTTTATAAATCACTAGATTAAATAACAAACAATTGTTGGTGTTCTTCCAATTACAGCACCTCCAGCAAAAACTCCAATACACAGAAGCGAGTTGAATTATGATTAATTTATTAATAGATTTGGAACAGCATATAATGAGGTGGTTGATATTGAATCCACTTAAATGTATTTAAATAATCAGATTTCAGAGAGTTTTAAAAATTAAGCTAACTTTTCCCTAAGAGAACTCAAAATCAAAAAAGCAGAGAAGGAAGTAATCAGACAAGCTGTGGCTGGCCAGCCCACAGAGGCACTTGAGACAATCACACAGCTTTGAGAAAGAGCCTACCCACCACCTACCTCCTGCTGGTTACATTAAGAGCGCTTACCTCTGCCCAACACAATGGGTGGTCTGATGCAATCATTCTAAAGTGGTGGACCAGAACGAGGAGGTCAGACAGGCTCCTGGAGATCTAGACAGTTTCTTAAGTGTAGGGGTGGGAGGGGGGGCGGGGAGAGGGTGGACTGACTTTTGTGGTAAATTCTGCTTTTTCTATCTCTAATATCTGTAAGGAAAATATAAAGTGTCTGTTCTTGTGATGAAAGCAAGTATTAAATAGGTTAATATTATTTGTTTCTAAGAAAAGTTACCATTACTGGCATATCCTTTGTGGTCTATTTCTGAACATTTAAATGGCTTCTTAATGTATTTTACTCATTAAGAGAAATAGTGGTACGTCAAAAAATTATATGTAAGTTGCCCATCAAGTAAGGTCATGGAGAGAGAGATGAACATTTACATTATTATTTTTTGTCAGTTCCAGATTTAAATAATTAATTAGGGCTTGAAGCCTGATTTTAATCTCACACGTCATTCCTCACTCCCCTATATATTGTCCCTTGTAAGATTTGTACAATTGTAAGAAATTAATTTTGTGATTATTTTTTAATGACTGTATACCTGCAAGAACACATAAATTCCTGAAGTCACAGACTTAGGGAATTAGTCACAAGTCTTATCTATGGCTTTATTGCCAGGGCCGAGCACAGTGCCCGCACACAGCAGAAACTCGGAAAGTTCCTATTCTCCATTCAAGAGACAAAGATTGGCAGAATGGATGAAAACACATGACCCAACTCTATGCCGTCTACAAGACTCACTTGAGATCCAAAGACACAAACAGGTTAAACATGAAAGCATGGAAAAAGATATTCCATGCAAATAGTAACCAAAAGAGAGCCAGAGGAGCTATCCTAATATGGGACAAACAGCCTTGAAAACAAAAAAAAGGTTACAAGAGAAAAAGGACATTATATATTAATAAAATATTCAATACAGCAAGAAGATATAACAATTATAAACATTTCTGCACCTAATGACAGGCCATCAAAATATATGAAGCAAAAAACAACAGAATTGAAGGGAAAAATAGGCAGTTCCATAATAATAGTTGGAGACTTCAATACCCCACTCACAATAATGAGAACAACGAGACAGAAGATAAAGAAAGAAATTGAGAAATTACACAATACAATAAACCAATTAGATCAAACAGACATACACAGACCTACTCAACAACAACAGAACCCACGCGCTTCTCAAATGTACACGGGACATTTTCCAAGATAGACCGAATGGTAGCCCACAAATGAAGTGTCAATAGATAGTAAGAAGTTTCTGCACCCAATTTCCAATGTGTGGGGGTGGTTTCCCACCCAACCAATTCTTGGACACCAGTTCAACTCAATTCTGAAGCTATCTACCTGGAGGTAGTAGCAGATTCTACAAGTTAAGGGCTCAGTCCTACAAGACTGGCCCCCACACCACTTCAAATGCCAACTGAAAGTCCAGATTATCACCTGTGCTTCTGACCACCCAGCTACAGATCTGAGGTTCCAACGACCCCCTCCTTGGGTTTGATTAATTTGTTAGAGTGGCTCACAGAATGCAGAGAAACATTTTACTTACTAGATTATCAGTTTATTATGATAGAATGTAACTCAGGACTATAGCCAGACAGAAAAGATGCATAGGGCAAGGTATGGGGAAAGGGCATGGAGCTTCCATGCCCTCCCCAAGAGTGCCACTCTCCCCAGATTTCTATGTGGACATAGGCAAAGATTTTTTAGACAAGAAACCTGAAAGCACTAACCATATATTTTTTTTAAAAAAAAAGATATAATGGACTTCGTTAAAATTAAAACCTTCTACTCCTCAAAGGATACATTATGAAAATCAATAAGCAAATTACAGGCCAGCATTACCCTGATAGCAAAACCAGACAAAGACTTTAAAGAAAAGAAGACTAAAACCCATCCTCCCTTATGATCAAAAAAGCAAAAATAGTTATCAAATATTAGCAAAAATAACCCAATGAAAATGGGCAGAAGTCTTAATCAGAAACATTAAAAAAGAAAATACATAAAGGAGCAACAAACACATGAAAAAGCACTGAACATCATTAGCCAACAGGAAAACACAAACTAAAATCACAATGAAATCTCACTTGAACGTCTGATAAGTACTCAAGCTTAATATATCTACAGTGTACCAATTTCTATCCTCCCCTCCTTTGAACTCTATGTCCTCTAGGCCTCCCTAATTCAATACTAGCTCCAGCCCTTGGTTTCTCAAGCCATCAGTTACTCAGGTCACAAAGTTCAGGAGTCATCCTTGATTCCTCCCCGTCCTTCCACAGTTTCTCCACTCTCAGCCAATATTTAGCAAGTCCTGCCAGTTATCACGCCAAAATAGATACCAATTCTTCCAAAACTTTCCCTTTCCATGTCTTGGTCCAAGCCACCATCTTATTTTGCCAGAATTACTGCTACAACCTCCTAATTGAACTCCTTGTTATATATTTGCTCCATGTTCATCCAATAGCGTAAATCAAACTATGTTTCTTACCCTTCTTAAAACTCTTCAATGTTTTCCCTTGGCACCTAAAATAAAATCCAGCTTCCTTTGCAATGCCTAGAGGGCACCACATAACCTGCCCCCTGCCTGTTCTCTCACTGGTCACAAGCCATCCCTATCCTTCAGGCCACCCCTACTGTGAGCTCCAGCCATCCTCCTTTTCTGCTCCTTGCGCCTGCCACACCTATTTTTCCCCCTTTGGGCCTTTGCCCTTGAGATTCCTCTCTCTGGAGCACTCTCCCCACTCACTCTTCCACTTATCCCTCATGTTTCAACTCCAACTTATCTTAGAGATCCTTAACTATTCAGTCCTCTCTTCTAACTTCCCCACTGGAGTACAAACTCCATGAGGCAGGGGCCTTAACTGTCTTGTTCACTTTGATAAGTCCAGGACACAGCACTAGATCAGGCACATGGTAGGCCCTCAATAAATGCCTGCTGAGTGAACAAATACACAGGTAATTTAAAATTAACAAGCAATAGTGTTCCAGTTTCCTGGACATTCAGAATTTGTTTGGCTAGATTTTCTAGTTTGTATTTTTCCAGTTGCATCATTCCTGATTTACTTCACATTTTTAACTTCTCTAAGTGCATTTATGCTACAGCAGTACTCTCACTGGTGCTAATTTAGTAGCATCTGTAGATTTCATTAATTTATTGTTTACTGCCTATTGAAGATCATTAATGAAGATGTTAAATAAGAAGAAAGCAACATCATTCCTTATGTGCTGCAGTAGAACTAATCACTTAGCAAATGCTGAAAAAAGCATTTAAAAAAAAGTTTTTCTGCATATATAGAGAGACTCTACTGAAAATATTAAGCAAAATTTATTTCATTCAAGTCATTCAGTCATTCCTTCACACAAATATTCAAAACCTTTATTTAAGCAGTAAGGCCATGGAGAAAGGAAGAAGAAAACAAATTAACTAGTTTACAAGGACCTAGCTATCCAGTCTGTTGATTCCATTATGGAAATACAGTCAATCCTCATTACTTACCAGTTCTGTATCTGCAAATTCCTCTATTCTCTAAAACGTATTTGTAACCCCAAAATCAATACTCTTGGTGCTTTTGTGGTCGTTCACAGACATGTAAAAGGCACTGAAATTTTCGAGTTTCCTGATGTGCATGTTCTCAGCAACAATCTGAGACAGGACTCTGCCTTCTTTCTTCCACTCTCACACTGCCAACAACTGTTCTTTTTCAATTTAGTGCCACATTTTTCACACTTAGTGTCCTTTTGTTGCTGATTTTGATGTTTAAAATGTCCCCCAAGTGTAGTGCTATAGTGTTATCTAGTGATCCTAAGCACAGAAGGCTGTGATGAGCCTTATGGAGAAAATAAGTGTGTCAGATAAGCTTCATTTAGGCATGAGTTATAGTGTTGTAGGCTGTGAGCTCAATGTTAATAAACCAACAATATATAAACTATATATTATATAAGGTGTCTTTAGACAGAAACACTCATAAAACAAGGTTTGGTATCAACTGGTTAGTGAAAATGTTGGGACCACAGGCTCTCAGGAACCTAACCCTGTACTTCCCCCAGGAGCAGTGGTTCAATATTTGCTAATTCAGTGTTCAAGATGACTTTGTAGAACATACCACAGCGGATAATGAGAACTGACTCTATGCATAACATGCTCTGGGAGTATGCATTATTCAAGGGTGGCCTCATAATGGAAGAATGGTTAAGTAAACATTTAATTAGAAGTTCAAAATGGGGTGGAGGTGTAGACAATGACGTGTGCAATGAGGATGGAAGGGCATTCCAGGCAGAAGGAACAACACATACAGAGGCACAGAGCAGGGGTCAACAAGCTACAGCCTCTGGGTCAAATCCAGCCCTCACCTACTTTTGTAAATAAAGTTTTACTGGAACACAGACATGCCAATTTGTTTATTTATTGTCTGTGTCTGTTTCCAGCTCCTGGCATAGAGGCACCAGAGGCACAGAGCATTTAGAGAAAGAAAAGTAATTTGTAGCAAATTGTTCAAGTGGGAGAGGGACAGTAAGTGAAGACAGATAGTTGGCAGGAGCCGGATAATAAGTAACCTCAAGGGCCAGGCAAAAGGCCTACACAGGGGAGTGTATGTTAGGTTACTGGATGCCCTGCAGACTGGAGAGGAGAGAGACTAGAGGCTGGGAGACGAGCTAGCGGGCTATGGAAATAGTCTAGCTGAGAGAAGATGGGCACTAAAGTGAGAGGGGGGCAATTTGAAAAACTTTTAAGGAGACATAAGTCATTATAGCTTTGTGAACATTTTGACTTGGAAGAGTGCAAAAAAGAGGGAGGAACACAACATGATTCCTGGGCCTGAATCTGATGAACCAGTGAATGATGGTGCCATCTTCCAAGACTCCCAAGATTTCAGAGGAAGAGTTTTGAGAAAGGGGAAGAATAGGATTTGGGTATTGGACATTTTGAACTTGAGATGTCACTGAGATATCCAAATGTAGATGTCCTGTGAGCAATTGTATGTACAGATCTATAGAAACAGGGAGAGAAGTCTTCATTGAATAAACAGCTTTGGAAGTCATCAGATGATAATGAAAACCTGTTTGCCGTTAGCTTGCTTAAAGAAAGCACAAATGATGAGAGATGTAGGGCAGGAGGAGGGATGAAAGAATTAACCCATTAGAGGACAACAGCCAGGCATGGGTAGAGTAAGACCTTGCCAATAGTTTGCGATAGTGTTTAAACATAGGAAGAACAAGTGATATCTCAGGCATCACCTGGATTTGAATCCTTATCTGATATGGGTGAGTCAAACTCTATACAGTTATGTCTTCTGAGTCCTCTTTAATCTTAACTAAAGACAGCTAAATCCTGGAGTGAGCAGTGTGGCGGTCGCCCAAGTCCAAAACTGTGCTACATCAGGGCCTACGGAAAATCCTTAGACAAGCCGTGCAGCTAACAGGGTCCTGGTGGTCCAGCCGGGTGTCAGGCCTCAGCCTCTCAGGTGGAAGACCTGAGCTCAGGACATTGGTTCACCAGAGACCTCCCAGCCCCATGTAATATCAAATGGCAAAAGCTCTCTCAGAAATCTCCATGTCAACACTAAGACCCAGCTCCACTCAACAACCAGCAATCTCCAGTGCTGGACACCCCATGGCAAACATCTAGCAAGACAGGAGTACAACCCCACCCATTAGCAGAGAGGCTGCCTAAAAATCATAGTAAGTTCACAGATACCTCAAAACACACCACCAGACTCAGTCCTGCCCACCAGAGAGACAAGATCCAGCCTCATCCAACAGAACACAAGCACCAGTCCCCTCCACCACGAAGCCTACACAACCCACTGAAACAACCTGACCCACTGGGGGCAGACACCAAAAACAATGGGTACTATGAACCTGCAGTCTGAGAAAAGGAGACCCCAAACACAGTAAATTAAGCAAAATGGGAAGACAGAGGAACACACAGCAGATGAAGGAGCAAGGTAAAAACTCACCAGACCAAACAAATGAAGAGGAAATAGGCAGTCTACCTGAAAAAGAATTCACAGTAATGACAGTAAAGATGATCCAAAATCTTGGAAATAGAATGCAGAAAATACAAGAAACGCTTAACAAGGACCTAGAAGAACAAAAGAGCAAACAAACAATGATGAACAACACAATAAATGAAATAGAAGGACTCAATAGCAGAATAACTGAGGCAGAAGAACGGATAAGTGACCTGGAAGATAAAATAGTGGAAATAAATACCACAGAGCAGAATAAAGAAAAAAGAATGAAAAGGATTGAGGACAGTCTCAGAGAACTCTGGGACAACATTAAACACACCAACATTCGAATTATAGGGGTCCCAGAAGAAGAAGATAAAAAGAAAAGGTCTGAGAAAATATTTGAAGAGATTACAGTTGAAAACTTCCCTAACATGGGAAAGAAAATAGTCAATCAAATCCAGGAAGCACAGAAAGTTCCATACAGGATAAATCCAAGGAGAAACATGCCAAGACACATATTAATCAAACTATCAAAAATTAAATACAAAGAAAACATATTAAAAGCAGCACGGGGGGCTTCCCTGGTGGCGCAGTGGTTGAGAGCCTGCCTGGCAATGCAGGGGACGTGGGTTCATGCCCCAGTCCAGGAAGATCCCACATGCCACGGAGCGGCTGAGCCCGTGAGCCATGGCCGCTGAGCCTGCATGACCGGAGCCTCTACGCCGCAATGCGAGAAGCCACAACGGTGAGAGGACCGCGTACTGCAAAAAAAAAAAAAAAGCAGCAAGAGAAAAACAACAAATAACACACAAGGGAATCCCCATAAGGTTAACAGCTGATCTTTCAGCAGAAACTCTGCAAGCCAGAAGGGACTGGCAGGACATATTTAAACTGATGAAGGAGAATAACCTACAATCAACATTACTCTACCCAGCAAGGATCTCATTCAGATTTGATGTAGAAATTGAAAACTTTACAGAGAAGCAAAAGCTGAGAGAGTTCAGCACAACCAAACCAGCTTTACAACAAATGCTAAAGGAACTTCTCTAGGCAAGAACACAAGAGAAGAAAAAGACCTACAATAACAAACCCAAAACAATTAAGAAAATGGGAATAGGAACATACATATCGATAATTACCTTAAATGTAAATGGATTAAATGCTCCCACCAAAAGACACAGACTGGCTGAATGGATACAAAAAGAAGACCCATATATATGCTGTCTACAAGAGACCCACTTCAGAGCTAAGGACACATACAGACTGAAAGTGAGGGGATGGAAAAAGATATTCCATGCAAATGGAAACCAAAAGAAAGCTGGAGTAGCAATTCTCATATCAGACAAAATAGCCTTTAAAATAAAGACTATTACAAGGGACAAAGAAGGACACTACATAATGATCAAGGGATCGATCCAAGAAGCAGATATAACAATTGTAAATATTTATGCACCTAACATAGGAGCACCTTAATACATAAGGCAAATGCTAACAGCCATAAAAGGGGAAATCGACAGTAACACATTCATAGTAGGGGACTTCAACACCCCACTTTCACCAATGGACAGATCATCCAAAATGAAAATAAATAAGGAAACACAAGTTTTAAATGATACATTAAACAAGATGGACTTAATTGATATTTATAGGACATTCCATCCAAAAACAATAGAATACACATTTTTCTCAAGTGCTCATGGAACATTGTCCAGGATAGATCATATCTTGGGTCACAAATCAAGCCTTGGTAAATTTAAGAAAATTGAAATTGTATCAGGTATCTTTTCTCACCACAAGGCTGAGACTAGATATCAATTACAGGAAAAGATCTGTAAAAAAATATAAACACATGGAAGCTAAACAATACACTACTTAATAACGAAGTGATCACTGAAGAAAACAAAGAGGAAATCAAAACATACCTAGAAATAAATGACAATGGAGACACGACAACCCAAAACCTATGGGATGCAGCAAAAGCAGTTCTAAGAGGGAAGTTTATAGCAATACAATCCTACCATAAGAAACAGGAAACATCTCGAATAAACAATCTAACCTTGCACCTAAAGCAATACAGAAAGAAGAACAAAAAAAGCCCAAAGTTAGCAGAAGAAAAGAAATCATAAAGATCAGATCAGAAATAAATGAAAAAGAAATGAAGGAAACAATAGCAAAGATCAATAAAACGAAAAGCTGGTTCTTTGAGAAGATAAACAAAATTGATAAACCATTAGCAAGACTCATCAAGAAAAAAAAGGAGAAGACTCAAATCAATAGAATTAAAATGGAAAAGGAGAAGTAACAACTGACACTGCAGAAATACAAAAGATCATGAGAGATTACTACAAACAACTCTATGCCAATAAAATGGACAACCTGGAAGAAATGGACAAATTCTTAGAAATGCACAACCTGCCAAGACTGAATCAGGAAGAAATATAAAATGTGAACAGACCAATCACAAGCACTGAAATTGAAACTGTTATTAAAAATCTTCCAACAGGGCTTCCCTGGTGGCGCAGTGGTTGAGAGTCCGCCTGCTGATGCAGGGGACACGGGTTCATGCCCCGGTCCAGGAAGTTCCCACATGCTGCAGAGCCGCTAGGCCCGTGAGCCATGGCTGCTGAACCTGCATGTCCAGAGCCAGTGCTCCACAACGGGAGAGGCCACAACAGTGAGAGGCCTGCGTACCGCAAAAAAAAAAAAATCTTCCAACAAACAAAAGCACAGGACCAGATGGCTTCACAGGTGAATTCTATCAAACATTTAGAGAAGAGCTAACACCTATCCTTCTCAAACTCTTCCAAAATATAGCAGAGGGAGGAACACCCCCAAACTCATTCTACGAGGCCACCATCACCCTGATACCAAAACCAGACAAGGATGTCACAAAGAAAGAAAACTACAGGCCAATATCACTGATGAACATAGATGCAAAAATCCTCAACAAAATACTAGCAAACAGAATCTAACAACACATTACACGGATCATACACCATTATCAAGTGGGGTTTATCCCAGGAATACAAGGATTCTTTAATATATGCAAATCAATGAATGTGATACACCATATTAACAAATAGAAGGAGTAAAACCAAATGATCATCTCAATAGATGCAGAAAAAGCTTTTGACAAAGTTCAACACCCATTTATGATAAAAGCCCTCCAGAAAGTAGGCATGGAGGGAACTTACCTCAACATAATAAAGGCCATATATGACAAACCAACAGCCAACATCATTCTCAATGGTGAAAAATTGAAACCATTTCCTCTAAGATCAGGAACAAGACAAGGTTGTCACTGTCACCACTATTATTCAACATAGTTTTGCAAGTTTTAGCCACAGCAATCAGAGAAGGAAAAGGAATCCAAACTGGAAAAGAAGAAGTAAAGCTGTCACTGTTTGCAGATGACATGATACTATACTTAGAGAATCCTAAAGATGCTACCAGAAAACTACTAGAGCTAATCAATGAATCTGGTAAAGTAGCAGGATACAAAATTAATGCACAGAAATCTCTTGCATTCCTATATACTAATGATGAAAAATCTGAAAGAGAAATTAAGGAAATACTCCCATTTACCATTGCAACAAAAAGAATAAAAGAGCGATGATTAAACTCACCTAAGGAGACAAAAGACCTGTATGCAGAAAACTATAAGACACTGATGAAAGAAATTAAAGATGATACCAACAGATGGAGAGATATACCATGTTCTTGGACTGGAAGAATCAATATTGTGAAAATGACTATAGTGCCCAAAGCAATCTACAGATTCAGTCCAATCCCTATCAAACTACCAGTGGCATTTTTCACAGAACTAGAACAAAAAATTTCACAATTTGTATGGAAATACAAAAGACCCCGAATACCCAAGGCAATCTTGGGAAAGAATAACGGAGCTGGAGGAATCAGGCTCCTGGACTTCAGGCTATACTACAAAACTACAGTAATCAAGACAGTGTGGTACTGGTATAAAAACAGAAATATAGATTAATGGAACAGGATAAAAATCCCAGAGATAAACCCACGCACATATGGTCACCTTATTTTTGATAAAGGAGGCAAGAATATACAATGGAGAAAAGACAGTCTCTTCAGTAAGTGGTTCTGGGAAAACTGCACAGCTACATGTAAAAGAATGGAATTAGAACACTCCCTAACACCATACACAACAATAAACTCAAAATAGATTAAAGACCTAAATGTAAGGCCAGACACTATAAAACTCTTAGAGGAAAACATAGGCAGAACACTCTATGACATAAATCACAGCAAGATCCTTTTTGACCCACCTCCTAGAGAAATGGAAATAAAAACAAAACTAAACAAATGGGACCTAATGAAACTTAAAAGCTTTTCACAGCAAAGGAAACATAAACAAAATGAAAAGACAACCCTCAGAATGGGAGGAAATATTTGCAAATGAAGCACCTGACAAAGGATTAATCTCCAAAATTGACAAGCAGCTCATGCAGCTCAAAATCAGAAAAACAAACAACCCAATCCAAAACTGGGCAGAAGACCTAAATAGACATTTTTCCAAAGAAGATATACAGATTGCCAAGAAACACATGAAAGGATGCTCAACATCACAAACATTAGAGAAATTCAAGTCAAAACTACAATGAGGTATCACCTCACACCAGTCAGAATGGAAAGGGAACCCTCTTGCACTGTTGGTGGGAATGTAAATTGACACATCCACTACGGAGAACAGTATGGAGGTTCCTTAAAAAACTAAAAATAGAACTACCACATGACCCAGCAATCCCACTACTGGGCATATACCCTGAAAAAACCATAATTCAAAAAGAGTCATGTACCACAATGCTCATTGCAGTTCTATTTACAATAGGCAGGACATGTAAGCAATGTAAGTGTCGACAGATGAATGGATAAAGAAGATGTGGCACATATATACAATGGAGTATTACTCAACCATAAAAAGAAATAAAATTGAGTTATTTGTAGTGAGGTAGATGGACCCAGAGATTGTCATACAGAGTGAAGTAAGTCAGAAAGAGAAAAATAAGTACCGTATGCTAACACATATATATGGAATCTAGGGGAAAAAAATGGTTCTGAAGAACCCAGGGTCAGGACAGAAATAAAAATGCAGACATAGGGAATGGACTTGAGGACACGGGGAGGGGAAGGGTAAACTGGGACAAAGTGAGAGAGTGGCATGGACTTATATATACTGCCAAATGTAAAACAGATAGCTAGTGGGAAGCAGCCACATAGCACAGGGAGATCAGCTTGGTGCTTTGTGACCACCTAGAGGGGTGGGATAGGGAGGGTGGGAGGGAGACGCAAGAGGGAGGAGATATGGGGATGTACGTATATGTATAGCTGATTCACTTTGTTAGACAGCAGAAACTAACACACCATTGTAAAGCAATTATACTCCAATAATGATGTTAAAAAAATAAATAAATAAAAAATAAAGACAGCTAAACCCATTCCACAACTTCAAACCAGAATTAAGAGAGCTCTGCAAGCTCACACTTTGTGCAAGTTCCCAAATTCAAGGCACACTGAAACTACTTGGAGTGTTTTCACACTGCCGGAGCGGGGAGAGAGGAGGTATCAAAACATGACTTGTGTTAGTACTGCTCTGTGTTAAATGACCAAGTAGGAATTAACATCTCTTTTTCAAAGACACAGGGAATCTGAAGTATTTTATTGAACTCTTGCTGTGTATTGGGCACAGTGCTGGGTACAATTACAGAACATTTAAGCTGAGGTGCTCTTAGGGTACACCTACTTCAGGGGTTACAGACTGTGCTCTTCAGAGTCCTAGGTCTTTCCTGGGTGCCAGATCCCATTCTTTATGGCAGAGCCCAGCTATCTGCTTACCAAACTCATTTGTTATTGCCTGTCCTGAGTACAGAGGAGGATCACATTTCCCAGCCTCCCCTGCAGTTAGGTGTGACAGAATTGATGCTCCTACTTCCAGGCCTGGACCATAAACAACCTCCCATGGGTAATCCTCTCTCTCTTTTCCCATTTTCTAGTTGGAGTCTAGTTCTAGGGCTGCCTTGGAGCCCCCATGTTGAAGGTGGCAGAGACTCTCTCTATCGGCTGTAATAATCCAGAGAGAGATCTAACCCCTCAACCCCTACTCTTGGCTATAAATTGACTTTATGTGAGTGGGAAATAGACTATTTTGTTCCATTACTAAGATTCAGGGTCATTTGTTACAGTACTAATGTTAATATCCTAACTAAACACTCCTTCTTCAATCTACGTAGCACTGTATTTATCATTTTTACATAAAGGGTTTCACATAAGCATGTGTTTAAAGACAGAAAAGACTCCACTACGAGTAATGTTAGAAAACTATGGTTCTAATTTAACCTCTCCATTTTAAAAGATGTTCTGACGTTCAGGCTGTTTAGATATCTTGCCAAGGCTACCCACTGACTACCTAAATACTGGCTTAGGGAGAAGTTCCCCCATGAAATCAGTGGTACATATGGTGTCACTTGATCTAAACACTAAGAGACACTAAACTGAAGTGAAATATAATGATTGCTTAATTGATCTACCTAACCCTGCTAGAAACAGAAGAAAAAAACTGGCCTGATGAGTGAATGTTCTAGCCTTCTGCTCTGGACTTAACATTTTTTAGGTACTTGAGGTTCTCCTAGCTTCTTTTCTGAGCTTCATCATATACTTTGCAAAAGGATTTTTGTCTTTGGAGCTTTAGTTCAAAAAATTAAGCAGTTATGTGAAAGCAGCTGAACTCAATATTCAAGAGACATCCAATCAATGTCAACTAAATATGCTCTAAGCAGTGTACTGGGTCCTGGGGATATAAAAATGAATGGTTCTGACCCTCAAAGGGCCCCTGGCCTAGTAGGCGACACAGACACACAATCAAAACACTGCAAAATAGTGAGGTGTTAACAAATACGTGAAAACTACAGGAATACCAAAGACAGAGCCATGGCTATTTAATATTCCATAGGTTTCATATAATTTAAGGTCCTAGAGGATCTTATCACAAAGACTATTCATCAACAGCTATGAATAAGACCCAAGAGAACAGTAATGAGACTATTATTCACCACCACCAGGCAGCACCTTCATATTGATTGTAACCACTATTACTGATGAATTTCTACTTTTTAATCATAAAACAATGAAGATTGCATAAAGTGCTTCACCAGTGAAATACAAGAGAAGACCAAAACTTTGGGGTTAAAATACTTGTGGATTCTACTAGTTTCTATTGCACCAGAGAGATGTGATGAATTTCTGTACTTTGTCTATCATTGGGATGGAAAAGAGTAATAGAACTTTAGAGACCGAAAGGACCTTAGAGATCACCTAATCCAACAAGATGAATACACTTTTCTTTTCCATTGCCAATAAACTGGCAAAATCTGATGAATACAACTCTTTTGAGTCATAGGTGGTTTGATGAATTGAGATAGCCATGTTCAGCCTAAGACACTAGAATTTCTCCACACCACAAAAAATAAACTTTTTTCATAAAGTCAATTTAAGTTAGGTAGCTTTCATCACTTCTATAAATATACTATCAATGTGGGAGCAAAAACAACGCACCCAGAAAGAGAAATAGATGAACTTTTACGTAGTTTCCCTTTGAGACTTTAACAGAAAATGTCGCAATTCCCTACTTATACTTTTTTTTTAAAGAAATTATTATTGAAAATGACTGTAGCCTATTTTCAAGAAGGTACTGTGAAATGCACTTAAGACACAAGGATTTCTCAATGGTTGATGATCTTTGTCTAATAATAGTCAGACACCCATCAGATTTTTTTAAATTTTCTACCTTCAACAACAACTTTGAGGCCATGTCAAAAGAAAAGGTTGTGGTTCTAGATGTCCAGGTGTGTGACAGCACATACCGTCAAACCCCAGAGCTTCTGCTTTTCCTTTGAGTAGGAAGTTATCCTGGTCACCATCATTCTTTTAATCAAAGACATTTTAAAAAAACATTTCACTCACAAGGAAAGCAGTTTTCTAGAGGCTAAGTGGGGTTCATCAGATGTTCTCAAACCTGGCTGAGAACCACCAGAAGGGGCTTTTAAAAAATACAGGTTACCAAATCCTACCCCCAACTACTGATTAAATAGGTCATAGATGGGACCTGGGAACATGGAATTTTTTTACCTTTAAGCTTTCCAGTTGTATACAATGGGTTTGGGATCAAATAATGCAAATTATCAAATCTTTTAATAGCAAAAACGTTATTTGCATCCTTATCTACTGGATGCAAAGTTTAATCCTTATCTACTGGATGCAAAGATATAATTTATCAAAGAAAAACTTTTTGCTTTATTGTATCAAAAATAATTAAGAGGGCTCAGACTACAATTGTCTCCTAAGAAACAGTATCTCCAGGATAAATGATGCAAAAGCAAATACTTTGTTACCTCAAAACACTATCTGGACATATTGCTGTAATTTTGTAGTTGACTATATTTGACAAAACAAGGCATTGAAAGAATTCGTTTACATTATATTTTGGTTGCATCAGTAACCTTTTCTTTTCCTTTTCTTATGGGTGACCATTAGCTTTCCATAGAAGGCACGGTGGCTTGCTTTCTATCCTCTCAGTGGAGGCTACTGCTTTTTTTGTTTTTGGTGCATTGTACTATCTTTCCGGCCAGAGGCACAATTACAAATCACCCTATAAGTTGCTTTCATGACTAGAGCTCCAAGGGGGATTCAACAAGATTTCTGTATGTAATTACCCAATTGGAAGTTAGCCAGATTCCCAGGACTGCAGCCCTTACACTTGTGAACAGAACTCTTTGATTGTTAATAATCACACCCAGTCAGCTACCTGGTATTTAGAAATCCTTAGAAAGCAACTTAATGCTCCATGAAAAACATGGGGGCAGATCACAAGAGGAGTAGTATTTTCACAGAGTTACCTATTGGGGGTAGGTCCCACCAGCTGATAATATAGCCAACTGGTATTCAAAGTCATCTGTTTCTGCATTCAAGGTGTTTAATAATTGAGTGCTGGCACAAATGTGTATTTCTTTGAATTTTCTCAAAATTCATTTCTCTGAGAAATTCCACACCTTTCACGTAGCTTTATTTCTATCTGTCACGTGTGTCATTTTTCTTCCTTTTCAGTGACAATGTTGTTAACAATACAGCTATCTGTGAGCACGAGAATGGCACAAGATGTCAAAATGTACTCTAATGATTTTTCTCATTGAATGCATCTGATTAGTGGCAAGGGGCAACTATTGACACTGCTTGCTGTCATTTGCCACTCCAATTTTTTTTTTTAACTCACAGAATGAGTCTCGGCTCTTTTTACTCTGGTCAGGTTATCAGAAGTGGGCTTCCGTGAGATCTGGTGCTGTTTCAAACCCTTAAGCACATCGTGGTTCAGTGGGTTTTCAGTATAGGTATTAAGGCATCATGCTGTCATAACCTTCATCCAAAAGTAAAGGTCCTTCAACAAAACTCTTCTCAATGTTGTCCCAAACAAGTCCTGAATATTCCTCATCCAGTAGGCCTTCTTTCCTCTTTTCTCTTTATCTAGACACTTCCCAGGAGACCTAGAATTTGAACTCTAGAGTCACGCACAAAGTTCAAATCCTGGTTTAACCACTTATAAGATGTGTGTTCTTAGATAACTTGTTTAGCCTCTCTGTACCTCCATTGTCTTATTGGAAACATGAGGATACTCTAAGTACTTAACTCATTGGGTTGTGGGGAGAATTAAGTAGGTTAATAATGCTTTGTACACTCTATTATTATCCTTCAAGTCCCTCCTGTTCTGTGAAGGCTTCTCTCACTGCTCCGGGTCACATCTATTTTCCTAACCCATTCTATGCCATTTAATGAGTAAACATACATTTGACACTTAATATATACATCAGTATATGCTGCTATACATATTATAATATTTCCAAGATTGAGGAACTGGATTCGTTTTTTTTTTAAATGTCTGAAACATTTATATTAACATACTTCCATACAAATAACCCAAAGGAAGTTTAGTATTAGTTGTTTTGTTTGTTTGTTTATACTGCTCGTTCTTATTAGTCATCAATTTTATACACATCAGTGTATACATGTCAATCCCAATCGCCCAATTCAGCACACCACCATCCCCACCCCACCGTGGTTTTCTCCCCTTGGTGTCCACACATCTGTTCTCTGCATCTGTGTCTCAACTTCTGCCCTGCAAACCAGTTCATCTGTACCACTTTTCTAGGTTCCACATACATGTGTTAATAGACGATATTTGTTTTTCTCCTTCTGACTTACTTCATTCTGTATGACAGTCTCTAGGTCAATCCACGTCTCAACAAATGACTCAATTCCATTCCTTTTTATGGCTGAGTAATATTCCATTCTATATATGTACCACATCTTCTTTATCCATTTGTCTGTCAGTGGGCACTTAGGTTGCTTCCATGACCTGGCTAGTGTAAATAGAGCTGCAATGAACATTGGGGTGCATGTGTCTTTTTGAATTATGGTTTTCTCTGGGTATATGCCCAGTAGTGGGATTGCTGGATCATACGTTAATTCTATTTTTAGTTTTTTAAGGAACCTCCATAGTGTTCTCCATAGTGGCTGTATCAATTTACATTCCCACCAACAATGCAAGAGGGTTCCCTTTTCTCCACACCCTCTCCAGCATTTGTTGTTTGTAGATCTTCTGATGATGCCCATTCTAACTGATGTGAGGTGACACCTCATTGTAGTTTTGATTTGTATTTCTCTAATAATTAGTGATGTTGAGCAGCTTTTCATGTGCTTCTTGGCCATCTGTATGCCTTCTTTGGAGAAATGTCTATTTAGGTCTTCTGTCCATTTTTGCATTGGGTTGTTTGTTTCTTTAATATTGAACTGCATGAGCTGTTTCTATATTTTGGAGATTAATCCTTTGTCCATTGATTTGTTGGCAAATATTTTCTCCCATTCTGAGGGTTGTCTTTTCGTCTTGTTTATGGTTTCCTTTGCTGTGCTAAAGCTATGAAGTTTCATTAGGTCCCATTTGTTTATTTTTGTTTTTATTTACAGTACTCTAGGAGGTGGATCAAAAAAGATCTTGCTGTGATTTATGTCAAAGAGTGTTCTTCCTATGTTTTCCTCTAAAAGTTTTATAGTGTCTGGTCTTACATTTAAGTCTCGAATCCATTTTGAGTTTATTTTTGTGTATGGTATTAGGGAGTGTTCTAATTTCATTCTTTTACATGTAGCTGTCCAGTTTTCCCAGCACCACTTATTGAAGAGACTGTCTTTTCTCCATTGCATATCTTTGCCTCCTTTGTCATAGATTAGTTGACCATAGGTGTGTGGGTTTATCTCTGGGCTTTCTATCTTGTTCCATTGATGTTTCTGTTTTTGTGCCAGTACCATATTGTCTTGATTACTGTAGCTTTGTAGTATAGTCTGAAGTCAGGGCATCTGATTCCTCCAGCCCTGTTTTTTTCCCTCAAGACTGCTTTGGCTATTTGGGGTCTTTTGTGTTTCCATACAAATTTTAAGATGATTTGTTCTAGTTCTGTAAAAAATGCCATTGGTAATTTGACAGGGATTGCATTGAATATGTAGATTGCTTTGGATAGTATAGTCATTTTCAGAATATTGATTCTTCCAATCCAAGAACATGGTATATCTCTCCATCTGTTGGTGTCATCTTTAATTTCTTTCCTCAGTGTCTTATAGTTTTCTGCATACAGGTCTTTTGTCTCCCTAGGTAGGTTTATTCCTAGGTGTTTTATTCTTTTTGTTGCAATGGTAAATGGAAGTGTTTCCATAATTTCTCTTTCAGATTTTTCATCATTAGTGTATAGGAATGCAAGAGATTTCTGTGCATTAATTTTGTATCCTGCAACTTTACCAAATTCATTGATTAGCTCTAGTAGTTTTCAAGGAACTGGATTCTTAGACTTCTGTACTGCACACAGTGTTTGACCCATGGTATATATATACGACTTTTTTTTTTGGTGATGCTGAGACTATGAAATGCTGAAAAGGAGATTACTCAAAAAAAATGGGAGGTTCTTTAAAGAAAAAGAAAAGTAAATCTGACCTCTGACCTTCAATTGCAAGTAAATCTCATCAGGAAAAAAAGAAGTACCCAAAGAAGCCAATTCTCTGAGATACTCAGGTTTTTAAATGGAAATATTCTAAAGATTGCAAGAAAGGCTCTTAACCAGTTGAAAGAGGCATGGGCTTATAAGAACTGTATCAGAAAAGCAGAAGCCCCAAGTGAACTGAGGCTTGATGAGAAAAATGTGAGGGACAACAGAAAAAGCTTTTACAGTTTTATTCAGAACATGAAGTCGACAGCAGCTTGCTGCCTGGGGCTGGTGGTCTAAGTCGATGGATAACCAAGAGGAAGAAGACCAGGGCTATGTAAAAGTGGGGGACTTCCAATCTGAAAGGGCTGGAGCATAGATCAGTTAAAGAGATCACCAGGAGGGAGTTAAAGAGCTCTGAGATCAAAGGCAAAGAACCGAGACAGGTAGCCTGGTGGTGAAGGAATATGAGCCTTGGGTTTGAACTTGGCTCTGACAATCACTAGCTATGTAACCGTGGGCAAGTTACTTAATGCCGCGCTGCCACAGCCTCTTGATCTGTAAAGCAGAGATAAAATGCTTTCTTCATAGGAGAAATTTGTAAGGATATTTAAAGATAGTATGTGGAGTTGCTGAATAAATTATAGAAGTGGTTGTTGTATTTAAAATAATATTTATATTAGTGCTATAATAAAGGGTATCCAGATTCTGTTAAGGGGTTCAGGTCTGCTGCCTTGTGTGAATTATACCTCAAAGGACCAAGAGAGACTTCCAAGGGGATTGAACAACCTCCACAAGGTAGAATGTGAAGAATCAGAGAAACCTAAATACCCTAAGACAGGAGGCCAGCAAATGCACTTTTAATTTTCAAACAAGGTAAGGAGAAAGCTGAAATCCATGAACAGACCAGCTAATCGGGATGGTTGGAAACACCTAGAGAAGGAACAGTGATGGCTAGGATGGACCGCAAAAAAGTCATTACTGGCTGAGTTCAGTTCAGTCCCCTTCCCCAATACACACACACAGTTTTTATTCTAAATCAAGTTCCTAGACCGGAAGATGAGTGACAATGAGCTCCGTTAGAATAGGGACACTGTCTCTTTTGTTCACTGTCAACTTCTCAGTGCCTGGCACCTGGTAGGAGGCACTCAATGTTTCCTGGTCGAATGAGTGGGTGAATAAATCAACAAATAAATAAATGAAACGGGATAGGCCAGCTGTACCTATATTTCTATAGATTCATATTCTATGGTATTCATCAGAATACCGTAATATTGCTGTGGAGAAACAGAAAGATGGCAGTGCCCTGAGGGAGATTCATAACTAGACAAAACCCAATACCCAAAAGGTACTGATTAACCAATTCATGCCAATCAGATGAGCAGTCTGCTTTCAGATCTCTCTCTCTCTCTCTCCATGGTTCTGTTCTATTCAGTGTGTCTTTACAATCAGTTACCGGGATGAATATACAGAAGACATATTCAGCAATTTTACTAATGACTTGAATTTAGGAAGGCCGATGAATATACTGGAAACTAGAATTAGTATTTAAACATATTTAATGGGCGGGGACAATGCAAAGATCTCAGAGGACGAAATGTTTTAACATACTGATTCACATCTGACTATTACGTTAAATTATACAAAGAGCCTCCATAAACCTTATTTTGTGTAGTCCTCACAGCAGCGCTGTGGCGGGTTGAATGGTGGCTCCCCAGAAGATCTGTCTTCCCAGAACATGTGAATGTGACTATATTTGGGAAAGAGGGTCTCTACAGATGTAACTAAGTTAAGGCTCTTGAGACGAGATCATCTTGGACTAGGGTGAATGCTAAAGCCAATGACAATGGTTTTTAGAAGGGAAGGGGATACGGCACAGAGAAGGTGATGTGACGATGGGGACAAAGACTGGAGGGACGCATCTATAAGCCACGGGACATGAGGGTTGTCAGCAGCCACCAGAAGCTACGACAGAGACATGCGAAGTATTTTCCCTCAGGGCTTTCAGTCGAAACCAACCTCCTGACACCTTGGAGTTTGGACTTATGGCCTCCAGAACTGTGAGAGAATACATTTCTATTGTTTTAAACCACCGAAGTTTGTGGTACTTTGTTCCCACACCTCTAGGAAATTAATACAAACATCTCTCATTTTTAATTCTATTTTATGTTTTTTACAAAGAACCCAAAGTTGGAAATGTAACAATTTTCTGAAAAATTCATTTGACAAATATTTGTTGTGTGCCTACTATGTACCAGGCATTATTCTAGATGTTAGGATTCAACAGTAAATAAAACAGACTTGGCCTTAAGGGACTTTTGTTCTAATTGAGGAAAGCACACAATAAGTAATGAAACCAAGTGAATATGTTGTTAATGTAAGCAAACCAAAACCTAAGCCTGTAAATGCCTCAAGGTTACGAATCAAACCCTAAGCCCACCAATCACAAACAGCCAACTAGGCTTTAAGCTGTAGCCAATCAAATACTTTCCCTTCTCTGCTTCTGCACCATCTCTATATAAATCTTGCCCCTGGCTCCTGTCAATGGAGTTCACGTAACCACCTGTGGTTTGCTGCCGCCTGATTTGAATCAGTTTTTGCTCCAATAAACTTTTAACATTTGTAATACGCCTCAGTCTGTCTTCTAACAATGTACTATGGCAGGCAGCGGAGAGTGCTACTGAGGAAAATAAGGCAGCCTACCGAGGACGGGGGTGCTATTCTATACAGTTACGGAAACGTTCTCTGATAAGGGGACTTTTTTTTTTTTTTTTTTTTTTTTTGCGGTATGCGGGCCTCTCACCGCCGTGGCCTCTCCCGTTGCAGAGCACAGGCTCCGGACGCGCAGGCTCAGCGGCCATGGCTCACGGGCACAGTCGCACCGCGGCATGTGGGATCTTCCCGGGCCGGGGCACGAACCCGTGTGCCCTGCATCGGCAGGCGGACTCTCAACCACTGCGCCACCAGGGAAGCCCTGATAAGGGGACATTTGAGCAGAGATCCAAACACAGTGAGGGAACGTGCCGAGCAGATATCTGGTAGAAGAGGGTTTCGAGTCAAAAGGTTCTCAACCAGGTTGTTAATGAGTCTGAGGAACACAAGGAGCCCATGGCTGGATGGAGTGAACAGGGGGGAAAGTAGTTTGAGACGAGGAGAGAATCACAGGGTAGGAGGGAAGGAATAGATTGTGTGGGGTATTGTAGGCCTTGCCAATATTTTACCTTTTGCTCTGAATTAAATGATAAGACACTGGAGAATTTGGAGCAGAGGAATAATATGTTCTGACATGATTTAAAAAGATCACCTGGGCTGCTGTCTAGAGAACGGACTTTAAAGGGGCAAACGCGGAAGTGAGGACACCAACCAGGAAGCTGCTGCAGCAATCCAGGCAAGAACTGACACACTTGACTCTGAGAGGTTATGATGGAGGGGGTGAGAAATGAGCAGCTTCCAGAAATGTTTGGAGCTGAAGCAGGTAGGAATTTTGAGAGTGGAGTCAAGGCTGATTTCAAGGCTCTGGGCCTGAGGAACTGGAAAGATGGGGTTGCCATTTACTGAGACGGAAAGACAACTAATTAGCAGTACAGCAGGAACTTGAGCTCAGGGCATACCTGCCCTTGTCCAGTGGTCAGCCAGTTCAGCCCAGGTCCCACAGGAGTAATTGGTGCTAGAATTGAAACCAAAAACCAAAAAACAGAAAAACAAAAAACCCTCAAACATACAAGATGGGGGAAGGTGACTGAGTAGCCACAGGATTAAAACTCTTAAAATCTTTAGTTGAGGTCAAGCCCAGATCAATCCTCCGCAGGATGGCATCGCCAAAACCACAAATGCATACTGCCTTGCAAGAGCAGTCTTAGACCTCAGTCGGTTAAAGCATGGTTGTAATGACCAAGCCTACAGCTGGACACTCAATTCTCAGCATTACACTTTTACAATGAAGAAAGACAGACAAGAGAGAAAGAACTCAGAGGGCAGCAGCCAGAACAGAAGGGTATCCAGAGACTCGGAAGTTGAGTGAGACAGGTTTGGAGAAAGTTAAAGGTGAGACAGAGGAGTGAGGAAAGTGTTCTGTGAAATGGAGGATAACGATGCTTATGTCACAGGGCAATTGATAGGATTAAATGTGATAATGTATGTGAAACCACCTTGTCCTCGAGCAAATGCTTTACAAATGTTAAGCACCATTATTAAAACTGAAGGCCTGTCATACGGAAGAGGTTTTAGATGTGTTCTGTGTGGACCCAAGAGGTTCAGGTGGGAGAAAGAGCTAAAAGCATTTCTGTTCAGAGAAAAGAACTTTCCACTGATGGGAAGGACTGTTTCAGTCAATTGACTTCCTCAAGTCTGGAGATGTTCAAAGGCTGACCAGCTGAAGACTTGACATGAAGGTAAAAGGGGAATTCTACCATTTAATGGTCTGTAAGTTCTGTGTTTTTTTAGTGACTCTGAGGCGGTAGTAGCACTTAATATTTTGGGATTTAAAAAATTCCATTTAAGTATAGTTGATTTACAGTGTTGTGTTAATTTCCGCTGTATAGCAAATTGATTCGGTTATACATATATATATTCTTTTCCATTATGGTTGATCACAGGATATTGAACATAGTTCCCTACACTACACAGTAGGACCTTGTTGTTTATCCATCCTATCTATAATAGTTTGCAACAATGTTTTCTTCTTGCTGCTTCTGTATCAGGTTCTAGGCCACATTCATCCCACAGAAAGATACTTCACCTCCCCCAATTAATCAGTAAAGCCACAGGTGGCCTTCCTACAGGGGCCCAGTTATGCCACTTAAAGTAGTCTCCTGATAGAATTTATTATAGAGGAGTTCAGAGAAATCTATTCTCCCTAACTTATCAAAGGCCTACAATCAAAGCCAATAATAATAATTATGTATCTCACCAAACTATGGGAAGTGTGATTAAACCAGTGAAACTTTTCTTTTAGAAAAGTGGAAACAATGTAAATTATTATTAGATAACTGATAAACACAACAATGATGAAATGTTCTTGCTAGGGTAAAATAATTGAGATGATAACTAGGCATAATTAGCATTGTTATGAGTCAATCATATTTCAGTGAAAAGAAAACATATTTGGCTAAAAGGATATAATTTTGTTTTTGGTACTTTTCAAATTCTTTCTGGTTCAGCTAGGTCACTCATTGTATTTACCAATCAATTATTTTAGAGATGACTGGAGATTTCCATTTTAACAAAAGCCTATTTTAGCAAACAGCAGAGCTTTTAGAAGCCCCGCTCCTTGATATGTCTGAAATTTTTTCACCGGCTCTTGTCACTCTCTTGCCAATCGGTATATCTCATAACGACTATTACCAGTGTCAGAGGCAAGCCAACAACTTAAAACAGCAACAACAAGATGACAGTGTTGAGAAGAAAGGACTACTTTATTTTCTGTTTGATGATACAACCCTCATATATTTGGCAGGGGAGGGATCGTAGGGGGAACAATATTATATCCCAGAAAACAATCTTTTTCATTTTGCCATGTTATCCAGAATTTTTAAAGTTGCATTTATTAATTAGGTCACTTCCCATCTACACTAAATCCCCAGAGGATTTTTTTTTTTTCCTCACATCTTTCTAAAAGAATTCTTAGGATCTTGGTTAAAAAAAGAGTAGAGGGCTTCCCTGGTGGTGCAGTGGTTGGGGGTCTGCCTGCCGATGCGGGGGACGCGGGTTCGTGCCCTGGTCCGGGAGGATCCCGCGTGCCGTGGAGCGGCTGGGCCTGTGAGCCATGGCCGCTGAGCCTGTGCTCTGCAACGGGAGAGGCTACGGCAGTGGGGGGCCCGCGTAATGCAAAAAAAAAAAAAAAAAAAAAAGAGTAGAAAAAATTTTTTACAGTAAGGGAAGGAGAGTCACAATAAAAGAAGGCATAGAAATACAGTATTGAACAAGTTAGCCAGCTGCTTAGCGGAGGTAAAAAGAGGGCATCAGAATAAACAAGGAGACACACAAATGTGTGATTTAAATTCCTAGCACTGGGAAAGTTATGCTGGTCAACCCCAAGGAGAGGCTGAGTAGTGTTCCAGCTGTAGAACAGAACACGGTTTTCTACAAGGAGATGGGGTGGTTCTTTAAAAATTCTCTCAAAATGTGCTTAAGAGGGGAAAAAAGGCCCTAGAAGGAAAGTGGCTAACAATTGTCACAGTTATAGCAATAACTATGACATATACAACTGTGATATAACTGACAGAATAACCGTGATCCCAGGATTTCAGCATCAAAATGGAAAATTACATTTTCTGAACTCGATATAATCCCTACCCTGAGAGGAGAAGGATGGGGGTTTCTAAGGATGTTATGATAAAGAAAATGAAAATTTCAAGTAAATAAAAAATCTGAATTCCTCTTTGATAATCCAAACTTTCCACAGAAGCTTCAAAAGCCCAAAGACCCCATTAGATATAAATTCTAATGAACATAGAGAATTTTCACAGTTTAAATGGTGTAAAGAAATACAATAATAGTGAGCATTAAAAAAATGAACTACGAGATGTTCAATGTTAGGTAATAGCAGTTACATAGCTTTTCACGTCTCTCAATGCACTTATCAATAATTTATTCGGAAAATGTCAAAATGTCCTTGTTATCAAGGTACACAGGATAATAGTACTTGCTTTAAAAGACAGTCCATGCGAGAAGCTGCAAAATGATAGTCAGGTGTTCAAGGCATGCTCCCAACTCTTCCATCTAGCCACCTACTTAAATATTAGGGAACATAAATCAAAGGACACAACAGCTAAAAATGAGTCCTTTGAAAATGTAGTCTTCCACAATGAAATGCAGAAGAGGCCTGATCTTGTAACTGGCATATTTTATCATTGTCTTGTAGCTAAAGACTCTAAGAAATATTTTGAAACTCTTGTTTTGCCATTAAATCCCCTAGCTGAATACTATATTATCTCATTAGTTCAATAAAGTTAATATTTTTACCTCTGTCATCTCTTGTTTTTCCAGATGTCATCTTTTCACCTTAATGAAATATGAGCATGGTAACTACAAAGTAATGTGAGTGACTTTTAACTAGCATCCCAATGATATCTGAGCGAGTGATATCTCTTTCAAGGAGATTGCAAAAAATGTAAGCACAGGCAGCAAAGAAGGATTAAATAAGGAGCCTGCTTCCCCATGTTTGAAGGACAGCATTCAATTGAAAGCATAATTTGTGGTACAGATGGTTGAAGACACACTGTTTTTACTCTTTTGCTTTGCCTTTTATTTTTAACAATCACTGTTATGACTGTTGTTACTACCTTGGGTGAGAAACTAAGTGCTTCAGTTGCCTATTGATTGGCAATAGCTCCATGTGATCAAAAGACACAATATATATCTAATAAGTATGTTAATTTTACTTCTCTGATATTCATCCACCCATCCACCTATTCATCCATCCACCCATCCATCTCTCTTTTCATTGCTAACTATTATGCACCAGCTACCGTATTAGGTACTGTTGTATGTCAATAAATAAGATATAAACTTTACTCTCAAGAAACTTATAATGGTGGTGTCTGGTTCAAGGTCTAATCCATCAACATTTGTGCAAACATGGTAGTGAAGAAATGAAGCCAGCTCTGTGTTATATTGTGTTAGTCAATAAATCACTGAACTTAATATTAAAGGGAACCAAAAGATATTATTTGTTTACCAGCTCTGTGAGTATTAGAGACTTCTAATATGTCATGGTACTGAATGTGTATGCAATACAATTTAGATTCCTGCCCAAAACAATAATGGAGATGCTGTAAGAGCACAAATAATCAAAATAAAAGTTGAGGAATAAAGTACAATGAAGATTCAAGGGAAAGACTGGATTCGAAGGAGCGTCGTCCTCTTGATTCTACATACTTTGGAAGAGTTAACTGCAGTTAAAGAGTTCACGTTTAACTTTTTTAAAAAAATGAATAATTAATTAGATTAAAGAACTCTCGTTTCTAGACCAATGCCTTCATTTTCTTACAACATCAAACAGAAAAAGAGGAAACTCCACACACGGCCAATTTCTCATTACAATCTATATTAGCGGAGCTTTGTTGACTATTGGTGTCAATAGCAGACTAACATCGTTGAAGTACTTAGGACTCTATAATTTTAAGGGGAGGAAAAATGAATTCACCCACAGCAACAGCACAGAAAGTGTGAGCCAAGATTAAGTGCATATCAAGGTACAACAGCTTAAGTGAATTATAGATTCGAATAATTACTTATTTTCTTATAGTGGTAAAATGTATTTCTGTATCCAATGAATATCAATAATCTTCATACTATTTGCCAAATACTGGGTACTGGGTTTATAAAAATTAATAAAACTATCTCTAATCCCCAGGAATTCACAGCCCGGAGAATAATATTGTTACAGATATCATGGTGTGGTACAGTACAATGATGGAGTTTCCAACATTATTTTAACATATTTAAGATCATGAAATCCCAGATCTACCATTTACCATGTACCTGAATTTGTACCTCAGTTTCCTTGTCTGTGTAATGGAGATAATAATGTGTTGTGAGATTAAATGAGGTCATTTATGTAGAGCACTTTAGGATAGTGCCTAGCTATAGGAAGCACTGTATAAGCATTAGCTATTAAATATTATTGTTGTTATTATTATTAGAATTATACTCATAATCTCAACGGAATATTGAAGTCTCAACTGAATGAAGAAGGTGAGAAGTTCCAGGCTTTTGATACTTATGCCTTTTTCCAGTAAAACAAATTAAATATGTTCACATGTAAGGTGTACTGTTAGATCATAAATACATACAAACATCATTTTTCCAAGGAACTGGTTGCTTTTTGCAATCATTAAATCAATAGTATGTGCAGAGAAAATAAATATTTTAAATCTAGAGTGTGATTAATTCATGTCTGAATAGAGATCAGCTTATATAGAAACTGAAGCAAAATTTAAAATTAAATTTTAGGGCTCCCCTGGTGGTGCAGTGGTTGAGAGTCCGCCTTCCGATGCAGGGGACAGGGGTTCGTGCCCCGGTCCAGGAAGATCCCACATGCCGCGGAGCGGCTGGGCCCGTGAGCCATGGCCGCTGAGCCTGCGCGTCCGGAGCCTGTGCTCTGCAACGGGAGAGGCCACAACAGTGAGAGGCCCGCGTACCGCAAAAAAAAAAAATTAATTAAAAAAAAAAAATTAAATTTTAAAATTAAATTTTGCTTCTTCAATGAAAAAAAATCAACACACATATGTGTATAGAGTAGCTAACAGAAGGTAGGTTTCAAATGGTTGCCACATCTGGCATAACAGCTTTCTATACAGTTTTACAACCCAGTTTTCTAACTATCTTGAGCCCTCAAGATAATGAATATATGGGTCACATATCAGCTATTGTGGCAGTCTGCATCACTGGTCCCAATTTTTCACCCCTTCTTCTTTCCCTACCCTTTACCATGTGACTTTTCACTTCCTCCTCAAGGAGGTCTAGTTTCTCACCTCTTGACTTTGGATGTGGTCATGTGATTGGCTTTCGCCAAAAGAATGAGGCAGAAATGAGCCAGTAAGGAGCCTAAACCTCAAGAGACTGTGCATGTTTCTGCGTTTAATCTTGTGCCTCTACCATACCATGGAAAAATCATGCCTGTGCTAGTCTTCTGGTCCCAGAGAGTAAGGGACACATGGAATGAAGCTGTCCCAGGCAAACTGACTCAACCCAGCTCAGACTCAAGCACAGCCCCAGTTTATCCTCAGAAGAATCAACAAGCTGGCTGACCTGCAGTAGGCTCACGATCAAGCCCAGAAGATATTAGCAGAGCAGCTCAGCAAAGCTGCACCACAATCAATTGACCCCAACCAACCCCCAGGCAGTTGCCCTACAGTAATAAATTACTTTAATTGTTTTTAATAAGTAATTGAAATTTGCAGTATTTTGTTATGCAGCAAAAGCTGACTCATTTAGTTAGAATGTTTTCCATTTTAAGTTATATAAAATCAGACTCTGGGGCTTCCCTGGTGGTGCAGTGGTTAAGAATCCACCTGCCAATGCAGGGGACATGGGTTCGATCCCTGGCCCAGGAAGATCCCACATGCTGCAGAGCAACTATGCCCGTGCGCCACAACTACTGAGCCTGCACGCCACAATTACTGAAGCCTGCACGCCTAGAGCCCGTGCTCTGCAACAAGAGAAGGCATCGCAATGAGAAGACTGCGCACCACAATGAAGAGTAGCCCCCGCTCACCACAACTAGGGAAAGCCCACGCAGAGCAACAGACCCAATTCAGCCAAAGATGAAAACAAATAAATAAATAAATTTATTTTAAAAATAAATAAAATAAAATAAAATAAAATCAGACTCTGGCTAGCTTAAGCATTTTTTAAAAATGGATTGTTTCACCAAACTGAAAAGGCCAGTGATAGTTCTGGCTTTAGGTTCGTTTTGACCCATAAGTTCAGCATGTCCTCCGAAAATCTCTGCAAATTTCCCTGCAATCTGTGGCCTCTGGACTCTTCCATGTGTCAGCTTTGTCTCTTGGTACAAAATGGCATTCTTACATACTTCATCTCACATATTTCATCTTGAAAAAAGAGAGATAAAGAGTGCCTTTAGGACTTCCCTGGTGGTGCAGTGGTTAAGAATCTGCCTGCCAATGCAGGGAACACAGGTTCGATCCCTGGCCCAGGAAGATCCCACATGCTGTGGAGCAACTAATCCCATGCGCCACAACTACTGAGCCTGTGCTCTAGAGCCCGCGAGCTACAACTACTGAGCCCACATGCCACAACTACTGAAGCCCGTGTGCCTAGAGCCTGTGCTCTGCAACAAGACAAGCCACCGCAGTGAGAAGCCCGCACACTGCAATGAAGCGTAGCCCCCGCTCGCCGCAACTAGAGAAAGCCCACACGCAGCAACAAAGACCCACGCAGCCAAAAATAAATAAATTAATTAAAAAGCAAAGCAAAAAAAAACCAAAACATAAAATTTACCAAAAAAGAGTGCCTTTATCCTGGCACTCCAAACAAAAGTCCTGAGATTTACTCTCACAGGATCATCTTAGATCACTGTTTGCTCCTGAACCACTTAACACAGCCAGGGAAAGAAATGTTCTGATGGACTCTTCTTAAGTCATGGGTTCCAAGCCTGAAGCTAGAGGGGTTGAATCAAATTCAACGGACTGTTGGGAGGGGGAAAGAAAAATAAATATGGAAGAAGCAACTAGAAGTACACACAACAAATTTTCTTCTTTGCAGTGCATTTTCGTGTCTTTCTCACGTCGTGTCTCAGATAGTCAAAGCCTTGGACTGTTATCCCTGCCAAATATTCTTTTATTAAAAGCAATAAATACAACTTACTTGAATTAACCATACACGCTGAAAGGTATAAGGAAATTTTTTTAGATAAATAGAAATGTAAAGAGACAAGAAAACAAAAGAAGTTATAATGCCACCATTTATTCCCGCAGTAACTAGAAACAGCTTCTATTTGAAATCTCAGTACCACCTGCTTTGCATCTGCTCGACCAACTGAGAAATGCAGGTCTGGCAAAGAGAGAAAATCCATTTTAAGTAGATCTGTGACAATACAGGGCGAGGAGGTCTTGAAATCCACCAAGGGTTTTAATCAATAAGACTGACAGCACAGAGCATGCCAGAAACCAGGAAAAGTAGAGTTTGCAAAAAGCATTCAAGAAACAGCCTGAGCTATAAGGTTCTGGTGACAAACCAGGGCTGGCGAGGCAGAGGCACATACCACCATCTTTCTCTTCTGATCTAAGGAAAGGCGAGAGAGGAAAGGGCTGATTAGCTCAGGGGGGTGTTTTGTTCTGTCCTTTTAGATTCCAACTTTCTGAATCAGGGAAGAATTCTAAAACCCATTGTCTAATTTCAAAAGTTGGATTTGAAAAACACTACAAGCTCTTTCTTTTTGTTATCTAATTCTCAGCTGTAAACCGAAGCTTCTTGAGTGTGCATGCTTCATAAAAAGCAAAGGGGCGTGACTGAACTTTGCATGCCACTTCTAAGTGGATTGCTAGGGTACACCAGGATTAATTAGTTTCGTGTTAATTCAATTCAAAGGTTGCTCATAAACTAAGACCATCGAAGTCCATTAGGAGAAACAAAAACTTCTTAATTATGACAGCATCTTTGGAGCTGTGACTAAGTTTTCTCAGTATGCTAAAGTTCCATCCTGAGCATTTGGGATGTGTGATGGACCTACCGCAGTGGCCCAAAGAGACCTCAATGATTAAAGCACTTTTCACCAAACTTTTTACTTTTCAAATTTGGTATCTTTCAAAAAAATTCAATCCTTGGTTTCAATGATTCCTTCTGCCCTTTTGAATGTAAAATTCTTTTTTTGGAAAACTAACCCAAGGAAAATTACTCGAGCCTTTTCACAGGCATGCACATCAAATGAACAAAGTGGCAGATTTGTATTTTGCCCCATCTCCCTGCCCTCAACCCTTTACTGTACTGTCACGATCATAGTACCATGATCCCTCATGGGTGAAAAAAATAATCTATCACCCACATATTTTAGTTTGTGTAGAGGATGTTGAAAATACGATTTCCTACATGGTCTTGCAAATAACAGCTTCTCAGCCTTACCCGCAACCAAATCTCCCCTGTATATGAAAGCACGCAGGTGAGCACGTGTGCACATGCTGGCACACACGCCCACTCGCTTACCATTTGGTTTGGGTGCAGATGTGTACTGCAGTTCAGGATGCAACCAACTTTCTTTGCAGCCTGCCATACGAGGTCCCTTTAACATCTTTCCCTATTTAGTGCCAGGGACTTTCTGCATCTGGAACACTCCCCCAGGCATGTGCATACGTGCACACATACATGGACACACACAGATACACACAGATGTACACACTTCTATTAATTCCTCCTCACTCCTCAGCTCTCACTGTACCCTTCACCCCACCTAGGACATCTTCCTTGCTTCCCAGGACTAGGTTGGCTAATAATCCTACGGCCACTTCAGTACCTATGTTTAGCATTAATGTTGCAACTGACACATTGTAATAGCCTTTAAATTTATCAGTAACTCACATCAGGAAATTAGATTCCCGAATGACCTGGAATGTACCATGTTCACGGTTTTATCACCAAACAGTACAGTGTCTGGCACACTGAAGGAATTCCATCAGCATTTGTTGACTAGATGAACGAAGGCCAGAATCACTACAAAATTAGCTGTGAAGCCCCTGCCTTCACATATCATTCCAAACTACATCACTCCAGTAAGGATGCCCTTTACTTCTCCTCCCCATCAGTCAGTCATCTCTGTGGACTGATTAATCTCTAGCAACTCCTCCTAGAGACTTCTAGCTGCCTCCCAATGTTGATTCTCCCCTTTCCCTTTGTAAAAGAACACTTGAGTTTTAGCAGAGAATACAGATATTGGGTGGAATTGGGGACACATTTCTCATACTTCAAACTAAACTGGCCATTTGAATAGGTATGGTCATTAAAATGTAAAAGTAAGTACTACGTGGGACTTCAGGGAAGTCTTCTTAAAAGGAAAAATATATGCCTTTCTTCAATCCTTCCTCTGTCTTGCTGCTTGAGATGTGGAAGTGATGGCTGGCTCTCTAGCAGCCATTTTGAACCATGAAGCAATATGCTAAGGATAAAAAAATGTCTGTGCCACACCACATAACAACTTACCGCCAAACTTCTTTTGTAGGAGAAAAAGAGACATCTCAGTAGTCACTGCTATTTCAGGCATTTTTTTCTATAACAACTAGACTTAATCCTAAATACTGCAACCAGTACAGCCAGAGACTTTCTGTACCCATGCACAGGTCTTAGGGACAATTGTTGGTCCTTGCCCTGGGTAAGCCTTGTAGCAGGAGAGGAACTGATGTCCAGTCTGGTTTTTCCATATAGCTGTAGACTCACCATTTCCCAAGGCTATATATCTGCTCATCCTCAGTAAAACTCTAAATTTGCCAAAATTTATTCTCCAACCCTTTCAATTTTTTGTTTTGTTTTGTTTTCCAGCAAAAGTGGTTGCAGGTGACTCGAAGATTTTTCCTAGAAAATATATTTGTATTTTTTCCTGAGCCTTAAAAATTTAAGCCAGTGTTTCTCAAAGGGTAGTCTCAGATCTTCATCATAACCCCCTGGGATTATTATTGTTACTGTGGAGTCCTGGCCTTAAACTAGACACACTCGGTCACAATTTCTGGAGGTGGAGCCTCTACGTTCTATAAGATTTCTAAGGGACTGTGAAGCACAAAAGTCTGACAACAATTGTCTTCTAACAGACACTAGAGGCAATTTTTGCTAACCCTCAAATCATAACTCAGAGGACCCCTCTTCTTCCACAGGGACTCAGGCTCCCATCCATCTTGTCAAAATAAGAGCTTTAGAAATTCTACTGCCTTGCTGTCCTAAGTGCGGACCATGGCCCAGTGGTATCAGCGCCCCTTTTTAGAAATGCCTGTCTTGAGCCTCACTACAGACTTACCAAATCAGAAACTGCACTTTAACAAGATCGCCAGGTGCTTCCTAAGCAAGTTAGTGTTTGGAAAGCACTGAGCTCCAGTACTGTGCCCTCTCTTGAAACACATCAGAGCCCTCTTCCATTCCCATTACTTGGATAAATGCTGCAACTTACACTGTCCACAAACCTTCTGCTGCTGAGGCCAGTGGTAGAACCATTTACTGAGCATCTACTGAATACCAGAGACAAAATGGTAGAAAGATATCTGTGACGGTTAATTTTATGTGTCAACTTGGCTAAGTTACGGTACCCAGATATTTCTTTCAAAACTAATCTAAATGTTGCTATGAAGGTACTTTTTAGAAGAGTTAAGTTTTAAAGCAGTAGATTTTCAGCAAAGCAGATTCTCCTCCATAATGTGGGTGGACCTCATCCAATCAGTTGAAGACCTTAACAGAAAAAAGACTGACCTCCCCCAAGAAAGAGAGAATTCTGCCTGAAGACTGTCTCTAGCCTGCTGCTCTACCCTGAAGATTTTGGACTTGCCGGCCTTCATAACTACATGAGCCAATTCCTTAAAATCAATCAATCAATCAATCAATCTCTCTCTATATATATACAGATGTATGTGTATATGTAAATAAAATGAATAATATATATTGTGATATTTAAGTATACTTTAAAATATTAAATATATTTAATATTTATAAATATTATAAATAAATAAATATATACACACACACATATATTCACATACATATCCTATTCATTCTGTTTCTCTGGAGAACACTAATACATTTATTATTTGTATTATATATTCAATACATTAGTCAATATACTGACTAATACGTTACAAATTCATTGCAAATCTTCTTTAGATAGATTCATTCATCTCATCAGTCTTCCATGTTTCCCTATTGCTTATGGAATAAACCCACAACTCCTTAGCGTGCAATTCCAGGCCTCCAAGTCCTCCTCAGCCACACTGCACATCTCTGCCTCTCATCAGCCTATTCTGTTTTTCAGACCAGCTTTCTTGTCTCTGCTCATTCCTTCTCTCCCTTGGCCTCCTAGGAGGTCTTCTCATCTCTGATGCTTAGCTCATATGACCCACCTTCGCTTACTAAATACAAACATACAAATGTTTGTTGAATATTACTGAATAAAACCTTCCCCTTCCCAGCATCTTGCCAGTTGCAATTAATCATTGTTCTCTGAAAGAACTTTGATTTCAGAGAACATATTTCATTAGGAAATACATTATATTTTGGTTAAATATATATCTTGTCTCTCACTAGACTTCAAGCTCCTTGAGGGTAGGAAATATGTTTTTATTACACACGTTATTTGTTTGCATGTATTCCTTTCAATCTATTCAGTAACATTTATTGAATGAATAAAAAATTGCTTGATATTTGATTATTGACATTATTATTATTCTAAATACTAAGCAGAAAAGGAGAATAATCTGTCCTTTTATCCTCCTCTGTCTTTTATCCTGCTTTTCTTTTTCTTTGTTATACTACCTAGCATTTCATTTATGTAGGATTTTGTTTATCTTGTATCTTCTTCCTCTAGAATACAAGCTCATGAGAGCACAGACTTTGTAAGTGCTCAGTAAATACGTGTTGAATGAATTCATTTATTTGCGAGCATGAATGTGTGGTCAAGGCAGGAGTGCCTACCCACTGAAAATAAAAATATTTACATACTCAAGACAAAAGGAGCTGAACACAATACCTTGCTGTAGAATGGTGAAAAGTTGGTCTTACTGATTTTGGTTTTATCTTGGGTTACCTAAGATGGCTGGCCTAGGTTAAAGGTTTTCCAAATTAATTTTTGGCAGCAAAGCCCCATTTTGGAAATCAAATGTTATAGAAAACCACAGCCACTCTTTTGTGGCTCTGTGTCCACCCAGAGGAAGGGGGGCTTTTTTTAACTAGCATGAAGGCTCCATATGGACTAGAGGTAGCCCTACATGGAACACTAAATACAGAAGACAGATGAAATCTGTATTGCTCTGATTAAAGCAGGGACGAGGAACCCTTTCCTCTGAACTTCTGCTTTATCATTTCCCTTGCGGCCCCTAAGGCATCTTTGGGGAAACAGGACTTCGTGAAAAGAACTTTAAAACCACAGTACTCAGTGCCTCTGAAGATACTTCCAGATCTAAGCATCATTAAGCAGGTGGGACTCTCAGTCTAAAACAACTGAGGCCTAAGGAGGTGTGAAGTTTTGATAGAAGCTGATGTGGCGCTGATTTCATAGAGAAGCAAGACGGCTGACAGTTAGCATCTGTAAGCATTTAGATTAAAATGGAACCGGGGGCAAAAAGCAGCCTGGATTTTAAGATTGAATCAAGCTGGGCAAACCTAATTGCTTTTTCTTTCTTCCTTTTTTAAAGGGAACGGGAATTGCGTGATTAATAAAAGAGAAAGTAAAGATATAACATAATCTAATTTTGGTAATGCACTTAATACAGTTTCTAATAAAGTCTTACTTGCAAAATAAATTCAAATTGGATTGGATTTGGACTCCAGCATTCTCTACTGGCTGAAAGCTGAGGGTTGGTGACATAGAAACCAAGGATAAAGGCAACGTGTCACATCACAGAGGTGTCTGGTAGCCCTGCCCCAGGAATCAATGAGGCACTAGCGTTAGTTAACAGCTTCATTAATGATCTACATGATGAGACAAAAGAGTATCCTAATGAATGTTACTGAAGAAACTGTGGGGAGATGCTGTGAATTCTAGTCTCAACAGAGAGAGGTCTGCGACAAGAAAATAAATATACAGAAACAACTGTGAAGAAACACCTTAGAAGCTCATATTTGGGGGAAAATGGTTTGAAAGATTTTGAGGAAACCCACTTCTTAACTCTTAAAAAATATCATTCTTTGAGATTTGAGTAAAACAAACATTTAACCCAACCACGAAATTAAGTGCTAGCCTACATGCCTAGGACAATCCTTTCCCCCAACGAAACAAATAATAATAATAATCACAGGGCATGAAAAGTAGCAACTAAATAAAAGTCTTTTTCTTCTTCACGTTTTCTTTGTCTCTTGGAGTGTTAGTGGGAGAACTCTGAACTCTGAATAATAGAAAGAGATGTGATTTTTTTTAAAAGGAGAGGGGGAGATGGCACGCAGGTAGAGGCAGCATTTGTAAATCTCTCCCAACCCCATCCAGATAATGATTTCAGTGGCCTCTTCAGTTTTCTAAGCTTGAGACAGAGAAAAAAGAATCTAGTAACTCACATGATCTCAAAATCCAGTACCTCTTCCACCATCCTCTACCTCCCCTTCCCTAGGCTGCCTGCCTGGAAGCTGATCACCTGACTCTCTATAACCTTCAAAAGAATGACTCCCTGGCATCTCCCATCAATCTTCTCTCTTCCTTGGTGAGTAACTGTCATTACAATAAACCTTCATTACATTATATGTTTTAAATAAATGATGCTTATTTACTTTAAATTGTCATTTATTAGTTATATGAAGTTATTTCTGTTGCTCAATTGATCATATTATCCACCTTTGAATATTGACTGGGTGTTCTGTGTTGGGTGGAATTCTTCATAACTTTTCCCAATTAAAATTAATAGAAAAAAAAGTTTTTATTTAATGGCTTTTCACTTAGTGGTGAGGCTTTTAGAAACAAATTAAAATCATTAAATGAGAGACAGCAGTTTCTGGTTTATCCTTCTAGTGTTTCTTTGGTGCAAATATCCACTTCTAATTAAATAAAAATAATATTAACAATCTGGTCCTTGTTTTTTATTTTGTTATTGTTTCTGGTTTCTTGTTTGAATGAAAATTACCACTTTATTCCTCATGATGCCTCTCTTTGTAGGTAGGTAGGTCTCACTTAAAAACTCCTGCTTACCTGCCCCAGAGGTTCCACCTCCAAATCATGTTTCCCTTGCTGGGGGGATCAAAGCAGTAGGGCAGCAATAACAGAGCTAACCATGACCTTCTCGATTGTCGGCAGATTCAACTTTCTCCAAGTCCAGCCCCCAGCTAAGCTGAGTGACAGGAAAGCCATGCCAAGACAGGAGCCCAGACTGTCTGGAATGTTTGTGCATTTAATGACTGACCACGGGAGGTCCAGTTGTATGAAGGGACATGGCAGAGAGAGAGAAAGTTCTTTTGCAGTGGGGCAAGGGTGGAGGGTGAGGAGAAGCATTTGGAAGGGAATACATAAAAAGGGATGCGCGCGCACACACACACACACACACACACACACACACACACACACACACCCCATACACAAGAAGTCACTGAAGGGATGGAAGAGATGGAAAAACAACTTCCTCCATTCAGTCTGTTCTACGCTAATTAAGGCACAGTGCTGACAAATGTTTGCTAGGGCAGAATCTTAATGTCAGGTTCACACCCAGGCCCCTGAGATAGTATGAAAATTAATCTTGATCTGCCTTATTTCTGGGATAAATTTTCATAGATTTTTTTCATCTCATTGGATCCCTAGACCAATCACTTGAGCACTAAACCCATTAAAAAAAAAAGGTCAGTATGCTTCCTCAAATCCCAAAATGACGCATAATAGCTCTAATGTATTCATTTTGCAAATAACCTTTATTTTACATGGAATCTGACTCATTCAAACAGTTCTGGCAGAAGACATATGGCAATCTCTCAAACTTGATAAGTGTGACATGAAGGCTAGATGGGTTTTCTTTTGGATTCTGACATGACAGTCACAGAAAAACAAAACACAAACCAGTGTTACTAAAGGACAGATTGTCTCATGGCTCATTCTGCCTGGTAATTACTATTAATAGCAAAGAAATAAATTCTATAATAGAGAAATCTGCACTTTTAGTGGTGGCATTAATGTCGTTTATGCTTGACTAAAATCAAATAGAAGAGCTTGTCAATAACATAGACATTTTGAAATCATTAAAATCACTAAAAATAGTTAATGAGAAGAATCTATTTTTCCCAACTTTGTATTATGAAAACTTTCAAATATATAGAATAATTGAAAGAATTAGGTCTAATGAATAACTGTCAATTTAACCACCACCTAGATTCAACAATTATTTATATTCTTCTATATTTGCTTTATCTATAAATATTTGTGTATGTGTATATATTTTTTCTTTTTTTGCGAGATCATTTGCAAGTAAATCTCAGATGACATAATACTTTAACCTGTAAATACTTCAGTATGCTGCTCCTAAAAATAAGGCACTCTCCTACATAGACACGATTCTACCATCACACCTAAGAAAATTAACAATAATTCCATAATATCACATACCATTCAGTACATACTTAATTTCCCTATCATGCCCAAAATATCTTTTAAAGCTGTTGTTTGTTTGTTGGTTGAATTTTTAATAAGGATACAATCAAGGCCTCACAGTGCATTTGTCCCACCCCTTTAGTCTCTACTCTAGAACAATTTATCCATCTTTATGTTCTCCTCATGACATTGACTTATGAGGAAACCTGGTCATCTCTTTGGTAGATTGTTTCACATTCTAGATTTGACTGACTGTTTCCTCACAGCACTGTTTAACTTGTTTCTCCATTCCCTTTACTTACTATAAACTGGAAGTGATGTCTAAACCTTGATTAGGTTCCGGTTAAATATTTTGGGCAAGAATACTTATAGGAGATGCTGGCTCTTCAGACTGCATCACAGGGAGACACTTAAGGTTAGGATGTCCCACTATTCATGACACTGTGTTTGTCACCTTGATTATAAAGGTAGGCCCTCCCTTTGCAAATAGCAATTAACCTGTGGGCTGATCCTTTGGCACCATGTCCATATCCCATGCCCTAACAACCTCTCACCTAATGTTTTTCTCGTCCATGTACCATCCTTGTCTAAATCAAGACTTTCGCTGGAGGCTGCAGAATGGTGATTTCCTAATCCCATCATTTTCTACATGTAGAGGATTTTTTTTTTTTTTTTTAGGTAAAGAAGAGCTTTTCTCAACAGCCAGGAATAAATATACTTCTTCCTAAAAAGCATATAGTAAACCCTTTATTTTCATTGTTTTGTTTTATTTTCAATCACTACATTTCAGAATAAAGAGCTGATGTGATAACCATTTCTAATATTGTCAGATGACTCTCTCTCGGGATTCATGGTTTCTATTCAGTCAATGTTTCAAACTTAATTATAATAATTATTCTTTTGATGCTCAAATTACCACAAATCTGGGGCAGTGGGAGCCCCATCAAGCTGGCTCCTGAGTTCTCTGACATGCCCCGTTAGGCTTTCGAGTGTTTCTTTCTCTTCTAGCACCATCTGTCCCTTGCTCATATTGTCCCCTGTTCCAAATTTGGAATTAGCCATTTCTCTAATGAGCTCTGGTTTCTTCGAGTGGGGAACGGTATTTAGAAAACAAAATTCATTATTAGATGTGCTCACTGAGACTGGGGTATTATTGGTCTTAAATCCGTTAGTGATTTAGAAATCGCAAATTCATATTTATATTTTTCAGTTCAAATTTAAATTGCAGGATTTTTCTTAATGTCTTCAATTTTATATTTATATTAGAATACCTTGGCTTCTAATAGCATTAACATTCTTTTTTTAATACAAGAATATACATGATATAGCTTCAAGTCTATAACACCATGTTACTACTACTAACAACAAAATCATTGAATGAAATTCAACATTTTTTGGTAGTTGTTTTTAATCATATATCCCACTAATGAACAGTCAGAGCACTGTGCTCAGAAGTCACTTGGGATATCCTTCCTATATGATTGTTATAATTCTGATATAGATTCAGACTGACTTATGTCCATTTGTTCACATTTGGGGGGTTGTCTTTTTTTAATCCTTTGAATTAATTTTGTCTTTTGCATTTGTAAAATATTTGTATGATCAAAAATCAAAATTATATAAAAAATTATACTCAAAGGAGTCTGGTTTCATCTCTCCCCATCCATAAAGGTAGCCATTTTTATTAAAACTGACTTATCCTTCCAGTGTTTCTTATCTCAAAAATAAGCAAATAGGGACTTCCCTGGTGGCTCAGTGGTTAAGAATCTGCCTGCCAATGCAGGGGGGACACAGGTTCAAGCCCTGGTCCGGGAAGATCCCACATGCTGCAGAGCAACTAAGTCCGTGTGCCACAACTACTGAGCCTGAGCTCTAGAGCCCACGAGCCACAACACCTGGGCCCATGTGCCACAACTACTGAAACCTGCGCGTCTAGAGCCCATGCTCTGCAACAAAGAGAAGCCACCACAATGAGAAGCCCGTGTGCAGCAAAGAAGAGTAGCCCCTGCTCGCAGCAACTGGAGAAAGCCCACGTGCAGCAATGAAGACCCAACACAGCCAAAAATAATTTAATTAATATTTTTAAAATTTTTTAAAATTAAGCAAATAGCCACATAAATGTTTTTTATTTAATTTCTTTTCTCACCAAAGATAGCATACCATATACTTGAATCTGTACTCTGTTGGTTTTCACTTAACAATATACCCTGGAGACCACCACAATAAGAATCTACGGTTCTTTCTCATTCTTTTTTGCAGCTGCATAGTACTCCATTGTGTGATGATACTATAATTTATTCAGTCAGTCTCATAATGATGGTTCCTGTTTGTCAAGCACAGAAAAATCTCAGCCAATACTAAAATATAAAATACACACCAATGTTTATAATTTCCCCTTCTGATATATAATATTGTCTGCACAATTATTTATATTCTTACAGATAAATAGTAGTCTTTTCAGTTAGATACTAAGTTCCTTAAACGTAAAGACTGTCGTACATCTGGTATCATACAAGATTTGATGATACTGTGTATCTGATAATAACAAGTCATACTTATTGAGTATATACTATGTTCCAAGTAGTACCCTAAGTACTTGTTTATACATATTATGTTTATCAATTCATTTAATATCCAAAACTACCCTATGAGGTGGACATATTACTATCGCCATATGACACCTGAGGTCTGCTCATGTGACACAGCTTACAGTGGTGGCAGAGACCAGGGTATAAACCCAGGTAGACTGGCTCCTGAACTTGTGTCTTAATCCTGAGAGTATATGGCTGTATTAAATGCCACCTTGACTTAGAACTCTCCCTGATCCAAGCACTTGACATGGTCAACTTTCAAGTATCTAAGTAGACTTGGCTGAATTGGGGTTGAGGGACCTAGAATAACTGCCTGCATGGCCCTCCCTGATCCTTAGTCTGAGCCCACATTGCTCAGCTTCCCCTTCTCTCCTCTTACTCTTCCAGGTAGATGGTCAGCAATCAGGGTTAATCAGCTCATGACCACCCAGCTCCCATCCCCATCTCAGGGAGATAAGCAGGACCCCAGTCCTTGTTTGCCTTAATCACACCATGCCCCGGCCATCAACTGCTCAGTATTAACTGTAGTTTAATTTTAACTATGATTACAGCTTAGCAGGGGCTTCCTTCCCACCTACCAAATGGTCCAGACTTAACTATAGTAGATCCTGCTGCTGCAAAGAGGCTCAAACGAAGCATCACTATAACTAAAAAGCAGGGAAATTTGGTTACTTTCTGTAAGTAAAACTTTAAACATAAAAGAGACAGATTATCTCACTTAAAAGCATTCCCCATCAAGAAGAAAAAACAAAAACTATGTTGAGCAGAAGAGGAGTTAGTAAGCCAGAGCAGAAAAGGAAAAGAAAACTGACGATGGAAATGCCCATTCAAGAGAGAAGGTGATCAGCCCCAATAAATGAGGCTGAGCCACCTGATCTCGCCCCATGCTCGGGCAGTATCTTTCTGATTGTGACTCGGCATCTGTATCGGCCAGTGATTGTTACAATAATGCTCCATAACAAACAAGGCAAAAATCTCACTAGCTTTCAATGAGAAACATTTGTTTCTTGCTCACAGATCTTTGGGTTGACTGGGGTTGCTCTATTTTAGACTTCAGGCTGGGTTCAGATCCGTTCCACGTGTCTCCCTCCTAGTCCAAGACTCAGGATGAAGGACTATGGCTACCTAGGCGTACTTGCAGGGTAAGAACACAAGTGAAATTTAAACCACACAAGCACATTTAAAGCTTCAAATTGAAAGGTTTGTACATGTTTTGTACAGAATGCCCCTCACATTCCATTGGCCAAGCCAGGTCATAGGGCCAAGACAGGTCAGTGAGAACAGTAAGTATATTCTGCCCTCAGTCAATCATGGCAAAGGTGGAAAGAAAAGGAAGAATTGTAAACAAATAATGCAAAAAAAAACACAAAACAAAACAAAAAACCCACGGCCTTCCATGTAGCACATGCACAAAAAGAGACTGGGCCACCCCGTTCTTCCTGATTTTATATTTCTTATAGTAAATTTGTAATTTGGCATATGGTCTCTGCAAACTTGATTAATATGAGTGTTCTCCAGAAATAAATGCATTTTCCACGGACTGACTAGTCAGGTTTGTGTTCAAGGTATTTGCCAAGAACTGCACAGCATGACCCATGCAAGTAAGTCTATGCTCCATAGACAATTATGTTCAAAGTTTGGCCAATTATGTATTGATTTACATAATTGCACAGTATTCAATACTTATACAAAGTTCAGTCACCCTTCACCTACTTCTCATTCCCCATATCTTCACCCATAATCTTTAAGGGATGAACTCACATACATCTTTATATCCAGCCAGAGAGCAATGCTACTACTTGGTAAAGTAGGAAGAGACTGGACTTGGATTCAAACAGTCCTGATTCCACCAACTGTCATCACTGTGATTCTGAACAAGTCATCTGATTTCCATGACCCTCATCTGCTTTAGTGGTAAAACGGAGGTGATAAATACTTCCTTACTTAACACACATTGTGAGAATCTAAGTCAAAATAGGAACAGAAGAAACTGTTATTGAGGACACTTCCTTTCTCACCCATTCTGCTCCACCACCTCTGCTGGCATTCTGCTCCAGCCACCTGTATCTTCTACACACACTGTACAGCTCTAAGCGTTATCTGGACCAAACTGTAGGGCACTCAGAGTGCTCCAGCCACGGAATCTGTCCATGAATCATCTTTGTACGTGCAGCTTGTTCCTGGTTGACAGCAGCTGTGCACCACTAATAGCCTCCTAAGCATCAGAGCTGCTCTAGTGCAGCGATTATTTGCATTAATCAAAGGCCTGAAGCAAATCTCCCATTTTTGGCTGAATAGTAAAAGTGTATATTCACAGTGACCAAATGAGAGATTTCACAGGAAAAGGGATACTTTGGGTACCTATTGCTACTATGGTATTCAGCTTCTAACCAAACTCTCACTTACAGAAGGGGAAACTTTGCTGGAGAATATTACCTGTATGCAAGCTGACTTAGCAAAAGAGAATATGGTAGTACACTAGTATATGTGCATAGATATATTTGCTAATTAATCAATATCTGAATAGGTGTAATACCACTATTGTATGCATTTCAATTCAAGAGGGCTCTCTAAGTGTGGAAACGAGAGCTAATCAGCAAGGACAGACTCTTGTTTGAATATCCAGGTGGGATTTTAAATGAATCATTCTGGGCTTCCCTGGTGGTGCAGTGGTTAAGAATCCGCCTGCCAATGCAGGGGACACGGGTTCAATCCCTGGTCTGGGAAGATCCCACATGCCGCAGAGCAACTAAGCCCGTGCGCCACAACTACTGAGCCTGCTCTCTAGAGCATGTGAGCCACAACTACTGAAGTCCGCACACCTAGAGCCTGTGCTCTGCAACAAGAGAAGCCACTGCAATAAGAAGCCTGCGCACCACAACAAAGAGTAGCCCCCGCTCGCCGCAACTAGAGAAAGCCCACGCACAGCAACAGACCCAACACAGCCAAAAATAAATAAAAAATAAATAAATTTTTAAAAATAAATAAGTGAATCGTTCTCAGCCTTGCATTTGAAGGTGATACCACAGACTGGACCCTCTTGCACTGTTGGTGGGAATGTAAATTGATATAGCCACTATGGAGAACAGTATGGAGGTTCCTTAAAACTAAAAATAGAACTACCATACGACCCAGCAATCCCACTACTGGGCATATGCCCTGAGAAACCATAATTCAAAAAGACACATGCACCTCAATGTTCACTGCAGCACTATTTACAGTAGCCAGGACATGGAAGCAACCTAAGTGTCCATCAACAGATGAATGGATAAAGAAGATGTGGCACATATATACAATGGAATATTACTCAGCCATAAAATGGAATGAAATTGGGTTATTTGTAGAGACGTGGATGGACTTAGAGACTGTCATACAGAGTGAAGTAAGTCAAAAAGAGAAAAACAAATATCAAATATTAATGCATATATGTGGAATCTAGAAAAATGGTATAGCTGAACCTATCTGCAAAGCACAAATAGAGGCACAGACGTAGAGAACAAATGTATGGACACCAAGGGGGGAAAGGAGAGGGTGGGATGAAATGGGAGATTGGGATTGACATATATACACTACTATGTATCAACATGAGAACCTACTGTATAGCACAGGGAACTCAGTGCTCTGTGGTGACCTAAATGGAAAGGAAATCCAAAAAAGAGGGGATATATGTATACATATAGCTGATTCATTTTGCTGTACAGCAGAAACTAACACAACATTGTACAGCAACTATATCCCAATTTAAAAAAAAGATGGAATAACAAAAAAAATTAAAAATAAAAAAAATTAAAAGATACTACAAAAGAGTGCTCTGGGAGCTTGAGAAGATTCCTGTCAAGCCCACTGGATTTCTCTGTGGTCAAACTAAATGTAAATTCTTTTTAACTATCCAACCAGATAGAAAAGAAAAGGGAGACTGAAAATTTCTCAATTGCTGTGTGGTGACTTGTTCTCTCTATGCTGTAGGATTATTAGAATAATGAGAAGGAAATTCTGTAGCAACTGAATGCTAAGAAGCCCACTACACTCAGGCAATATTCATTGAGGAGCACAGTGGGTGAGCTGTAGGAAAGAGGGACTCAGCCGAGCTTGAAGAAATTCCTCTCCTCCAGAGACCTCTGCCTGTGCACCCCAAGTTCTCTAGCCTATCGGTAGTCCACTCAGGTTACTGCTTTAAAATTTCACCATGTATTGTTTTTCTAAAATAATAAGAACTTAACATTTTAATGAAAGGATCATTATCATATTCAAGCGTACTCTTTCCCATAGGACTTTATTCTTTGCATATTTATGATTCTACTGGGCTAATGCTGAAAGAAATTTACAAAGGAAAGGAACACGTTGACTTCTGAATAAACTGTCATAAAATGCTAGTTGTAATTATTACTTATTGTTTGTTTGTCCACATCCACTCAACCTTTGTCAGGTAAACATACCCCAGTTTTCCTCTAGAGAATCACCTTCTCCCCCACTCTCAATGTTTCTGTTAGAATTGATGATGTTCTTGACTCCAAAGGTACATGATTCAAGCCTGTCCATGGAAAGCATCACATTCCTCCAGGCCATAATGATAAATTTGGAAGTGCGTATGTAACCTAACTGAGCTAATAAGGGTTAGGTCCAATTACTGGAGAAGAGAGGGGTTCTCTTTTGCCTTGGATTTGAACCTGGGAGGATGCAGTCCTGGTATTGTGGGCAGCCATCTTGCCACTGCATGGAGTCTACAATGAAGCCACGATGATCAGAAGCCAGGAGATGAGAAATTAAGACAGACCTGCATCTGCATTAAGGCCTAGACTTTGTCTTGCATGAGCTGCTAGGTTCTGTTTTCTCACGTAAGTTCATTTGAACTGAGCTTTTTGTTTGCCCTTATCTGAATAGAACATGCCAAAGAAATTCAAAACTCTGTTGCATATTTCACCCTCCAAAGAAGGAAATAACCCTTTCCATGCCTGACTTACCACATAAAGTAGTAGAAAAGGGTTCTGGTCAGGAACAGGAAGACCTGCTTTCTGGTTCCACGAGTGCCTCCCAAACTGTCTGTGAAAAAGTGGTCAAGCCACTGAGTCAGCACAGACACCCAAGGAAATGAGGGGTCTGAATTGGAAGATTTCTAGGAGCTCTCCAGCCTCATCATTTCGCTCTAATGCCTGCCCAACCATCCTGACTGGGAGGACATTTAAGAAATAATCAGAGGGCTTCCCTGGTGGCACAGTGGTTGAGAGTCCGTCTGCCAATGCAGGGGACATGGGTTCGTGCCCCGGTCCGGGAAGATCCCACATGCCACAGAGCGGCTGGGCCCGTGAGCCATGGCCGCTGAGCCTGCGCATCCGGAGCCTGTGCTCCGCCACGGGAGAGGCCACAACAGTGAGAGGCCCGCATACCGCAAAAAAAAAAAAAAAAAAAAACAAGGAAATAATCAGAAAGAAAAAACATGTTTTCTACTCAAATGGGCAGATTTTTGGTGTTCTTTTAATCATCTCTATCACAGACCCTAAGTCTGACCCATGGCAAAGGGCATGGCTTAAAAAAATAAATCAAAGAAACAAATTCCTCAGTACATGTATTTCTTTACCTGCTAGAGAGGTTTCCTATGTGAATCAGATTAAGCTATTTTCCCATTTTCAAATCAGGCCAGCAGAGCAAAGCTATACCATCTTTGATAAATGAGAAGGAAAGCCTCATTAAAGAGACCATCCATGCTTTCTTTTTCTTTCTTGTTTCTTTTTCCTTTTTTGTCAAGAACCTCTGAAAGCTACAGTTAACGACTGGAACAGTCTGCAGGCTGCAGTTAACTATCCACGTGGTGTTTGTGTCTCTGCTGAACTTGTTTATTTGCATTTAAAAGAGATTTAGGGTAAATATAAACACTTTGATGGGATTTATGGCAGAGACAAAGGTCGGTTAATATTTTGATCCAGTGGATAGAAAACTGAAAAGCCATAATTAAATTGATAACCAATAGTATTGAAGTTACCTTTTGAAACCACTGAAAGAATGTTTGGAGCGTGAGAGATCAAAACAAAAGCTATAACTCAAATGAAGGAGGGTGGGAACACTGACCTTGTTTTGGAATTTAAATACTTTTATTTTGTAATCACGAAATGAGAAGCCAAGGCACTTTCTGTTTTTATTAATCAATGTATCCCTGAAGATAAAAAACTGAAAAAGGATTAGTCATTATATGGACAATTTGGAATAGAGGTACATGAATGCTGTACCTATCAGACTGCCTGCCTGCCTTCAGAAGGGCCAGCTGAAACCAAGGAGAAGCTTGGAAGCATTCTTATCAGCTCAAAGACACCACAGCACAAAACCTCTTTTATCTCAAGTAATTCAGAGGCTCACAGAGCTCCCGGACACTTCCCTAGGAAAGATGGACCTGTGGACTTCCTGGGGAAGAAACAGAGCAGAGTCAGGAAAAAAGGTCTGGAGGCAGACACATGAGTTCAAGACCCAGATTCAGTACTTTCTGCCTGTTAGATCCTTGAGTCTTAAGAGTACCAAGCCTCATTTCCCTCATCGATACAAGTGAACAGAACAGCACTTATCTCACAATTTTCATAAAGATTCAACACTTTCTCCCTGATTCCACCAAGCTGGGATCAATGCATCTCCTTCATGCTTCCTTAAAACTGAACTTACATTCCTTTCACAGTCCATACTAGGAGTGATGAATTTTGTCTGTGTGGTTTTCTGTCCCTGTCAGGGCACGGCAGACTTATTGGGGACATATTTGCATTCACTGATTGATCAAATATCTATTATGTGACAGGCAGCCTCTTGGGTACTCAGAATTCATCAGTGAATAGACAAAGTGGCTCCCCTCAGGGGGCTTATAGTCTGGTAGTAGCAGGAGAGGTTCAGGCAGAAAACAGACAATTACAACATAATCTCATTTTGTGAGAAAAGGAACAGGGCATTTTTAGAAATAAAAGGCATCCTAGATTCTCAATTATTTGTTGAAGGAATGATTAAATGAATGAGTAGATGAATAAATGAATGAATAAACCACTCTATTCAATCCCTTTGGGAGGCATCAAGAACTCCTTCATTATACAGGCGTGGAAGTGGAGGATTAGGGAGGCAAGTGACTTGTGAAAGGCTCGCATTTGGCTGATGATTACTTTGTACTATAGTTTCCACCACTTTGTTCAAAATATGTAGAATCATGAGAATGTCCCGATTTGAAACTCAGCCTCAGTTTAGAGAAGAAAAGCTCCACTTTTCAGATTTTGGGGTGTATACGGTATGAATGTGAAACCCTTGATCTATAACATTGTCTTATAGATGTCTTATAGACAATGTTCCTAACAGGAATCAGATGGCACACGGGGTAGACTGCCTACTGCACAGTATTAGTTCCTTCTTTTGATTTTTATTTAAACTTTCTTCAAAGCTTCAAACTCTTCAGTAGTATCTAGGAGTGATAATTGTATCGCTCAGGAGGTACATCTAATATTTAAAAAGAATCGTTGACTTCTAAGACAATGAAGGAGCTGTTTACATTTGTGGCAGCAGCCAAAGCCATTTATCAATAGCCTGTCTCTCCTAAATGAGTTAATATAACTACTCATAGGGCCAAGACTATTGATGTTTAGTATATCTTGGGCCCTTTGAATTAATTTTCCCACTTCTGAGTAGCAATGAAAGACTATTCATATTTGTCTTTTAACACTGGAGTAAGCAGAACTGTAAAGGAAAGTGCACTGGTTTAGCCTGGATGTCCCCAAACTGGACCAACTCTCCCAACTGTGTTTTTTCATTTTTCTACCACAAATTTAACCTTTCTGGACCCCAGTTTTCTCAATTGTAAAATGAGAGAATAAAACTGGAAAATCTCTTGAAATCTGATGCAGCTCTGATATTCTAGGATGCTAATATTTCCAACTTATCAATATGTTAGATGCAAAAAAATTTTAAAAAAACAAAACTTTTGGGCACCCCCCCCCAATATGTAGATATGCACATGCCTCCTCCCCCAATACACACACAGCCTCAGAATCACAGGCCAGACCTCTATGCCTCAACCCCTCCAATGTAAAATTCTGGAGCCACCAATGCAGATTCCTAAGCTCCAAGTAGAAAGTAAACAAGAGAGACAAATAAAATAGAACTGATTCATGTAGTATATACGTGAAAATTTCTTTTGATAGGATCTGGAGTCTGAATCATGTGCATTTTGAGAATAAATTTTAGAATCCTTATTTTGCCCTTTCAATAGAAGCACATGGTAAATAAGGGAGAAGCAAGACAAGAGGCATCTATGAGACCAGAAACATATTTTCCTTAGGTAGCTGAAGTCACAAAGGCAAATGGCACAATGTCCAGAAATAAAGCAAAGACGGTAAGGACCTTACCTGAAATAAAAATGAGTATATCATTAAGTTGTTAACTACTCTAAGCACATAGTCCTGGGGATTTTTTTAATAACATTATTATAGTTAACAATATTTAAGATGAAACATTAGGTCACAAGCTTGGACAGAATGACTATCTTTGGTCTGCTTTAAAAGCTCTTTCAGTACATAGGCAGACTGTGAACAAGATGCATAAGTAAAAAGCAGGCAAATAAGTTATGCCATTAAAACAGATATTAAGAGCCAGTTAAAAACCAATCCAAGGTCATGTGAAATTTCAAAGTATGGGATAATGGCGCTCAATAAGAGAACTCTTCAACCAAATTAACCCAAATAGTTGATGGTCTTACAATTCTGAAAAAAAACAGAGCTAAAAAATCATTTCTTTATGGCACAGTCCTGCTTAAAACCAGTCTTCAAAATTCCATCTGCACTGATTCTGGTGCTGAAGGAGGTTCTGCTCTTACCGATACTTTGCAACCTGTCTCCACCAACCAGAAAGCATGAAAGTGCCTGGAGACTCACTAACAGCTCTCAATCCTTCATTCATTCAACAAATTTCTATTGCATTTCTAATAAGTAGATACACTGGATCAGATGCTAGGGTTGCTGTGGTGAAAACATCATACAAGGTCTTTCTTTGCCTTCAAAATTTTGCAACCTAGTTAGTGGGAGGGTAGGTAGGAGTTCCCAATCACTAGTAACCATTGAAAGAATGTAAACACCCACCAGAAGGCATTAGAGGTTTGGTAGTGAAAGTAAAGTGTCCTAAGGTCATTGCCATACAAATTACTTATCATGGTATACGACAGTGACCATTGTAAGTCTTGAGTCAGAGTGTATAACCTCACATTGGCTCTCTCAACCTTCATTTTACCCTGCTTCTATATGGATAGTTTAGAAAATGTAAAATGACATTTCCCAGACTCTCTTGCAGCTAGGATTTTTAGTGTGAATTGTGTTTTGCTAACTAGATACATTTGCAGAGATTAAGACTGTATTAGCACAGAGAGGCCATGGTCAACTTCCTGTGAAGATCTTACAGTGGTGGACTTCATTTCATGCAGGCCCACTCCATGGGTATAAAACAATTGTCACAGCAGGTTTTTGATGCCTGGATTGTAGCTCCAGTGCTGAACCTTCAACCAGCAGTCTGGTAGAACGCTCTTGACTTTGCTTTTCTAGCTCTTACCTTGTATATTAGTCAAGGTACTCCAGAGAAACAGAATATATATATGTTTATAATTTTTGAATGTTTTCTCCTAGTGACTCTCTCTTTAATGTTCATTCAATCCCCCTCCCTTCCTCCCTTTCTCTTCTTCTTCCTCCCCCCACCTTCCTTCCTTCTGTCTTTCCCAAATTTTACATATATATATATATATATATATATATATATATATATATACAGAGAGAGAGAGAGAGAGAGAGAGAGAGAGAGAGGGACTGAGAAGTCCCATGATCTGCCAATTTGAGTCTGAAGGATTGAGGACAAGGAGTGCCAATGTCCAAGGGCAGGAGGAGTTGGATGTCCCAACTCAGACAGAGAGTGAATTTGCCCTTCCTCCTCCTTTTTGTTCTATTCAGTCTCTCAATGGATTGGATGACACCCAACCACAATGGTGAAGGTAATATTCTTTATTCAGTCGACCACTTCAAATGTTAGTCTCTTCCAGAAACACCCTCATAGACACACTCAGAAATGTTTTACCAGCTATCTGGGTAAAGTTAAGTTAACACATAAAAGTAACCATTGCACCTTAATTTTGTAAAGACCTGTAATTCTGCATATTAAATCACTTTGCGCTTGAAATATAGTCTTTTCGGTTTCCTGCCCTTAACCCTTGACTTATAAACATGGTGAGACCATCACCACATCCAAACATTGAGCTTGATGTCTATCCCTAGCACTGGGAGAGCAGAATGGACATATTGAGCTCAGAAGGGTAGGAAAGGACACCCACACACCTGAAAAGAAGATGGGAAATCTCTCTCATCCAAGTATTCTGGAAAGGTAGATGAAATACTTACTATATGACTTTCTTCTTTAGGATTAGGACTCTTATGTGCAACATGAACTATTTAGACAAGAGGGGATTTAAGGTCCTTCCTGTTCCAACTCTATGACTGGGACTGTCTCCAGGTCTATAAAGCAGCAAATTCATGCTCATAACTGAAGGAAGACTGAGTAGATATCATAGGTCCAAACACACTATGGCTTTTCCGAGATCACACGGCTGCTAAAGAGTAGAGTGGGCTGATTTTAAAGTATGTGTACAAGTTCTCTGATGTACAACCTTTCGAAATGTACAGTCTAATTCCCCTCTCCATGAATGTGGGCTTGACTTAGTGACTCACTCCTAACAAACAGAATGTGGTGGAAGTAGTGGGGTGTGATTTCCAAATTTAATTCACAAAAGACATCCCCACTTCTGTTTTGCCTGCTTTTGAATTGCCTGTTTTGAAGGAAGTCAGCGGCGTTATTATGAGGACGCTCCAGCAGCCTCTAGTGAGGCCCAATGGGGAAAAACCAAGGCTTACTGCCCCAATCAGCATCGACACAACAGTGAAAGGGAGGAAAACAAATATTTTCCTTTGATCCTTCTAGGTTCTCAGCTGGGGCTTGAGAAAAAAAACAGATGAACAAGAGAAAAACAGAAAAAAGTTTACTAACATGTATATCTCATATATACATGGGAGAAACTCAGGGATGCGTAAGTCAACAGAGTGTTTAAAACTTGGGTTTATAAACCAACTTGGGGCTAAAACATAGGAAAAGGGGGTTTGGGTTTCTGGGCAAGTTATTGGAAGGTGATCAGGAAAAGTGTGGTAAACAAGGGTAAGGTATATTATACAGATTTAAGTCAGTGCCTTCTCCATGGATAAGAATGTCTTAACCTCCATGGATTGAGTCATTCTTCTCTTCCTGGTACAGAGAGGGAAACATCCTTTGGAGATTTCTTTTATCAATGTAAATTTTCCTTACAAAAGGGGAACTTACGTTCTGTCTTCAGAGATTCTCTTGTGTCTTCTCTTTCTCAAAATAATCCTTATGCCAAAAAGGAATATTTTGGGGTGGCATATTCTGGTCTCCTACACTAGCCATGTGAATGAGGTACCCTGAAAGCAGATTTTCTAGCCTCAGTTATGACTTAAGATGACTGCAGGCCTGGCCAACATCTTAACCACAACTTCACGAAAGAGTCCTGTTATTGGCTGAATTTTATTTCCCCCAAAAGATATGATGAAGTCCAAACCCCCTAGTATTTTGTTGTTGCTGTTGATGACCTCAACAAAATGATGACCTCATTTTTGCTGATGTAATCAGGTTAAGATGATGTCATTAGGGTGGGCCCTAATCCAACATGACTGCTGTCCTTATAAAAAGGGGAAATCTAGACACAGACACAGATGCACACAGAGAAGATGATGTTAAGACACACCAGGAGAAGACAGCCATGTGACAACTGTGACAGAAATTAGAGTGATGCATCTACAAACTAAGGGATGCCAAAGATTGCATGCCTTGCAAACACCAGAAGAGAGAAGAGGCAAGAAAGGATTCTTCCCTATGGGTTTTGGAGGGAGCATGACCCTGACCCTGCCAACACCTTGATTTTGGACTTCTAGCCTCCAGAACCTTGAGACTATAAAGGTCTGTTGTTTTAAGCTACTCAGTTTGTGAAGCCCTAGAAAACTAATGCAAACCAGAGCCATCCTAATAAGCCACTCCTTAATTCCTGACCTAAGGAGACTGTTAAGATGATAAATGTTTATTGTTGTTTTCAGCCACTAAATTTTGGTACAATATATTATTAAGCAATAGTTAACCAATGCTCAGAGCTAGACCAAAACTTAAGCCTTCTGACTCCAAGCCCAGTCATCTTTCTACTATATCAAGTTGTTGCTCATTATCTCTGAGAATGAGAAAGGCCATGAATATTTAGCTTAAATTGCTAATAATGTTTCTGGAGACACTGACAGAATTTTCCACTATGAGGCAGCAAAGTTATCTTCATGGGAGATAGTGGAACTAATCTGACAGTAAACCTAATCTCACCTAGGTTTGTATAGCCCCTATGAGTTCTTCTACATCCCTGTAGTAGAGGTATCAAATGAACAGCACTCAATGATAAAATAAAGCAAGGTAGATATTATGTTACAAAGGACATTCTCTGTAACTATTCAACTGTTCTCCAGACAGAGATGATAGATAGATGAATAGATGGATAGAAAGACAGATGGATGGAAGGAAGGGAAGAAGGAAGAGAGGAAGGTAGGGAGGCAGGGAAGGAAGTAGGGAGGTTGAGTGAACATAGAGAGTTACTAGGCGAAAGCACACAAAAATAAATAATAGATTTCTATATGTCAGAAAGGTGGAATTACGGCTCATTATCCTCTATTTTTCAAACTAAACTACTGAAATGTTTCTTGACAGTTATTTTTCTCTAGCTTATAAATAGATCTTTGTTTTCTCCCTCTCCCCACAACTCCGCCAACGTTTTTAATACATCATTTTTCTGTCTTCTGATGATGGGAAGAAAAGTATTTCATCTTAATTAATAATTTAAAGTCTCAATATTATAATTTTAGAGGTCTTCTGTTTAAAGTTATCAATTTACTGATTACAACTTGATCTAAATAAGATGATCTCAGGATATCTGAAGCTTGAAGAAAAAAAGGAAAAATAGATGTGATGTGTTTTAGCCCATCATTTCTTCTCTCAGAAAGTAACTAACTGAGTTCCATGTAGCTCAGCACAGAGTCCAGCGTGAGAGGAGCTGGGGATCAGCACAGCATATCCACCACTTGGGCAGTTACAGTGATAATTCTCTTATACAAAGCTATTTGGAGTCTCAAATCTAACACTACCAAACATCACTGTTCAATTACCTGTTGTATTATTTTCTCTCTTATTTGGTATGACAAAACCCAACTATTTCCAAAACAGGAAAAGTCTTCCCTTTTCAAATATTAGCAACTGTGGAAATTTTTAATGCTTTCTTTAAACATCCAACACCAACTTCACTGAGGAGGTAGAGGATGCTATTTCAGTTTTACTCTTTAGGTTGTGGTTACAGGCCAAAGAAGCTACACATAAACAGAGCATGCCAAGCTTAATGTATTCATGGGATCAACATACCACAAAGACACCAATTTCATGAAGCCATTCTATTCCAACACAGTTGAAGTTAATATTTTTCTTGCAGCTTTGTTTGTTTGTTTTTTAATCAAAGCACAGCAAACAGCAAATGAAAATGAAAATTTTCCTTGGACCCACCATATTTTCTACAAAGCAACTATTGGCTGTGATTAAGTGAAGACAAAACTACGTGCTGTGGGTAGTTGAAATGCTTCTGGAATTTATTAACTCCAGCATACATGCTAAGGCCAAATGAGCTTCTTTAATTTCCATAATGAAATTGTTTTTGTAAAGTTAAAAATACTGTAATGAGGCCAAAACGGTGTGCTTTCAGGGGGCTCCCATGGTGAAACAAATGAGATTTTAGCTTCTCTAATTGGGCATACTGCAAGCTGGCTTGATGCTGTCCTCAACACAGGATGTTTGTTATCCTAACAAAAAGGAGGTCTACAGCTGTCAGCACAATGCTATACAGCTTTTCAGAAGCCGGGCTATCAGGAGGAAGACTGCTGCTCTCTAACGGGGACCACCCAAAGGGAAAGATCAAGTAGAGAACAGTTCTTCTCTTCCCTGATTAAGAAGTTATTCGTAAGGTAATTTGTTTACAGCTATCAAAGGGAAGCTTTGGAAGCAACTGGGGAGAATTCCCAGAATCCTCTGAAAGAATTCTATTTGATTAAGCAATGAATATGGATATTTTCTCCCCCGCCCCGCCCCCCGCTCTCCCGGAACGGCCCTTTTTTTTGTCTTCTTATGAATTAAATCTCATTACCTGTCAACACAGGCCTTTGGAGTCTTACTGTTCCTGTAGAAAACAGAAGTTAGGCCCATTTTGTTGAGGCGGCTATTGCCAAACTCCGCTGGTGAGCTGCCACACTCGGTACCATGGAAACAGCCTATAAACCTCTTTGAGCTTTGGAATGGTTTTGATGTAATATTGTCTTCATTTATTTTTAACCATTACTTTCAACTACAAAGGGAAATAAAATAGAAGGCTAGTCAAATTAATTTTTAGCCACCAGAAGCAAGTCAGTAACTGAATTTTTCCAGTTTGTAATGAGTATTTTATTTTGGATGTAAATATTCAAAAGGATCCAGAAAGATGAATAATTTTGCTATAAAGTTCCACCCTGCTCAGTTACATTTACTAGATGCTAAACAAGTGAATGATTGGTATACGATCAAAATATATGAGAAATTAATAGCATATGGACCAAGTGAATTCAAATCTCCTAAACCCAATTATTCAAAGAGATAAATATTTAAAGGATAATGTAAGCTGCTATAGTAGGCTATAATTATACATTACAGTGGGAAAATGTGTATTTCCAATGGCATAGTTCCAAAATGTTCTTTTTCCATCAGTCTAGAGGAGAATATAATAAATCATGACACAGGAATTAGATGAAATAGATTTTACTACAGTAAAACTTCCTGCATTGCCCCCAACTAGTAGCTTCTACTTTATGTTAATTTGATTGTTATTTCCAATTTATTCAAAACATAAAACAGATCCACTATAATAAAACAAAAGGATGTTACCTACTATTCTTCTCCCTTTTCTTTGTCTTACTTTTCATTTCCTTTCTTTTTTCTTTCATCAAGTTTTCAAATACTAGTCATTTCAAGGACTCTAACCAATCCTATATTTTGAGTTTAAATATAAAGGAGACTATTTGGGGGAAAATCTGTCATTTTCAATTTTGCAAATATAGAATCTAAGTAAAAATGAATTGACCCATTATGTGCATATATTTTGCAAATAAAAGGAATAAAATAAAATTGTAGCTCCAGAATGATGGCCACATCAAAAACTATATATGGGCTAAGTATATATGATTCCATTTAATTATAAATAATCCAAATTCTGAAATTCTGAGACAACCGCGAAGCTTAGTGGTTAACAGCATAGACTCTGGAGGCCAAGAGATATGGGCTGGAATCTCAAGTCACTCCCGTCAATTCTGTGACCTTGGGCACTTTACCTTTTTAAACCTTAGTTTCCTGACCTGTCAAGTGGGGATCATAAAAGTATCTATCTCACTATGCTACTGTATGAAATGTGATCATGCGCACTGAGGTAGTTATAAGCTTATAATCTGCAAGTTATAAGCTGTCGGTTAATTTACATGATAAGAATGAAATGATGAAAATGATGATAGTGATAACAATTTTGACACTGAGGATTTATGTACCACAAAGTACTATGTTTGAATATACCTGAAATGATCTTCTTGATGCCTGGAACCCAGCGTTTAAGGTGATCAGAAGCAAGTACACATACCGATACAGAATATGTTTTGTCAGTCTATTGCTTATAAAGGGTAGCAGAAAATGCCACTCCAAAATACACCACTTTGGCATATTGATTATTCTGAGCTGAAGGAAACTGAGAAAAAGCAGGTATAGGACGAGTTTCTGCCCTCCTTATATCTACCTGAAAACAGAACATAAACCCCCCTTGTGAGGGTGTTCTCCCCCCGCCCCAATTTCCCATACCAGGAAAAGGATATCAACCGTAACGTGGGAGAGAAGATGGCACCAAGAAAGTCTACACAAACAAACCGTACTTACTAAGTAGCCCTTATCTAACCTTAGACTTCCCGTATATTTACTTGCCCACAATTTGCTGCCCCTAGAAGCTCAAAGTACTTTTCCATTTTCTTGTCACTTCTCTACAAATTTATTGCTCTTCTGTTAAGATGCTGTTTAACCCCAGTTCTAACTACTCCTTTGAGTTACTCACCACTGAGTACTCCAGAACTCCAGAGCATGTGATGCACGTGTTAATAAACCTTGTTTGTTTTTCTCTTGTTAATCTGTCTGTTAGTACAATTTGCAGGGCCCCAGCCAACAGACGTAAAATGAGTAGAAGAAAAAAAAATTTTTTTTCCAGGCTTCCCTGGTGGCGCAGTAGTTGAGAGCCCGCCTGCCGATGCAGGGGACACGGGTTCCTGCCCCGGTCCGGGAGGATCCCACGTGCCGCGGAGCGTTTGGGCCTGTGAGCCATGGCCGCTGAGCCTGCACGAACAGAGCTTGTGCTCCGCAACGGGAGAGGCCACAACAGTGAGAGGGGCCCGCGTACCACCAAAAAAAAAAAAAAAAAAAAAAATTTTTTCCTCCCATATACTTGATACAAAATATAATGTTTTAAGTGAGACATATTTAAAATGCCTCAGTGTTAGAGACAAGAGAGTTGAAGAAAGCGGAGTCAGGAAACTTGTTTAACTAAAAGGAGGAGATGAGATGAAGACAATGGTATAGCTACGGATGCCTCAGACAGCCCAGAAAGATGTCTGATAACAAGAACAACTAGAAGAAGAACTCTGCTATCGAATGACAATAATCATCCAACAGAAAATTGCAGAGTAGAGACAAGCTTCGTATCATTGGAATTATCCAAACTAGAGCCATACTCATTAATATATCTTGGAGAAAACTGATCACTAAAAAAGAAGATTTTAGTATGGTTCACTAGTGGAAATCTACCAAACAAATTGTGAGTCTTCTCACCAAACAGGCCCTCAAAATTACGGCTTCCCAAGCCATGGGAGGCTCCATGAATCCCAACTAGAGGAATTATCTCATTTCTCTCCTATACCAAAAGTAATTGCATATCCTCTGATTCCTCTCCTTTTCATAATATATGGCTAAGTCAACTTCATGACGAATATATTACAATAGCATAAATTGCTTATACGTGAAAACAAAAACAAGATAATGTTGCTAGATTAAATTATTTACCTTAAATATGTTACTAATGGTCAATGAAAAATACACATTAATAATTTTGATCCACATAGTGTCTATTTGGTATTAGGTCATAATAACCATTTTATAGCCATTGAAATGGTTTTCTAAACCATTTATACGAATATGTAATAATAATAAAATCATTTTATAGTCTCAAATCCCTTATGGTGTGTGAACATTTCAACTGACTGACCGTTTTCTTTTTAAATACAAACTACATCTGCGTGTGTAAATATGTGTGTGTGTGCGTGTATATATACTCTTCAAAGTGAATGAATTTTCAATTGTGCGAAGCCTTTTGCAACATCTCCATTCATCTTAGACATGAATACTGTAACATGTATGGGCATAGCTGAGGCAAATTTATCATGACAGCAACCGAATAATAAATCTGTATTTCTATAACCGGTTCCATTTCCGAATAATTTCTCTGTCGCACATTATTTTAGCCTGGCATATTGCTCCATTCTTTTCTTTTTTTCCCTTTACTTTGGGGTTAAACTGCACTTTCGAATTCACATTATTTTGCAGATAGCATGTCACCTTCACTTAAGTTGCTATAGCTGGCATTTCTTTTCTATCAGCTGGAGCAGTTAATTTACTTGCACTGACCAGCCAACAGTGTAATCTACCACCTGATAATTGTGTTCTTCTCAAGCCACCAAAGTCTTAAAAGACAAAAAAGACTTAATTTTTGCAGTTTTATAGTTTGAATTCTTATGATCTGATCTTAAATTCTTTGATTTGCTAAGGAACCCCATGACTGAGTGGGGTGGGATTTTTTTTCTCTTCTTTTTTTAAACAAATCACATTTATCTATCTGTGCTGAGTTTAACAAAGGAGGACCCTTTCAGGTTGCACTGTACCTGAAACAGCAATACTGAATTTCAAATAGACAGAGATGTAAATATTGTACATCTTTAAGGACTGCTGGATAAATTTTGTTCACATACAGGCTGGTTATTCCAAATAAAATAATTTTTGTCACTGATATTCTTAAAAGAATGGAGAACTTTGCAGGAGAAGCAGAAGCATTATGCAATACCAAAATGGACGTGCTCTAAAATGTGTACATGCCAAGCAATTTAATACTGTAAAGTTGAAATGCAAATATTTTGGAAACCCACTAAGTCATATCAAGAGTAAATACTTCTGTTAATCCAAAAATATTAGACAATTTAAACCTGTTAAAGTTGAATTTCACACCTATTTTAGTCTTCTGTAAATAATTACTATTTCTACTTTTCTCTAGACAATTATAATACCGGAAAATGCTAATTCATACTTATCAAGATAAGATAGAGCTAAAAACCAGAAACCTGCTCTCTTCAGTCTGTTACTTTATTTTGGGCTAAGAGACTGCAGTTTTGACAGCAGGGCCATCTGCTACTAACTTTTCTCCTCATCATCATGCCAGTCCAGTCAAAAGCAATTAAACCTGTTTTGCCATTATAATTTGTAGATAATGATGATAAATTATAGCTTTAAAATGAGTCTCAAATTATGCATATGCTAGGTATTTTCCTTAGAGCTACTGATATAAAAGATATTCCTGTACTTGTGAAATTTTTCAGCTATTTTATTAATGATGTTAGCTCTATAATGAGCTACCTAGCAGGATATTTTGCAGGCATAGAGCCTAACAGTCATTATAAATCTATTTATATCCCAGCAAGATGTTTCTCTAAGTGGAGAGCAGAGCCCTAACATTTTGCATCACTGTTGAACAAAATATACAGCACATACGGCTCCGAGTTCCTATGTTTTATTATGTCACATAATCAATAAAACGCATAAATACCACAAATAAAAAGTAGCAAGAAGAAAATTCTATGGCTCCAGCACAACATGGGTTTATATAGCAGAGAGAAGACGAGGCTTAATGATTTCCAGGAACAGATACAAAGCTATCATTCTTGAAGCAAGCCATACTTTACCTCTGATTTCCATCAGAAATGTCTGGACGTTTTTCAGTGTAGAAACTACGAATAAGCCAATGTTCCAAAATGGTAACTAATATCAATCTTTTTTTAGGACTGTCAATGGGGATTGCCATATTGGACAGCTCTACTGTTTGGTTGGCTTTTTAGATTTGCAGCTGCTAGCATAATTATTTTTTCAGAAGATTTGTCACAATTTGTTACCACCTTTTAATTATATCACAGAAAGAAGAAGAAGAAGAAGAGCCAAGAAATGCAGTAAATACCTTAAATATCCCAGGAAATTCTATTCCAATAAACCCTTTTGTGGTATCCCACTCCAAAGCACAACTATTTAAGATACCACCCCTCTGCAGTAAGTAACTAATGTAGCTTTGCTAATTGAGTCACAGAATCAAAGCCCTTCTTATACTGTTTCCTGCCATTGTTTTCTCTAGCAAAAAAAAAAAAAAAATCACTGGCATGGTAAACATGTATTAATTATGGATATCCAACTTTCTAACTCTGTTTTATTATCAAAACACAGACTAATGATTATGGGGAGAAAAAAAAAAAGAACAATTTTATCGGAATGAAAAGAAACTCAGCAAAATTGGAAAACTGTTCCGCCTAGCAGTAGTTCATTACAACCTATCTTTTTTCATTACTATGTAACACTCAGTTAAATAAGTCAGGGGGAGGAGGAACATGGAAAAATGAGAAACTCACCAATTACATTTGCCTCAACGCTATATTAACCGAGGCAGCTTGTTGATATTTTAGTAGGTCTTCTGAACTCCCCTGGAAGCAGGAATTTCAACTGCAGCTTATCGTCCATTTGCAGACAAAGGCATTATTCATCATGACTCACACAAGGACCCACCTCGCTTTCACACCATTCTTCAAATCATCATTTTAGGTCATACCCTTAGCATCTCAGCGTGCTTGCCCAGACAAACACGGAGAGCAGGCACTTACCCAGGGTGCACGAATTGCCAACTATAGAAACCAACGGTGTGGGAGTTTCTCTTTCATTTTTCTCCCTCATTTCTAATGTGGAGCCTTTTGGCAAGAGTAAAAGTTCTACAGTATGGGAGATGTATGGTCAAATTCTTACATTGGGGAAAATATTTCAAATCTTAGGAAACGATGAGATGGCTTCCCCTCAGTCCCCCATCTGTTTAATGAAATGTGTGCTGTGAGTTGAATGTATGCAAATAATGGTTTAAAGAAAAAAAATGTATTCCATGTGCCAGAGAGCAGATTTCACAATGCACAATTTAAACATTCTAACATCGGCCTTAGTAGGGAAAGTAAGAAGAGCAAGAATATAATAAGATAGGACAATAAAATAGAAGGGAAGAGGGACTAATAAGGAGGAAAACAGAGGCAATTTCAAATAATATGAATAATACAGAATAGCACCCCTCTTTCTACGGCTCTGAGAGATGACTATGGATGGAGAAGCTGAGGGTTGCACCGTTTCTCTGTAATAAAGTTAGGCTGCGGGAAAAGCAGGGAGTCTGAAGGAAGCAGCTTTGGAATTTGTCAGCTCCAGATGTGACCCCTGCTCCACCAGCTGTGTAATCCTACTTATTTTTCCCAGAGCCTCTATTTCTTCATCTTTCAAGCGGATAAATTCAGCTACCTCATAGGGTTGCTATGAAGACTGAAAGAAATATGACATAAAAGTATCTGCTCATGTCCCCTGTACAAAGTTAGGTGCTAATAAATGGCGTTTGCCATTATTACCTCTTATGCCCAGCATTTATTTCCATTTAAAAATATTTTTCCCGATTAAAAAAGTTGTGCCTCATCGTCATAGGAAATATCTTCTTCTGGTTCCCACGATCATCAAATATGCTTTCTCCCCATAAATTAGTGAATCTTCTGCACAATGAAGACTTCCACGCCTCCTGCCCCTTTTGGGCAGCCAGAAGGCCATAATCTCCAAGCCCATGGCTCTCAACCTTGGCTGCACATTGGAATCACCTGGGATGTCGTTTATTTGATTTTTTACATAAGAATGCCAGAGACCCTGGTTAATTGATCTGGGCTTCAAGCGTTCTGAAAACTACCCAGGCAACTCTAATGTGCAGCCACATCTAATGTGTGTGGGTGAGGGAGGGCAGCAAGCAGCAGAGCAGTGAGTCACAGGATAAATCTAGGATCGCTGGTGAGCACAGATTCCTTAACTTTAGTTCCATTTTTACAGGAAGGACGTTCTCCTCCCTATCTAAGAGGGTGAGTGACACTTGGTACGCAGTATCTTTTAAAACCAGTCCCAAACCAGCTAAATAAACACAACGTGCTCCACTTCTCCCATTTGGCCTCTTCGTTCTCATTAGCAGCCGCCAGCGTGTTGCCGTATTTTTATTTCCCTTGGCAGAGAAGGCAGATTCCTCCCTGAGGAGTAGATGCCAATCAGGAGCACGGCAAAGACGGTCTGTGGGTCGTCGGCACCCTTCCCTTTGCCCACACAGGAGCTTAAATTATCCTCCATGTGATCTCGGAGTCCAGCTCCTGACTCACAAATTTATCCCGAGGTTCGGTTTCTTCAACTTTGACATCAGGCTGCTCTGTCCTTCCTTAATTAATTGTTTTTGCAAAGTCCTGAGAATATAGTGAGTTTTTCTTAGTATTACATTGTAAATTTGCATGCAGTACCTCGTTGGAACTGTATTAAAAAACAAAAAAAAAGCTGCCTCAACGAAATCTTTTAGTTCAATCCTTTTCTGGAAATGAAAAGGTAACTTGACTGAAATTAGATCCAAGCCTGAGTTACCTGAAAGTATACCGTGTTCCAGAAGGTCTGCTAATTATTCTAATACTCCATTTGGGGAGAAATTAAACCACCCACTCTTTTTATCAAGTTCATGAGAACACTGCATTCTGTTACCTCCTCTGTACAGCTCTGCAGCAGTTAACTGATAAACACTAATCCAGCTTCACTGACATCAGTGAGTTACGCTAGTGCCAAACAGAAATAGTTAGCAATGGAAATATGCTGTATAAATTGCTATTGTATCCAAATAGCCATATTGATTTCAACTTGATTCCCGTTATACGAAGAAAAGCAGTAAAGGGTTTTCCAAGCAGAAAGCAAAAGGGAAAGATGCAAGGGAATACTTCCTGTTTGTTTTTTTATTTTTCCATTGGAGCATGCTAATTTAGAACTGGTAGTTGGATCTCACCCTTCTCTCAATATAGTTTAAGGGGGAAAAAGGGTTTAGAATCTATTTTAAAAGGTTGGGAAGGTCTGTTGGTCTGTTACTGTGGCAACAGTCATCCCCAAGATGCAGCATAACTAATAAGTTAACTAGATGTACCTAGCTCCAACCATCCAGCATAAGCCATAAAACTAAACTGCTGAGAATTACTGGCAACTTTGCTGAGGGAGGAACGATGCAAACTGGTACACTAGGGAAGCTGATAATCCAATTTAGAAGCGCAGATTCTCTTTTCAGTTTCATTGGCATATTCATTTTGAACTAAAAGGATCTGAGCAGTAATTCTATAAACAACCAGCACTTAGAAATCAGAGGCAACAAGATTCTCTAGAGGTATAATTGCTTCTAAACTAGGCCACCTGAAATTGTGTCTGCCTGGTTGTAGCAGGGAGAAAGGGGGGAAATATCTCAGCTGGGAAAATGGGTAGTTGGCCAAAGAATATTGCAAGCTGGGCATGGCTTGGGCATCTCAATATACCCAATATTGTATTTCTAGTCAATAAAATTCAACAAGGATTTCTGTTGCACTTACAATTTTATTAGGCACCATACATTTTACATAAGCTAAATTTTATAATTCAAATCTCGAGAACTAATTATATAAATAAGACCTAGTTCAAACCACAGGTCTGCCATCTTACCATCTGTAGCAGCAAAAACTTTGCTAGGTAACATAACCTCTCTAATCCCTGTTACATCATCTCTAAAATGGTGATCACAGTTGCATCTGCTTCATAGGTCATGGTTACCAAATGGAACAGTCCGTGTGTTTACCATAGTTCCCAATAAATGTTAGCTCTCAATATTAGTAACCTTGAATTTATCTATACCTTTTGTTCCTATTTTGAATATGAATCCAATCTTTTTGGAGATTCTGTTGGCTCTGAATTCAAACTATATTCAGAATCCAAGCACTTCTTACAACTGTCACTGCTACCACCACGTGAGCCACCAATACCACCTGCCTGGATAACTGCACCCTCTCAAAAGGTCTCTCTGCTTTTACCTTTGCTCCCCTAACATCTGCTTCTATCACAACAGGCAGAGGAACCCTTTTAAAATACAAGTCTGACCATGCCAATCTTCTGCTCAAAATCCTGCAATAGCTCCCCATTTCCTTCAGTGATAAGGTCCCACATGATCTGACCCCTGTCACTGTCTAACCTCACTCTCCCCTACTCACCTGCTAAGTCATTTCCCTCCAACCACTCTCATCTCCTTGTCACTTCTGGAGTGTTCTAGGCACGCTCTTTAGGACCTTTACTTTAACTGTTCCCGCCGCCTGCCTCGTACATGCATCAAGGATAGATCCTGACTAATATAAGCCAATCACAGCATGACATTTACCTGGTGACAGTCATTGGTCATGGTATGACAATGACTTACTGCTCCAGTAAGACTGACAAGAAGGATTTTCATCCCACACTTGGAGGGTGAGCTCCTCTCTTACTTGAAGAGAAAGTGTGAAGCCCAGATTGTCACTAACAGCCATCTTGCAACCATAAGGAGAAATGCCCCTATCAGGGAGCTAATGTTAAGGGCCAGATGAGAGAGACAGAAAGAACCGGGGTCTCCAACGACATCTTTGAGCCCTGATCATAACATCACTGTAACTCACCCCATCCCTGGACTTGGAGTTCTGTAACATAAGGTATGTCTTTAATGTTTAAGCTTGGTTGAATCAAGTTTCTATTTCTTGCAGCCAAAAACATTTGAAAGATATGAGGGTTAATTGAATAATGATGTCACATAGGAAAAGCAAGACTTAAGGTTGAACCAATCGTCCCTCTGCCAAATTTTCACTAACACTTAGAACTTGACCCCTGGCATCACTTGACATCTATAAAATGGGAATATTAATTCATATGCCATGTATCTCAAAAATTAAATGAAATTTTGTTAATCATAAAACACTGCATAAGTGTTCATTATATTTGATCTTTGAGTGCTTCATCCTGAAGCACCAGGTAAATATTTCAGAAATTAAAGGTTATGGGGCAATTCAGACTGAGAAACTACTTATCTTAGAGAAATCATCCTTTATTCCTTCCTTCTTTCCTTCACATTCCACATCCATCCATTCCATCTGAAAATCCTGCAGCTCTACCTGTGACAATGATATAGATTGTGACTCCTTCTAACCAGCCCCACTGCAGCCACCATAAGCCACCACCTATTACAATAGCATCCTCTCTCATTCCCTTGTTTTCATCCTTGCCCCTTTCCTCACAGAAACCAGAGAGATGCTTGAGAAACATAATGCAGATCACATCACTCCTCTTCTCAACACCTTCCCAAGCCTTCCTTTCTCTCCTGGAGTCACAGCCCAGCCCCTGTGCCCTCTTTGATCGCATCTCCTCCTCACTCTCCCTCCTTGTTCTGCTTCTGTGCCACTGCCTTCCTTCTTCTTTTTTGAACACCAAGCAAGCCAGTGCCTCCAGGCCTTTATACCCACTGCTCCTCTGGCTGGAACTCCTTTCCCACACTCACCCACCTCCAGGCTCTGCTCAAATATCTTATCAGTGGGACCTGTTCTCATCATCCCATAGGCCCATCTCTTTCTACTCCCTTACCTTGCTTTCCTGTTTTTCATGGTATCTGACATATAATAAATCTGTTAACATATCTGTCAATTGTCTGCCTCCCCGAGCTAGCAGGGATGATGTCTAGGACACTGCTTTATCCCCAGTACCTAGAGCAGTCACAGGCACATAGTAGATACTCTAGCTGTTGAAGAAAACATGAAGCTAAGTCAAAAGAACAATACAGTACTGGTTGTGTTATTTTACATGTATTTGTTTGCATAACCGGACTTTCAGGCTCTTGGGAGAAAGAACCCCATGGCCCATGTACAGTAAAGGGTTTCTTGAGCAGGCTTGGGGTGTTCAAACCCTCCAAATATTTCCAAATAAGAACTGGCCCTTGGGACTTCCCCAGTGGCACAATGGTTAAAAATCTGCCTGCCAATGCAGGGGACATGGGTTTGAGCCCTGGTCCAGCAAGATCCCACATGCTGCGGAGCAACTAAGCCCGCGTACCACAATTACTGAGCCTGTGCTCTAGAGCCCGCGTGCCACAACTACTGAAGCCCACGTGCCACAACTACTGAAGCCCATGCACCTAGAACCTGTGCTCTGCAACAAACAGAAGCCACCGCAATGAGAAGCCCGTGCACAGCAACGAAGTGTAGCCCCCGCTCGCTGCAACTAGAGCAAGCCCATGCGCAGCAACGAAGACCTGCCAATGCAGCCAAAAATTAATTAATTAATTAACTAATTAGTTATTTTTTAAAAAGAACTGGCCCTTGACCAGCTTCTGGGAGATAATCTCTAAGCCCCTGCAATATCCTGCCTGATACAGTGTCTTTGTATACCTGGAGTCTTGGGCCACATCAGATACTTTACGCTAACAATGTGATTTACAGAGATTGCCTATTTTTGTTCGCCTGGGGCCCTGGGACCCACTGAACAGATTTGACGCCTGAGGGTGCAGGGGCTGGAGACTGAGTAGCTAAAGTCAGGAACGCAGGTGCTCCACGCCTACATGACTGAGCCCCAGTAAAAGCCTTGGACACCAAAGCTCAGTTGAGCCTCCCTGGCTGGTAATACTTCACACGTTATCATACAAACTAAGTACCGCCTGTGTGATTCCACTGAGAGGGGACAGCTAGAAGCTTGAACTGGTATCTCCTCGACTGTAACCTACATGCCATTTTCCTTTACTGATTTTAATCTGATCCTTTTGCTACAATGAACCATAAAGATGAATATAACAGCTATTCTGAGTTCTGAGAGTCCTTCTAGTGAATTGTTAAATCTGAGGGTAGCCTTGGGGACCACTGACACACCCAGGGTTTGCATGGTGTCTGGCACATAGAGGTGTTCAATAAAGGTTGACCAGGTAAATAAATGCACTAATTAATTCAGTGGATCCATGCCATGTTCACCACCCATCCGAATTCTTTTCTCTCCACTCTCTCACTCTGCCCCTCCCAATGCATGTTTCCTTTCTTCCTTCCACTCTGATTTAAAATAGCAGGTATGACCTCTGTCTAGTAAAACAGCAGCCCTTAAAACTGTCACTAAACATGAGAACAGTTGACAGAAAGGTAAGGTTTAGAGATCAAGACAATTTGGACAAACAGAGCTTTGCCTCTGCAGATCACCTTTCAGGCCAGCGTTCTGCATGGGATAATTTGCTTCGCTGCCTGACTCCTGGCCTTCTGACCTGGCTTGAACCCGGCTCAGGAATGCATCCACCAAGATCCGGTTCCAGCTTTTTCTCACTGTTGCTCATTGAATCAATAATAAGGAAACCTTCTTTGTTTGCTTGGGATTTGACAGCCCCGTGACAGACAGGACAGGGAAGCAGCCATGGCCTTAGCTTGGCTGCACTTACACCATTCACGTATAATGACACGTGTATATGTGAGATTTAACGATGGATGGTAACAGTCAAGGTCTTGAGTGGGTTTCCTCTAGCCCACTGCACTGGCATATATCATTTTAATAGCCACCAAGGAAGAAAAATATGGTTTTCATTAATATCCTGAGTTTGACCTTCCACTTTTCTTGAATTGAAACTCCCTTACAGCCTGGAATGCAATTGTGCCTATTAAAAGAAGGGAGAAGTTTTCCTTCCTGGTGTTACTTCGTTTTTTCCCATGGAGTACAAACTAGAAAGGAAGAAAGTCAGGGCTGAGGTGGACAGGATTCTGATGGGACAGGTATTTATTTCTCTTTGAGGCATTCACATTAAGGAGACTACAAGACATTCTGCTAAACTAGAGAACAAGGCAAATAGCTTGTGAAATCACTTATCTAAAGGAAAAAAAGGTGAAAGTAAACTAAATCAAAATTTGCCAGAATTAGGAAGATCAAGCCTATTGATTCTATGAGGTACCTGACAATCTAATAAAAGTTGGGCAGAGTCAGTTTCTATTTCTTGCAACCAAAGAATCCTAAATGACAGATGTTATATACCACTTGGTTTAAGATGGATCCATTGTACAGTCTGTCATAGGGTGGCTCAACAGGTGTTCCACAGATAATGATGAGTCCCCAGTGTAGCAGTAATAATCATAGCAGAGCAATCACATCCCAATGATATTTGCCTTTGCACTGGATGTGGGTAGGAGATGGGACAAAGTATTCATTGCTAAGCAAACGAACAGTGCAAACAAAGGTGAAATTTGGTCTGCTTAAGCATGAAGGCCAGCAAACTTTTAAATACTCATAAAACAATTCTACACAGTATGGATGGGCTGATTTCAAAAGCACTGCGCTTCATGTACTTGAACGTAACAAGTATAGAATTTCCTTACAAAACCTATAATTCTGGTTTTATACTTTAAAAAAGACAAAATGGAACTGGATTTCCCCTCAATTAAGAATAATAAGCCCAGTTTAACGGTCTTTAGAATCAATTTATTTTAAAGAGAAGATAGAGCAAATCACTGGTCTTACATAGTATCTTCATTATTCTTTTCCAAAAGGTGTTGACTTTGGTGCATTCAGACATTTTAAAAAGACAGGTACTCTAAGTATAACACAGTAAGATGTCTTATGAGCCATATAATGTCTATTCTAATGAGTTTCCAACCTAATTGGCAAGCTAGGCATTGACAGGCCAATGAAAAATTAAGTTAGAAAAGCAAAGTAGCAGTAAGACACAAGAGATTACTCAAGAAGAGACCCAAATCTGGTCCCCACCTTTGAGTGTTTCATAACACAGCTAGAGAAACAGTTAAAAACAGATCTGTATTAGAACAGAGCCTAAGTTATATCAGTGGTATAAAAGTCGGGGAGGGACGTGAGAAGACATAAGAAGCCATTCATTCTGTCTCATACATCTGTGAAGCCTTCACAGAGGAGGTTACAACTAATATGGAACTTGCAAGATAAGCATGATTTTATATGGCAGGGATGAGGAGGAAAGCATTCTAGCCTGATGGAATTGTAAGAACAAAATTAGGACAGATTCAACTATCCAAGGATGTGGCAAGTGGGCAAATGCACCTGGAGTGTGAGACATATAAAGGATGAAGAATCAGGCAAGGTCACACTAGTTGGTTTGTATTTTAACCTAAAGATAATGAATGAGGAGTCAGGTGGTGGTGTTTAAGTAGGAACAACATGATCCAATTTGCATTTTATAAAGGTCATTCTGTTAACTACAAAGAAGACAGATTGAAGAGAGAAGAAATCAGAAGCAGAAAGAACAATGCTTCATTCACCCATACGCCCATCTGCCCACTCTGTTAAGAGGTATTAACAAGTACCAGAGTTTGATTCTTTAAACAAAGGTTACAAACTCATAAGCCAGACCTGAACTCCAGCTGTGTCTGGCACAGCTTATTTTGTTTGTTTCTGTTTAATTTGACCCAAACTTTAAAATGAAGATATTCCCCCATAAAAATCTAGATTTTCACCTTCTCTAGAAAATTAAACCTGACAAAACTGGACCCACATTTCCAGCCAAAGTTGAGTAGTAAATAAACTCCTGAACAAGAGGCATCAACAACCAATTTCCCTTAGTCTCCACCATTTATATTTTGTCCCTGACGTTGACGCCAAGTGCTAGTGGCCACAATCACCCTTCTCACGCTGCCTAACTTCCAGTAGAGAACGCTGTCTTTGTACCAATGAAACTACCAAAAATGAGAAAGTAAAGAGATAGATGGAGAAAGCAGCTCATTCCCAGAAAAATAGGAGAGAGAATATTTCTTTGTAGAAATGATGAGCTGTTTCATGTTTTTAATGCAAAATACAGTGTCTATGCTGGAAGACTACAGCTTAAGATGCCCTTCTGCTTATATCCTCCCACCATACTCATCTATGTTACCTGATGTGCATTTGAATTTCCAACCCCAAAGACAAGGGAAGTTTAAGGTAGGCCTTCCCAAGAAAGTGGCATTTGAGCTAAGACCTAAAACATGAACAGAAGTTAGCTTTGTAAAACCTTCTGTCACTGCTTGGTATAATAACCCCAGCTATTCACCAAATCTACCTGGATTTCTGTGAGTCAACCAGCATTTGCCTTCATTAAGTTGAATCTAGTATCCTAAGGAGTGTCACTACTGAGGAGATAGGACCTAGTACAGTTCACATATTCATTTAAACAGTTTTTTTTTTTTAAAGAGTCAGATTATTTATTTACTCCTTCTCATGCTGTATGCCCTAGAAGCACCAGGATCGTTAGGGTCTCATATATGCAAAATCACCATTGTGATAACTGAGAATTACAGTGACTTCTACCTGAAAATACTATAGCTGTAAACATCATTACTACATTTTTACCTACATTTTACTTGTAGGTAAAATGAAAAATGACATGTAATGTCCCATAGCACAATACCTGGCACATCATCTGGACTCAGTAACCATAAACTGTTGTTGATATCACGGGTTGATGATGATTGTCCACAACTCATTCTTCAGTAGGGCAAAGTCCTCCACTTCCAGAGCACACTTACAACATTTTGTTTTTAAAATGGTTTTCCTTTTAAATTGGTTGGGATGATGCGTTAAAATTCGCTAAATTCTATTTGACGATTTAACAATTATTAACCACTTACATATAATTAATTACCTGTTAACCATTTACCTATAGTTACCTAGGTACAAAGACAACGCTCTCTACTGGAAGTTAGACAGCGATGTAAGTACAATAACTGTGGCCATTAACACCTGGCTCTAATGTCAGGGATGGAGAAAGTCATCCTCAGTGCTCAACACTGATGGGAGTATTAGTGAGCCTGGCAGCCTCAGGACCTGTTGATAAGGAGAGAGTTTGGGATCCTGGTGACGCCAGTGTCAGTGGGGTGGGGGACTGGAACAGGCAGCAGTCAGACTGCAGCTGGATGCATAAGTGGGAAGCAAAGGCACTGTGAAAGTTAGGGTAAGCCACTCTCTTAAGAGTTTTGTCTACAAAGGAAAAGAGCGAAAAGGACAGCAGCTGAAGGTGATCAAGGAGGATTTTTTTCACTGGAACTGAACATATCTAAATGCTGATAGGCTCTGTATTGGTCAGGACTCTCTCTGAAGGAGAGAAGGAACTGTAATGGCTCAGTCACTCCAGAGGCCAACATGGCAATATCCCAGGCACCCCACCTAGTCTCCAGGTATCACCTCTCACCCTGCTTATCTCTGCTTTCAGACAGTCTCTAATCACGTGCTAGAAAAATGGTTACAAGCAGCTCCAATTAGAATCCCTCACAGAAGGGGAATGCTTCTTTCTTAGGGGCCCTACAAAGCCCAGGTATTGACAATGACTTGGCCTAAAGACTAGGAGGAGAGTGGGGTCAGCCCCAGTTAGGGTGGGCGGTCTGGCTCCCCACCGGAAGAGTGGGTGCTATTGTCCAGACATGGGGCTAGAGGAACAGGAAGGGAGCAGGGATTTAAAAACACTAAGGCCATGGAATTGACAGAACTTTATGTCACCTGGTTAGGGTCGGTGGTGGGCTGCTAGAGGAGGGGAAAGGAAATCTAAGGTGACTCTGAACTTTATAGGTTGGCCAAGTGGGTGATGAGAAGTCTGAAGAGGGAAGAAAGTGAATGCTAACAGCTTAAAAATTCCATGATTCTTTGCCTTTATAGGATTCTTCCAACTTAACATTCAGTAGTATCAAGGGAAATTATTGGAGCCTTGAAGAACAAATAAGAGTGGGATAGCACTTGAGCAGGTGGCCATAAAAATCATGGGGCAAGAATAAGGTTGAGACATCCTGGGCACAAGTAGCATCCAGAGAACCCTGTCGTAGCTGCATTTGATATTCATGATTTATGGCTTCTGTTTAAGTGGTCACCGAACATGAAAAACAAGAATTCAAAACTGAATGTCTGAACCATAGGGCACTAATACAGGATTTTGTGAAAAGAATATGGGAAGTTGTATCTTTTTCAGTAACGAAAGGGAGCCATGGCCTTCACAAGTACATGAGAAACTGGGCCAGGAGGGCCCACGGCTAACGCACCTGGGAGGCCTGCTCTTAGGCAAACTTTTATTAAATACAGTCTCCTTTTGCAAAGGGGGAAAGAGCAACAAGGGAAGCAAAAGCAACATTCTGCCTTGCTTTACTTTCATGTTATTCTAAAAATGATTTAATATAAGAATATACCAATATGAATGGAGAGGAGCTCTGTGGAAGACCTAATATCAAGTGTATTAAAAATGTATGACACTGTATATTCTCACAGGAGCCCTGTCCAGGACCTCCACAGCTGATAAAATGACATAAAAATGTGATTAATAATATTGTAAATCCTGTTGATTGGAAAACTCAGGGACATGTAACAGATTGACCTGACTCGTTGATTTAAGCCAATATCACTGAAATAACCTTTCATATCCAAGAAAGAGTAATGTCTTGCCTGCAGCATAGAACATGGCATCAGAAAATGCAACTGTCTTTTGAGGTTTGCTTTTATACATTAAAAGCTCTTGAAACATTTTGTTATCTGAATCTTTATATCTAGATACCAAGCTCCAAGCCCAGAATTGCCACTATTTCATTAACCTTTCTAAATCATTCCTATAATTTTTGATGTAAAATAAAACAACAGAAAAAAAGGAAATATACCAAGATGCTAATAGTGAAAGCCTTTAGCTGATAAGTCTGAGTAATCTTTGTTCATTTCTCTTTACTTTATGGGATTTTTCCAAGTTTTCTAGAAAGACATAAGATGGGAGGTATGGGGAGAGATGCAAATGTTAACATTAAAAAATAAAGAAGTTAAAAAGGAAAACCATTTTAAAACCAAAATGTTATAAGTGCTTTACATCACACCTAGACAAAAAAGTCACTAAAATTTAAGTGAATCTAATGAACTAACACATAACAGAATAACATACACAACTACCATCACCACCCAGGCTGCTGTTCTTTATTTTGGTTCTTATACACCTTAGAGAGGAATATTCATCTAGAACTCTGGACTATCCACTCTCTTTTGGTTAGACATTTCTGTCTTTAGATAGGCACCTTTTCTTTTTGCATCCCAGTGTCTTTTCTTCGGCTACCCACATTCTAACATTCCTTTGAGAAACCAGCCCCTCCCTCAATCTTAGACGATGGGTTTAGAGTAGAGTTGACTCCATTCCTGACTCCAGAGTGGGCATGTGATTCACTCGTGGCCAAACAGAAGACCATATTCTCTGGCTACTGCAATTGGCTCAGGAATGGGCACATTATCAACTATGCAGTAAGACTAAGGGAGAAGCACATGCTCTTTTCTGCTGAAATTGAAACTGGATACATGCATGCCTAAAGCTTTTTACAGTTGTTTTGCTGGCATAAAAAAAAAAAAAGAAAAACCCCAAGAATAAAACTCACTTGGAGAAAGATTAGGTCCTCATAACATTGTTTGAGCCCCTGGATCAAGCCAGTCCTGAAGTTTTCACTGCTTCTGGACCTTTCTGTTGTAGGAGCAATAAATTCTCTTTGTGCTTAAGCCAATTCAACTTGAGTTTTTATCTCTTACAATTGAAAGAGTCCTAACTGATAGAACCTTTTATCTATTTAATATCCTATTCAGAGGCATTGTTACCAGAGGATTTAACTGTTGTACCTGGATAAGACCAACAGAGTTACACAGGCAGACTCCTGGAACTGTACTCCTTTTAATGCATAAAACTAAGTATTTATGCAGCACTTTGTTTTTTAGAGCCTGAGTACAACAGTTCACACACTGAGAATATAAGGACAGCTATCAATGATTATATTACAAATAAATCAACCTTAAAGTTAAATAACATATACAAACATTAATATATACCAATGTATTAAAAGATTAATCTTTGGAAAGTTACAAGCAGTACCCTAAAAACAGTTCTTATGTTTTGATAAATATACCAAAAACAAATAAATTCAAGCAAACATTTTTAACCCTATTGAGTTTCCCTGTCATTCAAAGTCCACAATTTGAAGACACAGAGTTTTGCATCTGAAGGCACAAAAACTTCATCTAGTTTAAACTCAGTTACACCCTTCATAAGAGCACTCTGATACAAGCAAGGACCACAGTAGAACTTCTATCTTGGTTCACAGAAAACGACAATAAACTCATCCACTGATTCTGAAGGTACCATGTTTGAGAAAAAGGCTCAGAAGAGGAAAGTGTATGCCATCCTGTTTTTTTCTCCTCCTACAGGAGAGAGATTCGGCAGCACATGACAGCACAACCACAAATGTGAATGGAAGTCAGAGAGGAGCAGAGAATGGCCTTCTCCGTCACTGTTGGAAATGATCAATTCCAGCAGTGGCCTGCTACAGTTTGCTCTGCATTACCCACGTGCTTTACTTCCATCTGTTATAAAATTGTCATAATATAATAATTTTGTCTGAACAGGATACTTTTTTGTATCTTCCAGGCAAAGGTAGTGATAAATATACCAATTTACTAAGCCTATTATATAAACATACCTCTTAGACATGACACTCTTATTTAGTGCACATCCTATACAACTGTACATGGCACCCCTGTGAGCAAAGACTGTGGTAAAGTATACCCATACACGCTGGCCCACCTTGAAACAGTTCAACTCTTTTCCGACCCTTCTCTCATATTCCTACTACAGGCAAACACTTTCATGAATATTGGACATGTTAGATCTGATTAGCTTCCCCTGTCCAAATAACAGGGTCACAAAAATGCCAGTGACAGGTAGAGAAAGGAAAAAATCATTTTCTAATATTTGTCATATGCTGGGAAATATAGTTTCTCATTTTCAAAATTATCTTTTTATTCTTGTTTTTATTCGTATAACAAAGTACATTTTTAAAAATCCAAGCAAAAAAGTCACATATAAGGTAAAAAATAGAGGTCCTCTTCCTAACAACAATTCTTACTTCTCATAGACAAATAGCATTAATAATAGTTCCTCCAGGGAGTTTCCATATGTATATGCATCATAAATAAACAAAAACTTGCATGCATGAGAACTATAAATATTCAGACAAATGGAATGCCTAGTAAGTCAGGGATGGGCACCCATTTCCCCCAAGTTGTTACCTGTTTGAACAGGCAGATCCAGGAAGTCACCTTGAAGGAGATGTCTTCATTCTGCAATGAAAAAGTAGCTGCTTATAGTTATGCAAACACAAGGCCAGCATCCTGGGATAAGAGTGGAAGGGACAATTCAGACATGTTTGCTTTAGCAAAAGCCACTCCTATCCTTGGAACACGGAGTTTGGAGAGGAGATGAACCAATGTGAAAAGGAACCATTGTCCCCTTTGTCTCTGGAAAAGAGGAAACCTAGAGTTCAAGTTTTGCCTGAAGTCAGGGAAACTGGTTGAGTGGCTGATTGGGTGATTCTATCAGGAAAGGACACTGAGGCCTCCCCAGGAAGGCAAAAGGACATCAGGTCATCACTGAGTCCATGGGCTTCCATTGAAGTTTCCTGTAGAAAATGTGGCTGAGTCTGGACTTGTGATTTGGAGAATAATGACTGAGCCTCTATGTACAAACTAAAACAGCTATTCTTTCACAGCACAAACATGGGCCATGATAGCTTCTCAGGATCCTGGTAGAGTGAGACATCCTAAGAGCCACAAAAAAGTGCAACCTGGCAGCTGGCCAGTCAGTACAATTTAGCCTGGACAGGAAAAGCCAGGCCAAAAGAGGATTCAGCAAACACTGCTGTGCTGGCTCCCCCTTGGTGTTGAGAGCTGGAATGACACACCCCTTTTGAACTTTAATAAACCCTGGAGTTCCTGGACAATTCATTAGCACAGGTGGACATGAGCGATTAGTAGGAAAAGTAAGACAGGTGTATTCATCTGTGTACCAAATTAGTGAAGCATATAAAGCTGTTTACATACAAGATACTACATATTTTTATGTTTATATATACTTACTATATGTGTGTATACACATATATATACAAGTGTATGTACATGATACCTATCATATACTATTCTTCAACTAGCTATTTAATATAATAATACATATTGGATATCTTTCCAGATCTGTGTATCTATCTCATTCCTTTTCATGGCTACATATAATTCCATTATATAAATTTATTATCATTTATTTAACTAGTTCCCTATTGATGAATATCTAAGTTGTTTCTAGTTATTTACTATTACAAACTTGGTGCATTAAGCATTGTCACATGTGTATTTTTTTTAAGGGTTTAATGCCCTTTTAATATTTTCTATATTGAGTAAGATCTTTCCATTCTTTGAGTTACATATTAGGATGGGTATTATATTCTCTCAAATTTATTTTATTGTGGCAGACAAAAAAACACAACACAAAATTCACCCTGCCAACAATTTACAAGTGTACATTACAATATTTTTAACCACATGCACACTGTTGTGCAACATATCCTCAGAACACTGCCCACCCCCCATTCTGCATGACTGAAACTGTACACCCACCAAATAACTCCCCAGCTCCCCTTACCTCATCTCTTGGAAATCACCTTTCTACTTTGCTTTTATGTTTGACTACTTTAGATACCTCATTTAAGTGGAATCACGCAATATTTATTTTTCTGTAATGACTTACTTTGCTTAGCATTACGCTCTCAAGGTTCATGCATGTTGTAGCATATAACAGGATTTCCTTCCTATTTATTTATTTATTTATTTATGGCTGCACTGTGCAGCACGTGGGATTTTTTTTTTAACATCTTTCTTAGAGTATAGTTGCTTTACAATGGTGTGTCCGTTTCTGCTTTATAACAAAATGAATCAGTTATAGATATATATATATGTCCCCACATCTCTTCCCTCTTGCATCTCCCTCCCTCCCACCCTCCCTATCCCATCCCTCTAGGTGGTCACAAAGCACCGAGCTGATCTCCCCGTGCTGTGCGGCTACATCCAACTAGCTATCTATTTTACGTTTGGTAGTGTATATATGTCCATGCCACTCTCTCACTTTGTCCCAGCTTACCCTTCCCCCCCCCCATGTCCTCAAGTACATTCTCTACATCTGCATCTTTATTTCTGTCCTGCTCCTAGGTTCTACAGAAACTTTTTTTTTCTTTTAGATTCCATATATATGTGTTAGCATACGGTACTTGTTTTTCTCTTTCTGACTTACTTCACTCTGTATGACAGACTCTAGCTCCATCCACCTCACTACAAATAACTCAGTTTCCTTCCTTTTTATGGCTGAGTAATATTATATTGTACATATGTGTCACATCTTCTTTATCCATTCATCTGTTCATGGACACTTAGGTTGCTTCCATCTCCTGGCTATTGTAAATAGAGCTGCAATGAACATTTTGATACATGACTCTTTTTGAATTATGGTTTTCTCAGGGTATACGCCCAGTAGTGGGATTGCTAGGTCTAATGGTAGTTGTATTCTTAGTTTTTTAAGGAAACTCCATACTGTTCTCCATAGTGGCTGTTTCAATTTACATTCCCACCAACAGTGCAAGAGGGTTCCCTTTTCTCCACACCCTCTCCAGCATTTATTGTTTGTACCTTTTTTGATAATGGCCACTCTGACCAGTGTGAGATGATATCTCATTGTAGTTTTGATTTGCATTTCTCTAATGATTAATAATGTTGAGCATTCTTTCATGTGTTTGTTGGCAATCTGTATATCTTCTCAGGAGAAATGTCTATTTAGGTCTTCTGCCCATTTTTGGATTGGGTTGTTTTTTTGATATTGAGCTGCACGAGTTGCTTGTATGTTTTGGAGATTAATCCTTTGTTAGTTGCTTCGTTTGCAAATATTCTCTCCCATTCTGAGGGTTTTTTCGTCTTGTTTATGGTTTCCTTTGCTGTGCAAAAGCTTTTAAGTTTCATTAGGTCCCATTAGTTTATTTTTGTTTTTATTTCCATTTCTCAAGGTGGGTCAAAAAGGATCTTGCTGTGATTTATGTCACAGAGTGTTCTGCCTATGTTCTCCTCTAAGAGTTGGTGGTGTCTGGCCTTACATTTAGGTCTTTAATCAATTTTGAGTTTCTTTTTGTGTATGGTGTTAGGGAGTGTTCTAATTTCATTCTTTTACATGTAGCTGTCCAGTTTTCTCAGCACCACTTATTGAAGAGGCTGTATTTTCTCCACTGTTTATTCTTGCCTCCTTTATCAAAGATGAGCTGACCATATGTGCATGGGTTTATCTCTGGGCTTTCTATCCTGTTCCATTGATCTATGTTTCTGTTTTTGTGCCAGTACCATACTCTCTTGATTACTGTAGCTTTGTAGTATAGTCTGAAGTCAGGGAGCCTGATTCCTCCAGTTCTGTTTTTCTTCCTCAAGATTTCTTTGGCTTTTCGGGGTCTTTTATGTTTCCATACAAATTGTGAAATTTTTTATTCTAGTTCTGTGAAAAATGCCATTGGTAGTTTGATAGGGATTGCAATGAAATGTAGATAGCTTTGGGTAGTAGAGTCATTTTCACAATGCTGATTCTTCCAATCCAAGAACATGGTATATCTCTCCATCTATTTGTATCATCTTTAATTTCTTTCATCAGTGTCTTATAATTTCTGCATACAGGTGTTTTGTCTCCTTAGGTTGTATTATTCCTAGATATTTTATTCTTTTTGTTGCAATGGTAAATGGGAGTGTTTTCTTAATTTCACTTTCAGATTTTTCATCATTAGTGTATAGGAATGCAAGAGATTTCTGTGCATTAATTTTGTATCCTGCTACTTTACCAAATTCATTGATTAGCTCTAGCAGTTTTCTAGTAACATCTTTAGGATTCTCTATGTATATTATCATGTCATCTGCAAACAGTGACAGCTTTACTTCTTCTTTCCCAATTTGGATTCCTTTATTTTTCTTCTCTGATTGCTGTGGCTAAAACTTCCAAAATTATGTTGAATAATAGTGGTGAGAGTGGGCAACCTTGTCTTGTTCCTGATCTTAGTGGAAATGGTTTCACTTTTTCACCATTGAGGACGATATTGGCGGTGGGTTTGTCATATATGACCTTTATTATGTTGAGGAAAGTTCCCTCTATGCCTACTTTCTGGAGGGTTTTTATCATAAATCAGTGTTGAATTTTGTCAAAAGCTTTCTCTGCATCTATTGAGATGATCATATGGTTTTTCTCCTTCAATTTGTTAATATGGTGTATCACGTTGATTGATTTGCTTATATTGAAGAATCCATGCATTCCTGGGATAAACCCCACTTGACTATAGTGTATGATCTTTTAAAATGCTGTTGGATTCTGTTTGCTAGTATTTTGTTGAGGATTTTTGCATCTATGTTCATCAGTGATATTGGCCTGTAGTTTTCTTTTTTTGTGACATCTTTGTCTGGTTTTGGTATCAGGGTGATGGTGGCCTCGTAGAATGAGTTTGGGGGTGTTCCTCCCTCTGCTATATTTTGGAAGAGTTTGAGAAGGATAGGTGTTAGCTCTTCTCTAAATGTTTGATAGAATTCGCCTGTGAAGCCATCTGGTCCTGGGCTTTTGTTTGTTGGAAGATTTTTAATCTCAGTTTCAGTTTCAGTGCTTGTGATTGGTCAGTTCACATTTTCTATTTCTTCCTCATCCAGTGTCAGAAGTTGTGCATTTCTAAGAATTTGTCCATTTCTTCCAGGTTGTCCATTTTATTGGCATAGAGTTGCTTGTAGTAATCTCTCATGATCCTTTGTATTTCTGCAGTGTCAGTTATTACTTCTCCTTTTTCATTTCTAATTCTGTTGATTTGAGTCTTTTTCCTTTTTATCTTGATGAGTCTGGCTAATGGTTTATCAATTTTGTTTATCTTCTCGAAGAACCAGCTTTTAGTTTTATTGATCTTTGCTATCATTTCCTTCATTTCTTTTTCATTTATTTCTAATCTGATCTTTATGATTTCTTTCCTTCTGCTAACTTTGGGGCTTTTCTTGTTCTTCTTTCTCTAATTGCTTTACGTGTAAGGTTAGGTTGTTTATTTGAGATGTTTCTTGTTTCTTAAGATAGGCTTGTATAGCTATAAACTTCCCTCTTAGAACTGCTTTTGCTGCATCCCATAGGTTTTGGGTTGTTGTGTTTTCATTGTCATTTCTTTCTAGGTATTTTTTGATTTCCTCTTTGATTTCTTCAGTGATCTCTTGGTTTTTAAGTAGTGTGTTGTTTAGCCTCCATGTGTTTGTATTTCTTACAGATTTTTTTCCTCTAACTGATATCTAGTCTCATAGCGTTGTGGTTGGAAAAGTTACTTGATACGATATCAATTTTCTTAAATTTACCAAGGCTTAATTTGTGAACCAAGATATGATCTGTCCTGGAGAATGTTCCATGAGCCCTTGAGAAGAAGGTGTATTCTGTTGTTTTCGGGTGGAATATCCTATAAATATCAATTAAGTCCATCTTGTTTAATGTATCATTTAAAGCTTGTGTTTCCTTATTTATTTTCATTTTGGATGATCTGTCCATTGGTGAAAGTGGGGTGTTAAAGTCCCCTATTATGACTGTGTTACTGTTGATTTTCCCTTTTATGGCTGTTAGCATTTGTCTTATGTATTGAGGTGCTCCTATGTTGGATGCATAAATATTTCCAATTGTTATATCTTCTTCTTGGATTGATCGCTTGATCGTTATGTAGTGTCCTTCTTTGTCTCTTGTAATAGTCTTTGTTTTAAAGTCTATTCTGTCTGATATGAAAATTGCTACTCCAGCTTTCTTTTGCTTTCCATTTGCATGGAATATCTTTTTCCATCCCCTCACTTTCAATCTGTATGCATCCCTTGGTCTGAAGTTTTTACCTTGCTCCTTCATCTGCTGTGTGTTTCTCTGTCTTCTCATTTTGTTTAACTTACTGTGTTTCGGGTCTCCTTTTCGCAGGCTGCAGGTTTGTAGTTTCTGTTGTTTTTGGTATCTGTCCCCAGTGGCTAAGGTTGGTTCAGTGGGTTGTGTAGGCTTCCTGGTGGAGGGTACTAGTGCCTGTGTTCTGGTGGATGAGGCTGGATCTTGTTTTTCTGGTGGGCAGGTCCACGTCTGGTAGTGTGTTTTGTCGTGTCTGTGGCCTTATTATGATTTTAGGCAGCCTCTGTGCTAATGGATTGTGGGGTTGTGTTCCTGTCTTGCTAGTTGTTTGGCATAGGGTGTCCAGCACTGCAGCTTGCTGGTCATTGAGTGGAGCTGGGTCTTGGCGTTGAGATGGAAATCTCTGGGAGATTTTCACCATTTGATATTACGTGGAGCTGGGAGGTCTCTTGTGGACCAGGGTCCTGAACTTTGCTCTCCCACCTCAGTGGCACAGCCCTGATACCTGGCTGAAGCACCAAGAGCCTGTCCTCCACACGGCTCAGAATAAAAGGGAGAAAAAAAAAAAGAAAGCAGAAAATAAAATAAATATTAAAATAAAAAATAATTAAGAAAAAAATTTTTTTAAGTAATAAAAAAAAAAACAGACAGAACCCTAGGACAAATGGTAAAAGCAAAGCTATACAGGCAAAATCAGACACAGAAGCATATGCATACACACTCACAAAAGGAGAAAAAGTTAAAAAAAAAAAGAATATATATATATATATATATATATATATATATATATATATATATATATATATATATATATATATATATATGTTGTTGCTCCCGAAGTCCAACTCCTCAGTTTGGGATGATTCGTTGTCTATTCAGGTATTCCACCGATGCAGGGTACATCAAGTTGACTGTGGAGATTTAATCCGCTGCTCCTGAGGCTGCTGGGAGAAATTTCCCTTTCTCTTCTTTGTTCGCACAGCTCCCGGGGTTCAGCTTTGTATTTGGCCCCGCCTCTGCGTGTAGGTCGCCTGAGGGCATCTGTTCTTCGCTCAGACAGGATGGGGTTAAAGGAGCAGCTGATTCGGGGACTCTGGCTCACTCAGGCCAGGGGGTGGGAGGGGTACGGATGCAGGGCGAGCCTGCGGCGGCAGAGGCCAGCACCAGCCTGAGGCGCCATGTGTTCTCCCGGGGAAGTTGTCCCTGGATCACGGGACCCTGGCAGTGGAGGGCTGGACAGGCTCCCGGGAGGGGAGGTGTGGAGAGGGACCTGTGCTCGCACACAGGCTTCTTGGTGGCGGCAGCAGCAGCCTTAGCGTCTCCTGCCCGTCTCTGGGGTCCGCGCTTTTAGCCGTGGCTCGCGCCTGTCTCTGGAGCTCCTTTAAGCAGCGCTCTTAATCCCCTCTCCTCGCGCACCAAGAAACAAAGAGGGAAGAAAAAGTCTCCTGCCTTTTCGGCAGCTCCAGACTTTTTCCCGGACTCCCTCCCAGCTAACTGTGGTGCACTAGCCCCCTTCAGGCTGTGTTCACGCCGCCAACCCCAGTCCTCTCCCTGCGCTCTGACCGAAGCCCGAGCCTCAGCTCCCAGCCCCGCCCGCCCCGGCGGGGGAGCAGACAAGCCTCTCGGGCTGGTGAGTGCCGGTCGGCACCGATCCTCTGTGCGGGAATCTCTCCGCTTTGCCCTCCGCACCCCTGTTGCTGCGCTCTCCTCCGTGGTTTCGAAGCTCCCCCCCTCTGCCACCCGCAGTCTCCGCCCGGGAAGAGGCTTCCCAGTGTGTGGAAACCTTTCCTCCTTCACAGCTGCCTCCCACTGGTGCAGGTCCCGTCCCTATCCTTTTGTCTCTGTTTTTTTTTTTTTTTTTTTTCTTTAGCCCTACCCAGGTACTTGGGGAGTTTCTTGCCTTTTGGGAGGTCTGAGGTCTTCTGCCAGCGTTCAGTAGGTGTTCTGTAGGAGTTGTTCCACATGTAGATGTATTTCTGATGTATTTGTGGGGAGGAAGGTGATCTCCGCGTCTTACTCTTCCTCCATCTTGAAGCTCCTCACAAGTGTATTTTTATTTATCAATAACATAAACTTCTAGAAGTAAAATTGCTGGACAAAAGTACATACATTTAAATGAATAAGAAATATTGCCAAATTGTCCTTCAAAATAGTTGCACCAATTTATACTCCTGCTAATAGAGTATGAACGTTTTTCCCATACTTTCCTAACAGTGTAGAGAATTAAATGTATAGATTTTCCACTCTAATCGTGAAAAATATAATTTCATTTGATGTTGCCCAACAACCTTAGGAGACAGAAATGATTTCCCTGATTTTTCAGATGAGGAAAACAAAACTGAGAAAGATTGTATAACTGATCATATGTCTAAAAATTAGAACAAAGATTCAAACCCTGATATGTTTGATTCCAAAGCCCATTCATTCATTCATTCAATAGAGCTTACTATGTTTCAGGCACTGCTCTAACCATGTTAAATACATTTGCTCATTTTATCTTTATATCAAGACTTTAAGGAAGATGCAATTAATATCCCAATTTTACAGATGAGGTAACTGTGCCAAAGAGAAATTAATTTACTTGCCCAAGGTCACAGAGCTAGTAAGTAGCAAAGATGGGTTAGAACCCCAGCTGTTTTGCATCCATTTGTTTCAACTTAAGAGCAACCTCATTAAAACTATTTTTGTTTTGCAAAGAGAAAAATTCACCCCTACAAAGGCACAGGCTCTACTTGTCAATGTTTATAAAAATCATTGTAAGGAAATTAAAATGGACTGAAGAAAACCAATTCAGTGGGCTTCAAATGGCTACATATTTTGATACCCATCCAATAGCATCCCTTTCTCTCTCCTCAAATACTAAACGTGACACTATCTCTGAGGGTTTGCAATGGTAGTCAATAAGGTTATCAGTCTTTTTTATGCACAGCTCCATTGCTGTCACACATTTTATGATACAGACGTAATCATTTAGATGGAGGGGACAAGTGTCTAACTGCCACTGAACCCTAAGCTGCAAAATATAATGGGCAGGTATAAACCTGACCCAGTATTAGTTGGTGATAACGTGAATGGAAAACTTAGGAAAATTTAGAAAGATGGAAAAAAGAGTATTCCTCTAATACCTGTTTTCACTATAGCTATTTTATCATATTTTAAAACCAGCAAATTTAGCATTATTTTAAATAAGGTGGAAAATACTAGACTGCCATGATATAAGCCTTTTAAATTAGTGTTTTATAAAGGAAACTAAATTGGACTTCCAAAAATACTGTGTATCCAGATAATTTTATGGGTTAAATAAGATAAAAATACCTCTGACTGAGCCAAACGTAGAAGGTCACCTAATAATACTTCTATTCCAAATAAAGCATTTTACTATATTTATCATCTTTGATTATATTCCAACACCCACATAAACATAAATATATAAATGTGTTTATATAATAATGTAAAGGTAAAAGGAAATCAGTTCACATGAGTAATTAATTCTACTAAAGCATTTTCGGCTAGAAAACTCAAGTGGCTTCAAAGTTTCGTGGGCTGAGTAATGGGCACTGTCTATTTTTATTTTTTACATCTTACTGTTCTTTGTATATTTTGTTGTTACAAAGCCAAAGACCAGGTCAAAGAGTTGTCTCATTAACACTGAAATAGTATGCCATTAATCAGGCTTATTAATGGACTCTGGAATGCAGCTGGTACTTTAATGGGATTTCAAGGGCAGTCAGCTCTTTAAGAGGTCTATTTTTCTAGGTCGCTATTGGTTTGGTTTTTTTTTTTTTTTGTCTGTGTCGGGTCTTGGTTGCAGCACGCAGGATCTTCGTTGTGGCACATGGGCTTCTCTCTAGTTGTGGTGTGTGGGCTCCAGAGCACGTGGGCTCAGTAGTTGCAGCATACGGGCTTAGTTGCCCTGCAGCATGTGGGATCTTAGCTCCCCGACCAGGGATCGAACCCACATCCCCTGCATTGGAAGGCAGATTCTTTAGCACTGGACCACCAGGGAAATCCCTGGTCACTACTGTTTATGAAAAATACTGTTATAGTTTTCTCTAGTTGGTCAGCAAGGCCAATAAATGTTCAGAAAAGACTGCACCATCCTTTTCATAATAACTTCACCTTTGACATGATGATTTAACTAGTATTTTCCAGGGTTACACATTGTAATAATTTTCAAACATTGAAATGTCCCTTATATATCATAAATAATCAACTATAGCTGGTTTCCTCCACCTGTGTGTTACCATGACCATATTTTCTACCTCTTTCCTAACCGTTTGCATCTTTTTCTCCCCAATGGCCCGGCAATGTGACTGTCCCTCTAGATTTCTAAGTATGATGAATCCGAGTAGATGGGCTCAGAGAGGTAATGGAGTACCAATAATTTTTTAAAGACAATTCAATAAAGAAGCATGCAATTTAAATCAATAAGTTTGATTCACATGAAGCTTAAACTAATTACATACAGAGCTACATTCGGTAGAGGAGTACAGGTCTGGTGGAGCTTTTCTGTCATCTACTTTTAAATACATATTAAATCATATTATTAAGCACTATCATAGAACAAATCACTCTACTTGGCTTGTTAAAAGCTGGAGTGATCGAGATAAACATTGCAGCTTGGTCCAAACACTAGGAAAGTGTTCATTCATTCGTTTAGCAAGTATTTAATGAGTCAGCTCCCTGATGAGTTCTAGGGACACAGCAGGGAACAGAGCAGATGAAGACCTCAGGTCTTAAGGAGTTCACCTTCTGGTGGGGGAGACCCACAATTAACAATAAATAAGTAAAATACAAGAATGTCACATGATGTTAAGTGACATGAAGAAAAATAAAGCAGGGATAGGAATGTCAAGAGGGAGCCATTTAAAACAGAGTGGTCAGTGAAAGACTTTTGGAGAAGGTGACATTTTGAGTAACTCCCCGGAGGAGGTCAGGGAACCAGCGGTGGAGATGTGTGTGGGAAGAGCATTCTACATGGCGGGAATGCTGAGTGCAGGGCAGAGAGCATGCTTATGGCCCTGTAAGGGCAAGTGTGGTCGGCAGGAAGAAGCATGGAAGGGAGAGGAGGTCCAAGATGAAGTCCATGAGATGACACAGACCAGATCTGAGGCCACCGTAAGGACTTTGGCTTTTACTCCGAGTGAAATGGGGAGCCAGAAATGTTTTTGAGCAGAGGAGTTTAAAGATCTGACTTACAAGGGTCTTAAGGCATACTCTGGCTGCTGTGCTGAGAAAACTCTATAGGACACCTGTTAGGAGGCCACTGTGACCATCCAGACAAGAGACAGTGGTGGCTTGAACCCAAGGCAGTGAGAGACAGTCATATTCTGGATATTTGGAAAGTGGAGACAAATATCTTTATATATGCTTACTCACTGGATGTGGGAGTGAGAGAAAAAAGGAAATATAGGATGACTCCGACGTCCTCGGTATAAGAAGCTGGCAGGATGGAAGCAATTATTAAAAATGAAAAGGAAGGCCCAGGAAAGAAAATGTAACATTAGATAGTCTTACTGACCAAATCAAGACAGGAAATTATCCCCATTACTTATAACTGCCAACAAGAAACATGGAATGAACAGAGAGAACCCCCCAAACTGGAGTGTAGCTTTCCCTGACTTAGGTGCTAATTACAAACAGAATATAAATATCTTTGCCACCTAAAAATCAGAAACATCCAATTTTAAAAGATGATTCTGAGACCTTGGGATTTATCATTAATTTTGGTCATTGGCAATGTCACCCACAGATGAAATTATACCACTAGAAAAATACAGATTTAGCACCTGACATGGGCCCGGCAAGGTGCTGGGCACCTTAGGCAGGAACATTAGGCATTAGGGACGTAACTATGAGTAAGCCTTTTCCTTTTTTCTAGCATTCTGACAATACATATCCCTGTCATAAATAGGCTGTTAGAACGTCAACAGTACTGTGCCATCACCAGTGTGGGAACTGATCTAGCTGGAAATGACTGGAAAGAATCCTGGTGTGAAAGTACCAAATGGAGAGAAGAGAGAAGAAGGCTGGAGTACGAAATTGATGTTAAATATGAAATGTGACCTAGGCGAGAGTGGGGCCATTCATCTTTTCTATGTAAAAGTGTTTTCCATTACAGATGCTCTTCAGCTCCACCTTCTTCTGTACTAGGAAAGTCAGATGCACCACAAGTAGGGCTCTCCCTGAGATTCTGAAGTTCAGAAGCACAGGGCAACTATACATCAAAGGGATCTGGTTATGCTAACTTTAGACCAAAGGAGGAAGAAAACACAGGAGATGGATTTAAAATGTCACTAAATCAAAATAACTCTGGCAGTACGAGAAATTGGCAGAATTAATCAAAGGGCTAACTTGGAAGGAGTTCACAGTGGTGAAGAGGAAAGCAGCTCATTGTCATCGGGGCTCCCAGAGACACAGAAGCCACATTTAACGTGCTCTCATCTTGCCACACACCTGTCAGGAGCACCCAGCTTACCCTCAGTGGACTGTTTCTTGGTGTTCCAATCGACCCAATTTGGTCTGGTCTTTTCCTCTTTTATTTTCCCCTTTTAGATATGTGGATTTCATTGTATGGCTCCAGTGCTTTGGTAGAGCCCCAACTTTCTCTTCTCTGTTAAAAGATACTTTATGTTCTCATTACCTATAATTAACTACTGAACACAATTTCTTGTCTTATTTTTGCTTTTTATTTATAATAGTAAGTTCTACAGGCTTTAAGCTGAAACAATACTAACAATATTTTTACTAACTTCTTTTAGAAGAATTTATCATGTTTCCTTTTTTTCACTTGTATTGTTTCTCAAGAATGTTTCCTTCACTTTTTCTTTTTCTTTTTTTTTAACATTTCCTTCATTTTTATGGATGAGGTACTGAGTCAAGGAGGTAAAGTACTAAGAAGTCACCCAGAACTGGAAATTAAACCTGTAATGCCCACTCCTGCCCCTCATGACCTTTCAGATCAATGGAATGTTACTTTTGAATGCTTTAAATCTTCAGAGACAAATCCAATAAGGGCGCTGGAATGCACCCCACCACTTCAGTCCAATGCAGAGCAGGAGAGACAAAAGAGCCGGCCTCTCAGTGTGCATTCTAATCAAATCTCTCATAAGTCCCCCCAGCTAAGTACAGGAAATCTCAAGTTTTCAGCCTCTTCAATTTCCTAATCACGGACTTCAATTCCCTAGGTCTTTATGCTTGAGCTAGCAGTCACCGCCTGGCAGGCTTGGTCCAGTGGCGCGGGCAGCATTCTGTGCTAAGTGTCCACATTGTTGAGGTGAAGCTGAAGGGGGCCGTGCTGTTCTGGCTCTGGAAAGCCTGCACTGTCCTGAAAAACATCTCTTTTCCAGGCCCGTATTCCCACCGTGTTTACTGAAGCCAGATCTTTTCTCTTTCATGATTTCCATTACTCTTGGTCATGACTTTTTAGCCCGTAAACTGATAAGTACGGTGAGCTCTGCTCTGATTGACTTTTTTTTTTTTTTTTTTTTTTTTGCGGTACGCGGGCCTCTCACTGTTGTGGCCTCTGCCGCTGCGGAGCACAGGCTCCGGACGCGCAGGCTCAGCGGCCATGGGTCACGCGCCCAGCCGCTCTGTGGCATGTGGGTTCCTCCCGGACCAGGGCACGAACCCGCGTCCCCTGCATCGGCAGGCGGACTCCCAACCACTGTGCCACCAGGGAAGCCCCTGATTGACTTTTGAAAACAATTTCCATTTGACTTTCACATCAGCTACAGCATAAAAGTGATTTGTTGGGCGTCACTCCTGACCTTTCTCCGGAAGGCTTCAGTCAGATCTTCGACAACAGTAAATAGCATCTATCAAAATCTTCCTGCAGCACCGTGGGGCCAATAGCAATCGTTCTGCTTCTTCCCAATATCCTGCTTAGTTAACCACTCCCAACACATACAACACACACACACACACACACACACACACACACACACACACTCACAGTCCAATAGATTTACATACGTATTTTCGCATTTCTAGTTGATGCTGATGAAAATTGGGACATTCTACAGTAAGAGGAAACTTATCTTGCCTGAACTTCTGTAAGGCAATCATTGATCTGCATTTTTTCCTTTGGTACCCATGTTTACAGTGAGAGCTGCTTTTTTTTTTTTTTTAACAACAACAAAAAAGTCACCTGCCTATGAAAAGAAAGAAGGGTCATCACACACACTGCAATTTCCCTAAAACTGGAGGAGATAAATACAGTCATAGGTCTGAAAACACTGGAAAAGAGTCTTTCTAGACAGAAAAGGAACAAAATAGTATTACACTAATCTATTGGAGAGTAATTTGTTCCTGAAAAGAAATCTGTAGGGCTATTTCTCAAGATGTTATTACAATCAATTTCAGTGGGAAAGAATTTCGTATTTCCATTCTCCAAATTGATAGGCATTTATGTTAAAACAACATCAAATCCCATTACAATGGGCTCATTCATTTTCATAACATAACCTAACAAGGTGTTTTTCCTTCATTAATTATTCTGCAATATGGTTGTTCCCCTGATCCTTTTTAGGTTTTTTATGGAGCTATTTTCTATCTAATGATTGAGACAATGCTCACAAAAAGGTATACAAATGGTATCCTGTTAAGTAATTCAAACTTTAATGCAGAAAAATTACATTACAGTCAAACTAAACTAATGAAAGTGACACAAATAATCTCACACTCAATGAATAAGTAGATATCAATCAGAAGGGCCGTGGCCTATGATAGATCCCTGGCAAAAACAAGATGACCGCTCTGAAAGAGAAATTTGTACAACTCACAACAAATAGACAACTGCAAGGATGACAATGTGGTGACCCTTTCTCAAGGCACTCATGCTCATGAAGTACAAAATCCACATTGATAAAGTTAATTTGTATATTGGGACCTACAACATGAAGGCCACCCCAGTGGCCCAGGCCATGTCACAAACCTAAACCTAAATCAGCCTGCACTTACGGTAAACGCCTCACTGTTAAGGAAACATAACACCAAACACAATCCTCCAACTCAGGGAGCTCATCTCATCCTAGAAAATGGGACCGGCTCACATTATAAGGCAATCCCCAACCTCCTAGCCAATCACGCCCTGTTTCCACATTGCCTCTTCTAATACTCAAAATAAAACTTGCTCTTATACAAAATCCCTCGGGAAGAACATTCCACTGCTGGGTAGGCACTGTACTCCCCCAAGGCACCAATTGTTTTCCCTTGAATAAAGGCATCAAACTCATACTAAATGGTTTTAGTTTTGTCATTTGACCATACTAAGGAAAATGTATTTAATGAAACTCGATATAAAGTCAAGTTCTCAGAATCCAAACAGGCAAATGTCAATGCCAGTGTAAGGAAGGGTGAAGGAGGGGAAGACAAAGGGAGCTGAGAGCTTGGGTACCTTGCTGACTTTGTTTCTAGGCATGTTTGATATACAAGACTGTGATAGAAATCAAGTTGGTTCATGAAACTTCCTAGAGCTCAGCCATGGGGAATAAGGAGTAGCTTTTGGGAAGGATGTCATGGATCCCTCTGAAAACTCTGATCAGAGCTATGGTGCTCTCCTCACAAAAAGAACATATATACACACAACTTTTGGCTCACAATTTCCGGTGCTTGAGAACTCCACTAAAACTCATCCATGATTTCAGAATCTCATTTAAGAACCCGTGCTCTAGAAACCGAACCAGTCTAAATTTCAAGATCTCTCTTTTCCTTGGTTCAAACACTCTTTGTGGTGACTCATTTTTCATAAATAAAGTCATAAATGAGTAAAGATGCAGGTGAGACTTCCCTAAGGGCATCTGAACTGATGAATATGAGCAGTTAATTATCTCTTGGACATGCTTTACTAATACCTTCTACCAAAACTTAAATTCAGATTACTTCTCAGGAATGAATTAAGCTTATTGGGGAACTGCATGAACTCACGGAACTCCAGGCTATTTGGTGAAGTAAGTACAAGTTTGCCTCATTTAAATGCAATGGCTATATGTCCTGAAATCCCATGCAAACAAAACCATTTTGTAAATTAAATCATGTTTTAAATCTATTTAGCAAATAACCCTTGTTCCTTAGAAGAAACTTTATGGTGAGACTTTTGGTGGGAATAATCGTGACCGAAAATGTTTTGTAAATTCTGTTTCGTATATATCTACATCAGCTTTGCTGAAAGTGGAACGTTCCTGAACTAATTTATACCTAGTAACTGGAACAGGTTCAATAAACTCATAACAGAAAACTGCTTCGAGGATGGAAGGATGTGGTCAGTTCTATACCTGTGTCGAGTCAGCATTATAATTGGTCATTTGCCTATGCCTTCTGGACACCTGTGCATCAGTTATAATTTTTACACCAGAATTTTAACAGTACTGTGGAGTTTGCTCTATTGTGTCTTGCATTGGCCTCATCTCCTTGGTTAGCTTTTCAGTGGCAAGATCCTTTCCTTTCACTTCACTCTCATCTCTCACGGTGCCTGGCTGGGAGAGGAATCATGAGTTTTAGAGTGGTTCATTGCTACAGATGGGCCATAAACAATGGAGAGGATATAGTTAGTAAATGGACAAAAAGAGAAGATCAATTTGAACAGGGGAAACAGCAGAATCAAAGGGTCAGTGGTAGGGATACAAATCCAGGGTCAGGGAGTAAAGTGGAGGTCAGAGGGAGGGGACCCATGAGAGGGGAGCCAGAAACGAGACGGCACAGCCAAAGACAGTGCCTCCGCCATAAAAAGAGCTTAATACACATTCGCTGTTATTCAAAACACTTTTTAAGCCAGATAATATTTTAATAATTTGGTGTGTGTGTGTGTATATGCATGTGTGCAAGATTAGGGAGAGTCCTAGTATTTTCCTTATTTGTACTCTGGTACTTTCCCCATTTAAGCCAAAGAGTGAAGTTTCCAACTCAGGAAGTGTTGTCAGAACAAAAAAAAAGAGAAGAAGCTTTTTTGAAGTTCAGAGTCCGGCGTTTTAGGTCTCAGAAGCTCAAGCCCAGAGGGGATGCAGGTAAAAAGGCTTCGTGAGATAAAGGAAGGCTTCCCACCTTTCCTGCCCAAGAGCAGATAAGAAGTCCTGGGTCTAAGGGCTGTGGGTGGGTGGTGAGTAGGGAAGGAAAAGATGAAGAGGAAGCAGCAGAGGAGAGGCCGTCCCTCCACAGGAGGCGACTGGGCCAGAGCGACCATGCAGACAAGAACAGAGGCGTTCATATTGGTTGATATCTTAATCACACTGGTGATAATTGTAATGATATCTGCAAATGTTTGCTGAGTACTTAATTTATGCCCAACACTGTTTAAAGCACCTTCCATGTATTAAACTTCATTTCATCTTCACAACAACCTTAGAGGAAGACATTGTACATTAGCTCCATTTCATCTGCACCTCACAGAGAGGTTAACTAATTTTGCAAGGTCACAAAGCTAGTAAGTAATGGAACAAAAATTAATGATTTGTGAAACTGATATTTTAGAAAAATTCTTCCTGTTTGAGTGAGAGAAGGGTGAAACTCTGAAATCGGGGCAGATGATTAGAAGCTATTGCAACAATCAGGGCTCTGGTGTATCATGGGTGTTAGGGCCCTGAAAACTAAAACAGACACTTCGGAGTATCAGAGATGACACCAAAGCTTCCAGTCTCTGTGTCTGGGAGAAGATTACAAGCAGCAGCCTATTGGGAATGGTGCTCTGGGAATAGTAAGTCATATTAGAAACAAGTTTGGATCTAATTGTATCTTAAAATCACTGCAGACCTTCAATAAAGCAAAAACAATCATGTCATAGTCATACATAATCAATAAGCAACTCTCCAGCAGTTTCTAACCTCAGGAAATGGTTGGTAATCAATGCCTGTACCTAATTGCTCAAGTTGCAAAATCGAGAATATTATCAAGTGATACTGAATTGAGACCAGTGAAGACTCTGGAAAGTTCTAAATTTAAAGATTCTTAAACATCTGACAGATTAAAAACCCACAACCAGGGTGCAGGCCCTGGACTTACCAAAGTCAGATTTAAAAAGACAACAAAGACCTCCTAATTCCTCTGGCAGGCAGAATAATGGCACCCCCAGAGATATCCACAGCCTAACCTCCAGAGCCTGCAAATATATTAGTTTATTGGGCAAAGGGGGATTAAGATTACAGATGAAATTAAAGTTGCTAATCAGCTGACCTTAATTAGGGCAAGGGCCTTAGATTAAACAGGTGGGCCCAATGTAATCAAGAGTCCTCTATAACAGAGGAAGACAAAGAAGAGCCAGAGAGATGACAGTGTGAGAAAGGCTGGGCCCAATGTTGTTGTCTTTGAAGATGGAGGAACAGGGATGGTCTCTAGAGGCTGGAAAAGGCAAGAAAACAGATTCTCCTAGAGCCTTCAGGGAAAAAAAAAAAAAAGCATTCTGCCAACACCTTGATTTTAGCCCAGTGAGACCCATTTTGGACTTCTGACATCCAGACTGTAAGACAATATATTTGCATTGTTCTAAGCCACTTAATTTGCAGTAATTTGTTACAGCAGTCACAGGGAACTAAGACAGTAAAGTAAGTTAGAAGATAAACTATTTCTCCAGGTAGTTCAGATTTTTATTTTAACAACACACCTACAGGCTGACTCTTGCCTACATGAAACAATGTCAACAAAGCATCATAGACTTCCATTTGTATTCTTGACAATGGCAACGGTCTTAACCACAAATTGAGCGTAAAAACTGCTTACTGGGTCAGATTCTATTTAGTCCCCCATTCATATTAAAAAACCATGCTGGCAACAGTGATTCTCGCATTCTGGGAGGCAACTGCTTCCTTTTCCAGGACATACCCCTAATTTAAAAGCAAAGAGGCTTTGCTTTTAATGTAGTGATCTGTGTGAACATATAGGAGACACGCCTCCGTCTCGGCAGCATAATGTAAGGGGGAAACACCTTGCCAAACGAAGACACTCAAACTGTATCAATAATTGGTTGGCATAAAAAGGAGAATGGTGAAGGTTGTGACCTTATTTTCCTCCTGCCAGCTTCCTCCTTTCCAGGGTGTTCTATAAGCCCGTGCTCTCAGTCAAGAGGCACAGCTCTTTCTGCCAAAGCTTCAGCTTTATTCTCAGTAGGGTGCTGGGTCTGGGGCTGTGTGGTCACTTTAAGATCAATGCAGCCCTTAACCTTATTAAGTAACAAGACAAGTCCAGGCAGTATGAGAGGCTGTAGTCCAATAAAAGTTCCTTTAACCAAGTCCCAAGTGTGATAACACAAGTGATGTCGCCTTGGAATATAAGATGAAACCTGCTCTATTCAGGGGTCAGAAAGTAGGGGAGAACTTAACTTGGTTAAAAGAGCCCTGTAGCTTATTTTAAACAAGTTCCTGCTCAGGGGTCTCTAAGATGGAGCCAGCACTGTGCTAGCTCAGCGGTATTACCTGCACTAGAAACCGTATCACTCACCTGCTTAACTTTAGTCAGTTACAGAAAATAGCACTTCTGACTTCAGTCTAATACTTTGAATTTCATGGGTGAACATAGGTTCTGTAATAGAATAAATTAACCTCTGACCACAACAAAACCAACCTCAAAAAGCTGAGCATGTTCCTAAGTGGAAAAATAGAAAACGCTGGAGCCAGGTAAGAATATATGTCGGGCTCAGAGAACTCCTTCTGCCAAGAAGACCTCGAATGTCTTCTCAGGTCCAGATGGTCAGATAATTAATAATCAACCGAGAGTTACTGAGAGTTCAACCAAGCATGGTGGAAGGACCCAACAAGCATAAGATGTGCCTAATGCCTTCAAGAAATTTGCAATTAAGTTGGGGAAATCAACCATGGGAAGGTTACAACACGTAATTATACACTTCTTTGTGTATTTATTGGTCCTGACTTTATAGAAAGAGGGACTATATGCATCTTATTCTTTGCTGCACCCACAGTGAGTAGCACAAGGCATGAACTCAACACTACTTGTTTAAGGGAAGAGTGAATCCCCAAATGTGTGAACGGTAGCACCAAAATGTCTACCCAGAAGTGGTTTAGGAGCCATGGTCCGCTTCGAAGGGAAATAAAAATCCATATTTGCCCAGCACTATGCATAAGATTGAGGACATGTCAACTGCACATAATAAAGAGGTATGTGTGTGTGGGTGTGTGTTGTATGTACGGTAGGGAGGCCAATAGATATTACAGGATTATGGGATTACGGAAAAACGAAAATCCCCCAATTCCTTCTTACTGCAATGCAATCCAAGTGTAATGAGGGCTCAGAGCAAGGAGAGATCGGTTTTAGCTAGTTAGTGCTATATACTGTTTGTGTCCTTCAAAATTCGTATGTTGAAACCTAATCAAAAATTTGTATGTTGAAACCTAATCCCCAGTGTGGCGGTATTAGGAGTTTGGGGCCTTTGGGGGATAGTTAGGTCATGAGGGTGGAGCCCCTGTGAATGGGATTGGTTTCCTTATAAAAGAGACCCCAGCTCCTTCTGCCCTCGGAGGACACAGTGAGAAGACCACTGACTACAAATGAGAAAGTAGGTTCTTACCAGTACGGAAATTGCTGGCACCTTGATCTTGGACTTCCCAGCACTCAGAACTATGAGAAATAAATGTTTGTTGTTTAAGCCACCCAATTATTGGTATTTTGATACAGCAGCCTGAATAGACTAAGATAGCTAGTTAAGAAATATTTCCCAGAAAATAATCTGTTTTGCTCATTTTCCAAAAATGAGCAGAAGACATGTTTCACACAACAGTTCTTGACATCTTACTTTAGGAAATAGAAATACTATAAAGAAATGCCCACTGCATGGGGGACAGAGGGAGGGCCACTAGGAAGGTCAAAATTCAAAGCATATTGACCACTCTTTCCTCTCCATATAATATGGCACAGTGCTTATGAATTCAGATTGGGGTTTGAGTCCTGTCTCTGCAGATCACTAGCTGTGTGACCTTGGGCAAATTACTTCTTTATGCTTCAAATGTTCCTAACTATTTAATGGGGATAGTAACAGTAGCTCACTTACTGGTTAAGGTAGAATGGGAGAGACAATAATGCTTATCAAAATATTCTATGTGCTCCCATACGTTCTCCATTTCCTTGCAGTGAAGTGAATCATAGGACTAGTTCTGGTCAACAGGCCATAAGCAAAAGTAATTGTGTCACCCCGACCACCAAAGAGTTTAGCAGCTGGCACACAATTTTCTCTGTTTTCTTCTTCCTCTGCCATAGTGAATGATGATGATCCAGGTAGTGGAGCCTCCGTCACATTGAGTACCTGAGTGATTACGTGGCGAACACCCCTCATCACTATCCACATGAGATGTTACATAAAAAATAAATAAGCTTTGTTAAAACCTCTGAGATTTCAGGATGAATTCAGTCTTGCAGCATCACCAGCCTGCCCTGAGTAATACAGTTGACACAGCTTGAAAAAATAACCAGGGAAAAAAGCAGTCTTCCAAAAGCATGACTCAAGAATATAGCTAATAAGGAACTAAATGCTACAAATTTTGAGTACATGAACATATGAATAACTCATAGTCATGACTCTTGGGTTCAAGATAAAATTTCTTAAAATTAATCCTCCTCACTCCCACTGCAGAAAACTCCCAGAGCCAGCAGAATTCCAAAATTCTCCCTAAGACATCTCTGAGTGCCACAGTCTTAGAAGTTTCAGGGTTCTTCTGCCCTCTGACACCCATTTATCTTAACTTGGTTTTGTCTCACAATTACCTAGACAGTGCTCTCAAGCCCTTTTCTGGTTGTTTCAAGAAATACCATATCAGTTAAGTACCACTTCTAAGATATCTCAAAGAGTTAGAATGTCATAAACATTACTGACAACATAAAGCATCGTCGTGTCAAACCACTATTTCTAACTTGTCTCTCTTCCTCCCAGCCTCCTCCCTTCTCTATCTCACAGGACTTCCTAATTATTCTTCCTCTTTAGAGTAGCTTCTCTGACTTCTAAATGACTTCTAAAGACAAGGGGCCTATGTTTGTTTCCTAGAGCTGCCATAATAAAGTACCGAAAACTGAGTGGCTTAAAACAACAGAAATTTATTGTTTCACAATTTTGGAGGCTAGAAGTCAAAAATCAAGGTGTCAGCAGAGCACCTCCCTCTGAAATCTGTAGGGAAGATTTTTTTCCTTGTCTCTGCCTAGATTCTGATGGTGGCTGTCTATCCTTGGCATTTGTTAACTTCTAGATACATCACTCCAGTTCGTGTCTCCATCTTCACAGGGGTCTCTGGGTCTTCACGTGGCCCTCTTCTTATAGGAAGAGCAGTCATATTGGGTTAGGAACCCACCATACTCCAGTATAAGCCCATAATAACTAGTTATATCAGCGATGATGCAATTTCCAAATAAGGTAACATTCTGGGAGTTAGTATCTCAATCTATCTTTTTGAGGAATATACAATCCAACCCATAACAAGACCCTATTCCTGTATAGAACAGAAACTACCCCAAGAATTTATCAACTCTATTTGCCTTTGCACTCCTCGTGCCTCAAACTGTATCTAATACGTACGTCTTAGATGATGACACAAACAGTCCTTCCCTGCAAGAGACATCCAGTAGGAAGGTAGGTCAACATTTTCAGGAACAACTTAAAATTCAGGATTATAAAAAAAAAATATTTAAAGGCATCAGCAAGCTGCTGAAACAAGCAGAACACAAGGGGACAAGATTCTGAGAAGGAAAGAACTAGAAAACACACTGACACTGCACAACTGTTTTGATGATTCTGGATTTGGAGCAAAAGAATGCAAATCCAGATTGCACCCAGGCAGAAGGCCACTGCTAGGGACAGAAAAATGAGCAGAATTTTTCACTGTCTTGTAAGGGTATAGAGAGAAAATGTGAAACTTCAAGAGCCAAATTATTGGTAACAAACAGAGGAATAGAGAACTAAGCCTGATATACAGCCAGCTTTTCCCTTAATATAAATGTCAATTTCTGAAGCAAGGCCAGGAGGCTTAGAAGCTAAGCAGATAAACTGAAAAACAGAGCAGTTTTTAGGAATCTCAGTTGTTAAAGAGAAAAGGATTAGAGTTTAGGTCCTGCCTGGGAGAGGGACCCAGTGAACTCCTTAGCATTCAGGAAGGTTAGGCCTTATAAGTAAGGGTGAACCAGGAGTAGAATGAGCTTTACCAAAATTGAAGCCTAGTCTTTACTTGAATTAAGAAACAGCCCCGGGGGCTTCCCTGGTGGTGCAGTGGTTGAGAGTCCGCCTGCCGATGCAGGGGACACGGGTTCGTGTCCCGGGATCCGGGAAGATCCCACATGCCATGGAGTGGCTGGGCCCGTGAGCCATGGCTGCTGAGCCTGTGCTCTGCAACAGGAGAGGCCACAACAGTGAGAGGCCCATGTACTGCAAAAAAAAAAAAAAAAAAAAAAAGAAACAGCCCCAACTCTGCCCAGCAGAAGAAAGGTAAACTCTGGCTAGAGGAAAATAACGTTATCTGGAGCCATCACAATTTGTTTTTATATACAATGCGTGGAATTTAATTTTAAAACTACTAGGCATGCAAAAATACAGAACAATATGTCTAAAAATCCAAAGAAAAACTAGACATGGAAATAGGTCCATATTGATCCAGATATTAGAGCTAACAGAAAAGAAACTTTAGAATAACTATGAGCTATAACTTCAAGAAACTAAAGGAGAAAAAATTTTAAATAGATGAAAAGACAGAGACTTTCAACAAAGAATTAAAATGTATAAAGAAGAGTCAAATAAAAATTCTAGATCTATAAAATACAATTACTGAAATTAACAATTTATTGGATGGACTTAATATGACAGAAGACAAAATTACTGAACTGGAAGACAGGTCCATTAAAATATCCAAACTGAAGAACAGAGAGGAAAAGTGTTAAAAAAAAAACAAGCATAAATACATATCAAACAACAAAACAGTACATGTAATTGATATGCCAAAAGAAAGACAGTGATAGAACAAAAGTAATACTTGTATTCAGTTATGGCTGAAAATTTTCCAAACTCATGAAAGACAATATCTATAGTTTCAAGAGTTCTGAGAACCCTAAATTTAAAAAATTAATGTGAAGAAAATTATATCTAGCTATGTCCTATCGAACTGCTAAAAAGCAACAAAAATTTTTAAAAATCTTAAAAGTAGAGAGGGGAAAAAAGACATATTTTAGAGCACAGTAGGAGAATCAGCTAACTCTCATGAGAGATGATGAAAACTAGAAGACAATGGAATGACATCTTTAAAGTGTTGAAAGAAAACAACAACCAAGATTTCAATACTCAAAAATAAAAGGAAAATTAAGATATTTTAAGACAAAACCAAAATATGGAAAGAATACATTTCTAGCAGACCTGAACTAAAAACTAAAATTACTAAAAGGATTTTTTTCAGGCGAAAGAAAAATAATCTGAAATAGCAACACTGAAATGCAGGAAGCAATGAAAAGCCTACATTTTCAAAAATCTGTCAGTAAGCCCCAGAACAGCAAGAAGCTCAACAACTTGTGGACAATTCCTAGGACCCTGATTATCTCTTAGTAAGTTTTTAACTGTTAAAATAACATTACCTGCACCTTGCTCCAAATGAATAGTTTCCTTACTCTTCACTTGAGTCAGAGAAATTTTATAATCCTTAAGAATCCATCAACCATTAAAAAGGAAGACAAAGAACAATCCAAGAGCCTATTCTTGGGTCTGAAAATGACTTTATTTCATTACAACTCCCCAAATGAAAACTAAACCTTAAGAATATAAGTGCCCCCAAACCTCTTCTTCCACTTAATACTTTCATTCCAAAAGAGAGAGATTACCTCAAATAATTCTCATTGTCAAGGAATAACCTCCTAAAGGAAGGAACCTCACAAATCAGCTGATTCTTTTCCTTGCCATCAGTAACAATCCTAAACCTTTTTGCTATGTTTCGTTTTATCTGCACAATAGGAAGCTGGGGGAAAGAAAGTATGGGAGTAATCCTTTGGACTCCTTAGATGCTTTCCATTACATAGTGGCCACCAAATGTATTCAATAATGAACCCCTTTAAAGGTTTAAAAGCTGCAGCAAGGTTTAATAGACCATATAAGTCTCTCCCCAGCCCCTTTAAAGAATGTCTGAAATCCAATGACAGGGAGAAGGAAAGACTGGCCTTAACCAGAAAAACAATGTTGTCTGCACGCCCTTTTTATTCCAGAGGCTTAGAAACGCAATCAGCTTTCTTGGCTGTGACCCTTTTGTTCGCAGAGCACATTATGCAGCTTTCTTCGTGGCACAGAAGCTCCCTGCAGTGAAAGCCTCCTCCTGAATGGGGTTTCTGAGCACAGACATTTCCTTGCGTCTTATTTGCAGCTTTCTACAATAAGCCCTCTCCCACACAAATACATATTTTCATTATCTTATTTTTAGAAATGCAATTTGAAGAGGGGAAGTGTGATTTGACATTCTAATTGTGGTGGATTCTTCATTCTGCGTCTCTCTAGAATCTGGCTGCAAATGCAACAATTCTAACACTAGATTTCAGCACACATACATCAGTTCCACTTAGCTGTATTAAAGCCACGTGCACTGCCATCAGGGGAGTGCCATCCCACACATTCATTAGTCAAAGCATATCACGCAATATGATTATCTTCCATTACAGCATTAAGTGTCTGATCCAGACCGAGAGTGTAGGAAATAAGTTTAGGGTTCTGTGGTTCAGTGAGTTGAACTCTCAGATTATTCTCAGGTCTTAAATTAGTTTCTATGTACTACACCAATAGTTTCAAACTAACAGCCCTCTCAAACTACTTCATTTACCAGCTAGAAGAACATTTGTTACCTGAAGAATGTGAGAGAACTAAATGCAATTCCGAGAGAGTGGAGGTTGTCTTAAACTAGAAATTTACCATCTCTCATCAACTCCATCTTTCCTTCCCTCTTTCCTTCTTTCCTTTTCCCCATCCTTTCTGCCTTCTTCTTTCCCTCCCTACTTCCACCCATTCTTTCTTTATGAAAAATTATCTTAGCATCTAAGAAGCTCCAGATACTGTCTAAGGTACTGGGAAGGAAAAGATATATAAGCCAGGGCTCCATTCTTGTTGGGGAGACAGATCGGTGGAAAAAATAATTAAAATGCAAAGTGAGACAGATGAGCTGGATTCTGCATGACCAAGAAGTGTGGGAAGGGAGCACATGGGGGATAAATTCCAGCCAGAGAGGAAGGGAACTGCATACCCCACTCCCTTAATTAGAGCCTAAAGCAGTACTTGGACTTGATCTGAGCATGCTCGTCATCACAGGCAGGACTGGAACAAGCTGATGTGCGTTTGGGTTGTTGGATCTAGAGAAAGTGACCAGTAAAAGGGATAGTAGGAAGCGTCTGTCTCAATGCATCAATCTGCAAATATTTACTTGGTACCTATTACACAGCATGTACTTTCATTACAACTACCCAAGTAAAAAGTATACCTTAAAAATTAAGTATTCTACTGGGGACTGGGGACACATGGGTGAACAAGGCAGATGTGGTCTCAGCCACAGGCAAGAATATTGGCCCTCTACCTTCTAGGACCTGTAATGGAGTGATACAGAGTGATGAGCTGCAGGCAGATACTAAGGGAAAAGTGTTCATGAAGGTTTCAGGGAGACTGAGACAGGGAGGCATGGGTAAGTCACTTTGGGCCCTAGGGACAAACTGCACACAGGTGAAGGAAAGAGGCCTTTTCCTTGCAGATGGAGCCGTAATTCTTGGGAAACTCAAGAATTAAGAATGTTCAGAGTACCCTTAGTCCAGAAAAACAGAACCAGTATTAGAGATGGAGAGAGAGAGAATGGTTTTCAACAACTGACTCACTGATTGTGAGGAATCGGCAAGTCTGAAATCCACAGGGCAGGCCAGCAGGTGGAAACTCAGGATTTCAATGTCTTGAGGCAAAATTTCTTCATTTCGGTTTTCACTCTTAAGGCCTTCAACTCATTGGAGGAGGCTCCCACATCATGAAGGGTTATCTGCCTTACTTAAAGCCAACTGTTTGTAAAGTTTAATCATATCTACAAAACACCTCCACAGTAATATTTAGACTAGTGTTTAACCAAACAGCTGGGCACCACAGTCTAGCAAAGTTGACACCCACACTTAACCATCACATATCAGATTGGGAATTCAGTACCTTCGGCACAGGCATCATAATTCCCACCAAAAACACAAGAAACTAGCGGGAGCAGCGTTGGTGGCTGGTTGTAGCGACCAGTCAGAACAGAAGAACATGAGGACTCCTCCTATGAGCACATGTGAAACACCCTCTGAACACCCTCAGAAATACTTGGCTGGAAAGGACTACTCAGGTGAAGGCAAGAGCCACAGAATTTTTTGGTGTTATCATTAGTTCCATTAACATGGGGAAAGACTTTGCAACTTGAAAGATGAATTTTGGAAATAATAAAATTTTTCATCTACAAGGAGCCTGTAGGTGACAAGAGCACAGGATGGGTGGATATTTTATTGCATGAAGTCTGTAAGGGCAGAAGGAGAAAGAAGCAGAAAGGTAGCAGCTGCTCCTGTGTTATGAGGCAGCTCTGTGTGACGAAGTTGGGAGGACAAATGCTCTGAACGGGGTAGAGTGGGAGAGACCCTTCCCTGTAGATCCAGTGGTTTGACTGCTGCCAGGTAGAGCTTAGTTGCGATACCACCTGTCTATTCCCCCGGAGGCCAGTAAGCGGAAACACTGTTTTCGTTCCCCAGATTCTAAGGCTCAAGCCCGGGGGAGAATGGACCTCAAGTCATTCTGAGATGGAACATGTCTCTGCTTTCAAGCTCCTATGGTCTTGGAATGATTCAGGAGAGAATCAGTAGTGACAATCTTAACAGGGACTGCTGGACTGCATCAGCAGAGGCTGAGAACTTAAGTACCATTATGTATGTATACAAGGTAAGCTGGGGCTGAAAACATAGCCCAGTATATAAATCTTGTCAGCTTCTAGGGATACACACATGTATTTTTTTCTCCAAACCTGCTTCTCCTGCAGCAGCCTTTTTCATTTATTTTTTTTAACACCTTTATTGGAGTATAATTGCTTTACAATGGTGTGTTAGTTTCTGCTTTATAACAAAGTGTATCAGCTATACATATACATATATCCCCATACCCTTCCCTCTTGCGTCTCCCTCCCAACCTCCCTATCCCACCCCTCTAGGTGGTCACAAAGCACCTGGCTGATCTCCCTGTGCTATGCAGCAGCAGCCTTTTTCTTAGAAACCAATGCCACCATTCACCCAGTCCCCCAGCCAGAGAATGTCCTTAGCTCCTTCCACTCAAGTTCAGTCACTCTCCAAGTTCTGTTGATTTTTACCTCCTAAAAAATCTCTTAAACTCAAACACCTCCTCTTCATCCCACTACTACTCTTTGAAGCTGATTTTCCTGCCTCTAGTCCGCAGCCACCTCTAACCCATCCTTCATGTTAGAATGATGGTTCAAAACTGAAAATCCAGGGCTGTCACTTTCCTACTTCTCTCTCTTCCCAGAGTCATTACGATAAAGGAGCAACCCTTACTGGGGGGAAGTAAGGCTTCTGTAATCTGGTCCTTGTTTACTTCTTCCGTCTTACCCTACACATAGCTATATCAGCCACTCACAGTTTCTTTTTCTCTTTTTAAGTCTCCACACATGCAGCTGTCCCTGGAATGCTCTTCCTACTTCTTTGCTAAGCTGACTCCTACTTCTTTAAGACCTAGATCAAAGGTCATTTCCTCCAATTCGCCCTGGCCTGAGTTGGACATTTCTCTCCTAGCCTAGGATTGTTTGAGAAGCCACATGTCTGGAGACTTTCTTTCATTTTATGTGATGATAGGTATAGGTTCACCTACCACCACCCCTGCCCACCATCCTGCCTGCCTCAGCTGGGTGCTCTGCCTGGATACGTGCTCCAGCACAGAAGCCAGGCTAACTCTGCTTCTTAGACTGAAGATCTTCTCAAAACCATACTCAGGAGTGTGCCTCATTATTACTGTCCCAGGCCCAGGAAGACTAGCACTCAGTGTTTATCACAGACATTTGTTTCGTCACAGCACAACTTACACTGAAGACAAAGCTTTACAGAGTTATACAGTAAACAGCTGCCTTCAGGATCTCCTGGTTTGAGAGACACAGCAGCATCTTTGTAACATCCCCAGCAGGGTTACTTTCAATCCCTGATTCACCCAGGTATCGGTTTATTGGCATTCTTTCCCTTCACTTGCAAATAAGTAGTTCTTCCAAAAACGTAGCTCTTCCAAAAATAGGTACATAAACACAAATTTTAAAAGAACAATCATTTCTATTATTCTCCAGCAAAGAGCAGAAACAGGAAATAGGAAAGGTCTTCATGTTTGTTATATCTGCCTTGGGATTTGGTTTCCTAAAATTAAGTCCAAAACAAAGTTTGCAGTCTCCTCTGACAATATATGTGGATAGTTAGGTAAGGTTATTTGCTTACCAGACAGCATTTGGTGTCACCCAGACAGCCACTTAAAGAACCACAGTGGATTAAGGAAATCCTTCAGAAAAGAAAGGCATCTGACAGCACCAGGACAATTGAGGAATTAACTTCAGGGAGAGTCATCTCCAGCCTGAAAAAAGCAAGCACAGGAAACAGAATCAGGAAGACAACAAGAATGAAGCAGCCCCATCTCTTCTCTTGGTTATTATTCCCTTTTCCTGAAGCAGTGTCTACACTGGTCAAATTATTCTTCTGAAAATAAGCAAACCTCAGTGATTCAAACTAGGAAAATCACGAGGAACCACATTAACCAAGTACCTGGATAAAAGCTGGACTCAGAGAAACAGAGTAGAGTGGTGGTTACCAGGGGTTAGAGGGTAGAGGAAATAAGGGGATATTGGTCAAAGGGTGCAAATGTCCAGTTATGAGACGAACAAGTTCTGGGGATCTAATGTACAGCATGATGGTTACAGTTAATAATGTATCATAACTTGAAAAGTTGCTGAGAGAGTAAATCTTGAATGTTCTCACCACAAAAAAGAAATGGGAATTATGTGATGGGATGGAGGTGTCAGCTAACGTATAGTGGTAATCATGTTGCAATATATATCAAATCAACACCTGTATACCTTAAATTTACACAGTGGTGTATGTCAATTATATCATTATAAAGCTGGAAAAAATAATAATAAATAAAAACATTTTTAAAACTGCAAATTAGGTTTGTAGAGCATAGAGTATGGAGGTTTTTATGTAGATAAATTGTCATCATAATTACGTGTTAGTTAAAATTTCAAATAAATTCAAATTCTTGTGCTCCAGAGCATGGTAGTAGCGAGTATGTTGAAAAAAGCCAGCCACCGAAACTACAATTCATTCATTCATTCATTCATTCAACAATTTTTTTTTTTTTTTTTTTTTTTTTTTGCGGTACGCGGGCCTCTCACTGTTGTGGCCTCTCCCGTTGCGGAGCACAGGCTCTGGACATGCAGGCTCAGCGGCCATGGCTCACTGGCCCAGCCGCTCCGCGGCATGTGGGATCTTCCCAGACCGGGGCACAAACCCGTGTCCCCTGCATCGGCAGGCAGACTCTCAACCACTGCGCCACCAGGGAAGCCCAATTCTACAAATATTTTTGAAGCAACCATATATAAGTACTATATTCATCAGTAAAAACAAACAGCAACTATCTTGGAGTTAAGAAAATAGAGCCACACTGCCCAAGTTTAGTCCCTAACCATGCCACTTAGTTTTAACTATGGAACCTTGAATAAGTTCTTGAATCTCTGTATATAACTCAGTATCTTCATCTGTAAAATGTGTTTAATGAGAGTACCTTGACCTCATAGGATTGTCGTGAGGACTAAATAAGTTTGTAAATATAAAGCAGCTATCTTTTACACATTTGTGTATATACAATGCCTGCCAGGTCACATAACAATAACAACAACAACCAAAAAAACCACAACCAGTCTTTATGGGGCATTTACTATATGCCATGTACTAGGTATAGCAAATAGTTAATAAATGTTAGCCCTTATTATTGTTGTTATTACAAGTATTACTTGGATCCTTTAGTTTTGTATTTTAATTAAAAATTAGAAATATTCTGATTTTTATAGTTGTCATTACTGCTAGGTCGATAGCTTTGGCAGGTTTCCACCATACTCTGAGGGTGAAATTAGAGAAAATAGACCCAAAATATACTATAGGTCTAACATAACAGTCATCTGACAATATCTGAGTTTAGAACATAAGCCTAAAAGGCCAGAGAGAAGTTTTAAGAATATATTTGCAGTCCATCATCTAGCATATTCTACATGTCTAATAAAGAATGTGCCCAAGGTTAAGAAGAGAGCCTGTCTTCTTGGACCTTGTTTAACAAAGCAAAGCAAGAAGGTAGGCCTATGTCAGAGCAGTGGTTCGGAAAAAAATAATGATGATGGTAAGGGCTCTGAGTTAGTCAGACATGAGGTTTATGTCCAGAAAATTCAACTAAAGCGAGGAGGCAGGATGAAGACAGTTCTGAGTCCGGGCACACTAGAAGGAAGCTGCCATCCACATTCCAGAAGACTGAGAAACAACAGGAAAATATTCAGTCAGAAGATCAGAAATTCTAGCCACGGGTAACCAAGACAAGGATCAAGCTTTTCTACAGACATGTGACAGTCTCCCATGAGGTTCTAAGAGATTGTAGGTATTCAAATAGTGGCTGTCTGACTGAAGCTATTTTTACTCTGTGGAGCAATGCCTGGAGACCTGTCTGGCATATCGTGCTTACATCTGCATGTCTCTTACCCTTATGAGATTGTAACCACCCTAAAAGCATCAACTACTTCCTCAACTTGGCATTCCCAGAGAGACTTGTATTATAGATATTCAATAAATATTTTCTGAATGAATGAATAACTACTATGAGCAAATGAGCAGACCCCAAGGGAGTCTGATCCTGAGCCAACTGCTTTCTGAGAGAAATGTTCCCACACCCTCCCCATCCAGAGCAAAATGGTTTCAGGGTGGGGCGAACATCTAGCCGTGTCGTCTGCCAAGAATCAACAGTGCCATCTTCCAAGAAGAGCAAATCAATTTTCCTTTGGGAAATTACCCCACCCCATCCTCTCCTGGCTGAGGGTGGGGCTAAGAGTTGAGCCAATCCCCTTTCTCTCCCTGGCATTTGAACCTTAAGCAAAAGAAATTAAAGGAAAGAAAATGGTTGGAGCTAATTCATCCCAGCAGTGCCTAAAGAGGTTGTCCATTAGTTCATGCTACCTCAATGGCTATAGTTGTCTTGGTTTCCATCCTTTCTGAGACCCGGTAATGTAACTCTTCCTTTGCATCAGTGAGTTTCCCTTTATCCTTTAACTAATTCCTTTGGTCCATAAGTTTAGCAAGAGTCCATTTCAATAGCTATAAACTGAGAATTCAACGGATGTGCTATAAGATCCTTGCTCTAGATCAGTAGTTCCTAATGTTGGCTGCACATTAGAATCACTGGGGAGTTTTTAAAATCCCAGCACTCAGGCCACACCCCAAGCCAATTAAAGAGGACTCTATGAGGCTACAACCAATCCTTGTTAAAGTACCCCAGGTGATCTCTAATGTGCAGCCCAAGTTGAGAGTCACCGCTCAAGAGTTAATGGAAATATGTCCACCTTATTCTCAGAAAAGGAAGGAGCCTTGCAATACCCCTCGGTATTTTACAAGTGACACATTTTTTAAGACAGAATTTAACCCTAGAGAAAGAACTAAACTCCCACTCAGAATTTGTGTTTTCCCCAAGAATTAAAGAACTAGGAGAGTTTTCATCTTTAATTACTATTTTTACTACCAAGTAAATTTAAAGAGTTTCACAACTGTAAGCACTTTCTAATAATTTTATTAACAACACAAGTAAAGCACAGTATCAGGGAAGAAGATATCCCTGTTGGCTTTCATTCAAAATAGATCACAATAATCTATTCCAAGCTTGGAAATATTTCTACTGAAGAATCCCTAGATCCATGTTTAAAGTGGGGCTGTCTTTGGTGACATCTGTTGACTAGAAGGTGAGCATGAGAAGGGAGAAAACTGACACCTTTTCACTTCCTCTACTCCTTCTGTCTTGTGAGAGACCATTTTCTTAATGTTGTGGGAAATGCAGTGAGGAAAAAGCCAGCTAAGGAGCCAAGCAATTAAACTGCACAGAAAACAATAAACGTGTCTATAACAAGCGTGAAAGATAAGTTGAAATATTTGACATTTAGTTTCCTAAAGTGAAGACTTGCCTTTTCTTAAGAACAGTTTCTATAGAGAGACTAAGACAATACGGTGACATTCCAGAAGAAATCCCAGCTGTGTGCATGCCCTGCACAGGGAATCAAACAGCTGCACAAGGACTCAAAAGGAGATGCCTCAATGGAGGCACATTTCTACTGCCGCTTGGCTGCCACCCTCTTCTCTCTTGCCCATGACTCCTCCTCAGGGCATGCAGACTTGAGGCATACACGGGCTACTGTGAGCTCTGCCAGCCTTCGTGGAGTGATGCTGCACCTGTAGAATCAGCTCTGCTTCCCACAGCCTTGGATGGGACCCAGTGTCCCTCGAAATCAACTGGGTCCATCCTCTTCTATCAGCTACACAAGGTGATGGTGTTTTTCTTTTTTTCTATTTTTGTTTTTAGCCCTGATGAGATTGAGTCAATTTGAGAACAGATTTATGTACAGTGAAGCACTGCATAAGTTGAGCAACAGAACTTAGGCACTTTATGGAATGTACTGCAGTTGAATGCAGAAAGGAAGGGAATGGGGCTCCGCTCCCAAGGAACAAGGGAAAGGAGAGTGAGGGGAATACTGGTGTGTCTGGCACGTGTTCAGGGTGTCCTTTTTTTAAAAAATTCTTCCCGCTTCTAAATTCAAATATCATGTAAGAATGCATTTTAAAACATTTTTTAAAGCCAAATAAATTTAAATTAGATGGTATTCATTTGTTGTCTTTTATTTTCATTTATCAGTATAAGAGGAAATAACTCCTTCTGAGAATAGGCCAATCACTAGGAAACCATTTAGAAACATGTCTTCCCACGGGTCAAATATTTTTGTTATAAACATGAATTCAAAAGATATTTAACTGAGACTCTAGTATGTGCTAAGCATATGCAGTCAAAAAAATAAAATTCACACTTTCACGATTATAATACAATAAGCCCCCTCTCGTGCTGTGCTTCAATTCATTATGTCATTATTCCAAAGCTATTTTTGAGCAACTAATTGGGGGAATCTTGGGCAAGACACTGTCATTCCTAAACTGAGAATGTGATACTAATTCTCTCTTTATGGTAGAGTGCATAAGAACAGTCCACTTGGACAGTATAATGGGTAAAAATGCAATGGAATTGTTCCCTGTGCGTTATTGACTGACCACAGGGCAATACAACTCATGAAAATAGAAGACGTATATGATAATGGAAAGACAGCTGGACTTGGGATCTGAATACCCAAGTCTGAATTCTGGCCTCTCAAGACACAAGCTGTGAAATCACACACTGGTCACCTCCTGTTACAGTTTCTTTCATTATAAAATGAGGATGACAACTATAGCTGCCTCCCTAACTGTTAATGAGAAACAAATCAATAACATATGTTCACACACCAAACACAGTGGCCTGTGCTCCAGTTTTTGCTGAACCCCAGCCTGAATTCCATTAGCATCAAGCAATGAACATCTGAATTGCCTGCCGTGAATGCCTTTTTACTTTACCACGCATAAGTCAGGAATGACCGTGGATTACCTGTGATCTTTACTTTCTTCTTTATACTTTTCTGTATTTTCCAGTTTTCCTACAGTGATCATATACACATTTTATACATTTTATGACTAAAAAGATGTGGGTGAATTTTAGAGGCTGGAGTTAGACTGAAGGCATTGGATTCAGTGAACACACGTGAGTTAAGAGCATTTTGATAACTGTTCGAACTGACCAAAGGACAGAATGTCAGCAAGTCAGAACACTAAAATTATTGAAGTGAGAAGGTTGCTCCATTCTTATTATTTCTGTATGAGAAAAACCATCCTTAATGAGCTCATTGTATACTTATATATAGTTGACCCTTGAACAACATGAGTTTGAACTGCACAGATCCACTTACAAGGGAATTTTTTCAGTAAATACCTAGTACAGTACTACACGATCTGTGGTTGGTTGAATCCACGGATGTGGAACTGTAGATATGGAGGGCCGACTATAAAGTTATATAAAGATTTTTGACTGTGCAGAGGGTCAATGCCTCAACCCCCATATTGTTTAGGGTCATCTGTAGTTTAAAATGTTCATTTATTGTCTGTTTATAATAACATAATGGCCATTATTGAGCACTTATTATGTGTCAGGTGTTTTGCAAACAATCTTACCAACACTATAAGAAATGTATTTTTATCCCCATTTTATCTACAGGGAAATTCAACCAAAGTAATTTTCCCAAGGTTGTGGCCAGTAAATGGTTGTGTCTCGTACCACCATTAATCCACTCTACTCTCTCCCATTATACTTTCCCATACTATGGAGGCTAGTTTTCAGACTCCCTTGCAGCTCTGGTTCAGCCAAGCAGATACACCCATGCAAGACAAGGAAGATAAATGTGAGCACCAAATGAAGAGATAGGATTCTTTGCCAAGGGCGGTCTGTGGTTCTTCGAGTGCAGTGGTCAAGGAGGCTATGTGTTCAATGCATAGGAGTGATGAGCAGCAGACAGAGTCAGTAGTGAGGGCTTATATAAAGAAGTCCCTTGCAATTCTGGAGTGTTTCTGCTGGCTGCATTATTTCTGTTTTTACAGCATGCAAACATGTTTCCCAGGCCTGGAAAGTCTGCAAGTTATCCAATACTCTGTAATAAAGTCATTTCCATTTAAACTACTTAGAGTGAATTCTGTTGTGTGCAACTAAACAATTGAGGCTAACCAATGGGTCTTCTATACTCCGTGCTTTTCCCACCTTGTCTATGTTTTTTCTATTAGAAACTGTCTTTTTTTAATAGAAATGGCAAAAAGGAAAAAACAAACAAACCTGGATCTGGGATTCCTAAGACCAAAGAGATGACTTTAAGGCAATGTAGCTGTGACTAAAAAGAGTTAAGAACCAAAAAAGTTAAATAAAAGGACTTGTTTAAGGCAAGGACTCCAGGAAAGATTAAATCAACAAAGATCTGAAAAAGCAGCTGAAAGGGGAAAGCAGAAGTGTCAGCTAGGGTGAGAGAGAAGTTCAAAAGTATCTGGACACACATTCCAGAGGAGTTCAGGGGTAACACTGCTGTGGACAAAACACAGCAGTTTGACCTCGGCCTGGTCACAAAAATCACACTGGGAATCCCATTAACTGTTTCAAAGATTGCAGGCTAAAAATCATACAGCCTAGGTCAAGGGTTAATAAACTCTGGCTCACAAACAAAATCCTGCCTGCTGGCCTTTTTGTAAATAAAGCTTTATTGGAACACAGACACACCCATTCACTTACAAATTGCCTACGGATGCTTTCACATCATAGGGTTGAGCAGTTGTCACAGAGACCATATAACCCACAAAACCTAAAATATTTATCCGGCCCTTTACAGAAAAATTTGCTGACTCTTGGTCTAGGAGGTTGGGAGGGCAAAGTCATTTGGAATTGATAAGTCAGTTTTTTATATCTGTCAACAGAAAAGGGACTATGTGGACAGATACAGGGACCAAAATGCTTCCTGAAGAGGAGAAGACTTTTAACCCCCTTTGGTGGAAGCAGTCTCCAGGACTATTTAGTCTGCAGGTGTCCTTGTGTGTGTGTGGCGGGGGGGGGGGGGGGGTTGGGAATGAGGAACATCAGAGTTGCTGAAGTGAGTAAGGAATTGAAGAGGTTGAAAGAAACAAAACTGTAACCAGAGGATGTAGATGATAAATCCGGAGAGAGAATGCAAATAGAGGTGGAAAGTTTAGAAACTCAGGCTACAGCTCCAGAGGTATTTAAGTGAGAAAGGGGAGGTACAGATGGGTAGTCAGAGAAATAACAGGCAGCTCATTTGAGACCATACCTCAAGGGCCACGTCATTGTGGGCGATGATTTTTCAGTGTGTTCCTATTATGCACTAGGCACTGAGTTGGGTCCTCAGAGAGTCTGCAGACTAGAGAAGGATGAAGGTGTAGCTCATAGCTCCAAAACAGTGGAGTGGCCAAGAAGCAGCCTTTGGATCTGACAGCTGAGGGAACCTTCAGCGATCTTAGCAAAGAGAGGTGGACTCTGTGTAATTTGGAGGAATAACAGCTGCTCTGAAAGGGGTCTCTGGGAATTTCAAATAGGGAGATGGAACAGTGCTCCAGAAGTGATTAAGATGAAAGGAAGGAGATGAAACGATAGCTGGAAGGCATAAATGGGTCTCATGTTGCTTTCTGAAAGATGGGTGCTATAGCCAAAAACCCTTTTCATCATACAGAGATGGCGGCCGTGGCAGCATTCTTTGTAACAGAATTTGACCTGTGGGTGAGCGGCTTCCCATTCTCTCTGACTACCAGAAGATTTCTCTTAGCTGTGTTTTGGAAAAACAGAAAGAAATGCCAATTCTACTGCAAACCACTATAAATGTTACCTACACTGTGCCTGTGGCTACTTTATCCAAGGGTAATGAGAGGATGACCAGAATAAAAATACTCTGCAGCCTCTCTCAGCAGCAAACAGGCAGTGTGACTGAGTAAGCACAGAAGAAAAAGGGAGAGCCCTTCCTGAGTGGACGAGAGCAACAAAAGGCAGCTATTCAACCATCAACCCACTTGGGCCCCTGCAAGAACCCGCTGCTGCAGCTGCCTCAGCTCTGCCAGGGGAGGGGGGTCAAGTCAGCCCCTGGGAGTCGTGCTAGATAAGCTGAAGAAGCGAAGAGAATCTTATACGGCCCAAACTCATGAGACTCTGAAAGTTCAGATTTCTTCATTTTCCGGCCACCATTTTTGTCACCTCTGAAGACTTGCAACTCAAACTTGAGGAAGCCACTTAACCTTTTTGGGTCCCTTTTCCCATCTGTAATAATGAAGATGATAAAAATTGTGCCTTCCTCCTCAAGGAGTTTGAGCTACTGCTATCAAAATGTCTTACAAAGAGAAAGTTGCTAAGGTTTGGCAATTTTCTCTAAGGAGCACTTTGGGAACCACTGAGAAGCGAGATTTAGATGCTTGTCGTGCCTAACAGTAAAGCTAAAGGAAGTCTGGATTCTGCAAGATCCTGCAGAGCGACATCTCAGCAGATTTTCCAACTACGTGGGGCATTTCCTAGCGAAGCAAGGTGTATGTGAGAAAGGCTGATGGCTGCAGGGGAAGTAATACTTACAGGATACTGGTTAAGAGACTGGATTCTAGAGACAGACCACCCAGCTCCATCACCCTCTACTGTGTGACTTGTTACAAATCCACCACCCTCTCTGACCTTCAGTTCCCTCACCTGTAAAGTGTAGATAACTGTACATACTTCAGTAGGTCCTATTAAAGAGTAAAAGAAATAATGAATGTAAAGTACTCAGCACAGTGCCTGGAACACAGGAAGCAACCCAAAATGTTAGCTATTAATATAATTATATTTTGATACCAATGAAGGCTCAAGGAACCTGCCATGGGAAGGAGGTTACAGAGGGACTGACCTCACTTGGAATCAGGGAGTCAATAAAGATATTTCTGGAGAGGGAATTCCCTGGCGGTCCAGTGGTTAGGGCTCCACACTCTCAAGGCCGAGGGCCCAGGTATGATCCCTGGTCAGGGAACTAAAATCCCACAAGCTGGGTGGTGTGGCTAAAAAAAAAATTTTTTTTTCTGGAGAAAGAAGAGGGGAGATAAAAAATACTAATGGTCTGGGCAGGAGCATATCTACACCCAGAGGTTGGGGATTAGATGGAGAGACATCTAATGGAAACACCTGGGCTTGAGTCACCTAAGATAGGAAATCTGAGGCCCTGAAAAGGAGCTATAAGGGAAGAGGTTCCAGAGGAGCATGCCAAGGACATCTCCAGGTGTGTGAGCAGCAGGGACCAGCTCTGAATTGAGGACCAAAGCTCATTGGCCATTGGAGGCCCAGAGATACATGAGGTCATATAAAGTAATCATCAGACTCACTGAGCATGTAATACGGGAAAAAAGGAAACATGTCTCAGGCAGCCCAGAAGTAAACTCCAGGAACTCTTTCCAATCAAGGGATCCAACTCCCCTTTGGCTCCAAAATGCTACCAAGAGGTAAACTGGTAAAGAAACAGAAGTCCACACCTCCCAAGTTCTATTCAAAACAACTTTGTTTTCTGTTACAGTTATTTGACAAAGTCAAATATAATTTTCAAGACAATGAAAAAGTAAAAACAATATTAAAAACCTTCCAAAAATGAAATTATATGCCCCACTCTCTAGATTTAGCAAACATCTTTCTTCCTGCAGTGCTGCCCTTTATTAAAATCTATTACTAATGTGGGGTTAATATGACAGCCCCGAGTACACAGATTAAGTTATAAAAGAAATAAGCTTTTATTACTTTTCCAAAGACAAAGCAATAACTTAGAATAACAGAATGATGTTAAACTTTCTACCACTTTCCACCCTCACATTTTCCCGTTTTCTTTCTCCATATAACAGGGAAATTTTCTTTAAAAAAATTAAGACTCCATTTACAAGTTTACAATAGAGCAATAAGTAAGAATAATACCATATTCTTTGTGACAACATCTTCTAGAGGCAGGGAAAACTGTCTTTGAAATTAGCTCCCAAATTTAACCCTATGTTTCTTACTTTTAAGTACACTGGATTAACATACTGTTACACAGTACTTCCCCCTTTTGCTCATTCCCCACAGTTCTTTTTTTCTTTAACCTCCTGAATATCTCTCAAATCTGTTGTCTCCCTTCAGGCCTCCTCATATTTCAGATGCTGTCAAGCTCAAATACATCCTCCTAGCCATCAGATCGGGACCTGTGTCAAGGGAACATCTAATTTCCTCCTTCCCTGCTTAAAAAATGAACTTCCTGTCACTTACAGAATCATGGCATCACTCTTGGGTATGCCCCACTTACATGTGCATCTACTTTGTCCTCGATCCTCCCTGCCCCTCCCACCTGTCCAACACCGCCACACCCATAGCATGGCCACCACCCAATACCACCATCTCAACCACTACAGCTCTGGAGAGTCTGTGGGTCTCTAACCCATCACGCTGTTGTAATCTCTGCATTTTCACAACCTGGGTCTCAGTTACCCTTCCTTCTTTTTTTTTTTTTCTGCTATTGCTTTTATTTTATTTTTTCAATTTTTAATTGATCTATAGTTGATTTACAATGTTGTGTCAATCTCTGCTGTACAGCAAATGACTGAGTTATACACATACTTTTTTTTATATTCTTTTCCACTTTGGTTTATCACAGGACATTGAATGTAGTTCCCTGTGCTGTACAGTAGGACCCTGTTGTTTATCCATTCTAAATGTGATAGTTCGCACCTACCAATCCCACGCCTATTGCTTTTTTTTTTTCATTTTTTTAACATCTTTACTGGAGTATGATTGCTTTATAATGGTGTGTTAGTTTCTGCTGTATAACAAAGTGAATAAGCTATACGTATACATATATCCCCATATCCCCTCCCTCTTGCATCTCCCTCCCACCCTCCCTATCCCACCCCTCTAGGTGGTCACAAAGCACTGAGCTGATCTCCCTGTGCTATGCAGCTGCTTCCCACTAGCTACTTTACATTTGGTAGTGTATATATGTCCATGCCACTATCTCACTTCATCCCAGCTTACCCTTCCCCCTCCCTGTGTCAAGTACATTCTCTATGTCTGCTTCTTTATTCCTGTCCTGCCCCTAGGTTCTTCAGAACCATTTTGTATTTTAAGGTTCCGTATATATGTGTTCGCATACGGTATTTGTTTTCCTATTTCTGATTTACTTCACCCTGTATGAGACTCTAGGTCCATCCACCTCACTACAAATAACTCAATTTCATTTCTTTATATGGCTGAGTAATATTCTATTGTATATATGTGCCACATCTTCTTTATGCATTCATCTGTCAATGGACACTTAGGTTGCTTCCATGTCCTGGCTATTGTAAATAGAGCTGCAATTAACATTGTGGTATGTGACTCTTTTTGAATTATGGTTTTCTCGGGGTATATGCCCAGTAGTGGGATTGCTGGGTCGTATGGTAGTTCTATTTTTAGTTTCTTAAGGAACCTCCATACGGTCCTCCATAGTGGCTATATCAATTTACATTCCCAATAACAGTGCAAGAGGGTTCCCTTTTCTCCACACCCTCTCCAGCATTTATTGTTTGTAGATGTTTTGATGATGGCCATTGTGACCGGTGTGAGGTGATACCTCATTGTAGTTTTGATTTGCATTTCTCTAAGGATTAGTGATGTTGAGCATCCTTTCAGGTGTTTGTTGGCAATCTGTATATCTTCTTTGGAGAAATGTCTATTTAGGTCTTCTGCCCATTTTTGGATTGGGTTGTTTTTTTGATATTGAGCTGCATGAGCTGCTTGTATACTTTGGAGATTAATCCTTGGTCAGTTGCTTCATTTGCAAACCTTTTCTCCCATTATGAGGGTTGTCTTTTCATTTTGTTTATGGCTTTCTTTGCTGTGCAAAAGCTTTTAAGTTTCATTAGGTCCCATTTGTTTATTTTTGTTTTTATTTCCATTACTCTAGGAGGTGGGTCAAAAAGGATCTTGCTGTGATTTATGTCATAGAGTGTTCTGCCTGTGTTTTCCTCTAAGAGTTTTATAGTGTCTGGTCTTACATTTAGGTCTTTAATCCATTTTGAGTTTATTTTTGTGTATGGTGGTAGGGAGTTTTCTAATTTCATTCTTTTACATGTAGCTGTCCAGTTTTCCGAGCACCACTTATTGAAGAGGCTGTCTTTTCTCTATTGTATATTCTTGCCTCCTTTATCAAAGACAAGGTGACCATATGTGAGTGTGTTTATCTCTGCGCTTACTATCCTATTTCATTGCTCTATATTTCTGTTTTTGGGCCAGTACCATACTGTCTTGATTACTGCAGCTTTGTAGTATAGTCTGAAGTCAGGGAGCCTGATTCCTCCAGCTCTGTTTTTCTTTACCAGATTGCTTTGGTTATTCAAGGCCTTTTGTGTTTCCATACAAATTGAGATATTCTTGTGCTAGTTCTGTGAAAAATGCATTGGTAGTTCGATAGGGATTGCATGAATCTGTACATTGCTTTGGGAAGTATAATCATTTTCACAATGTTGATTCTTCCAATCCAAGAACATGGCATATCTCTCCATCTGTTTGTATCATCTTTAATTCTTTCATCAGTATCTTACAGTTTTCTGCATACAGGTCTTTTGTCTCCTTAGGTAGGTTTATTCCTAGGTATTTTATTCTTTTTGTTGCAATGGTAAGTGGCAGTGTTTCCTTAATTTCTCTTTCACATTTTTCATCATTAGTGTATAGCAATGCAAGAGATTTCTGTGCATTAATTTTGTATCCTGCTACTTTACCAAATTCATTGATTAGCTCTAGTAGTTTTCTGGTAACATCTTTAGGATTCTCTATGTATAGTATCATGTCATCTGCAAACAGTGACACTTTTACTTCTTCTTTTCCGATTTGAATTCCTTTTCTTTCTTTTTCTTCTCTGGTTGCTGTGGCTAAAACTTGCAAAACTATGTTGGATAATAGTGGTGACAGTGGGTAACCTTGTCTTTTTCCTAAACTTAGAGGAAATGCTTTCAGTTTTTCACCATTGAGAACAATGTTGGCTGTGGGTTTGTCATATGTGGCCTTTAATAGGTTGACGTAAGTTCCCTCTATGCCTACTTTCTGGAGGGTTTTTATCATAAATGGGTGCTGACTTTTGTTGAAAGCTTTTTCTGCATCTACTGAGATTATCATATGGTTTTTCTCCTTCAGTTTGTTAACATGGTGTATCACATTGATTGATTTGCGTATATTGAAGAATCCAAGCATTCCTGGGATAAGCCCCATTTGATCACGGTGTATGATCCTTTTAATGTGCTATTAGATTTTGTTTGCTAGTATTTTGTTGAGGATTTTTACATCTATGTTCATCAGTGATATTGGCCTGTAGTTTTCCTTTTATGTGACATCTTTTTCTGGTTTTGGTATCAGGGTGATGGTGGCCTCGTAGAATGAGTTTGGGAGTATTCCTCTCTCTACTATATTTTGAAAGAGTTTGAGAAGGATAGGTGTTAACTCTTCTCTAAATGTTTGATAGAATTCGCCTGTCAAGCCATCCAGTCCTGGGCTTTTGTTTGCTGGAAGATTTTTAATCACAGTTTCAATTTCAGTGCTTGTGATTGGTAAGTTTATATTTTCTATGTCTTCCTGGTTCAGTCTCAGAAGGTTGTGCTTTTCTAAGAATTTATCCATTTCTTCCAGGTTGTCCATTTTATCAGCATATAGTTGCTTGTAGTAATGTCATGATCCTTTGTATTTCTGCATTTTCATTTGTTATTTCTCCTTTTTCATTTCTAATTCTGATGAACTGAGTCGTCTCCCTTTTTTTCTTGATGAGTCTGGCTAATGGTTTATCAACTTTATCTTCTCAAAGAACCAGCTTTTAATTTTATTGATCATTGCTACTGCTTCCTTCATTTCTTTTTCATTTATTTCTTTTCTGATTTTTATGATTTCTTTCGTTTGCCAACTTTGCTTTGTTTCTTTGTTCTTCGGTCTCTAATTGCTTTAGGTGTAAGGTTACTTTTTTTATTTGAGATGTTTCTTGTTTCTTGAGGTAAGACTGTATTGCTATAAACTTCCCCCTTAGAACTGCTTTTGCTGCATCCCATAGGTTTTGGGTCATCGTGTTTTCATTGTCACTTCTTTCTAGGTATTTTTTAATTTCCTCTTTGATTTCTTCAGTGATCTTTTGGTTATTTAGTAGTATATTGTTTAGCCTCCATGTGTTTGTATTTTTTACAGATTATTTCCTCTGATTGATATCTAGTCTCATAGCGTTGTGGTCGGAAAAGATACTTGATATGATTTCAATGTTCTTAAATTTACCGAAGCTTGATTTGTGACCCAAGATATGATCTATCCTAGAGAATGTTCCCTGAGCACTTGAGAAGAAAGTGTATTCTGTTGTTTTTGGGTGGAATGTCCTATAAATATCAATTAAGTCCATCTTGTTTAATGTATCATTTAAAGCTTGTGTTTCCTTATTTATTTTCATTTTGGATGATCTGTCCATTGGTGAAAGTGGTGTGTTAAAATCCCCTACTATGATTGCATTACTGTCAATTTCTCCTTTTATGGCTGTTAGCATTTGCCTTATGGATTGAGGTGCTCCTATGCTGGGTGCACAAATATTTACAATTGTTATATTTTCTTCTTGGATTGATCCCTTGATCATTATGTAGTGTCCTTCTTTGTCTCTTGTAATAGCCTTTATTTTAAAGACTGTTTTGTCTGATATGAAAATTGCTACTCCAGCTTTCTTTTGCTTTCCATTTGCATGGAATATCTTTTTCCATCCCCTCACTTTCAGCCTGTATATGTCCCTAGGTCTGAAGTGGGTCTCTTGTAGACATTATATATATGGGTCTTCTTTTGTATCCATTCAGCCAGTCTATGTCTTTTGGTTAGAGCATTTAATCCATTCACATTTAAGGTAATTATTGATATGTATTGTTCCTATTACCATTTTCTTAATTGTTTTGGGTTTGTTATTGTAGGTCTTTTCCTTCTCTTGTGTTTCCTGCCTAGAGAAGTTCCTGTAGCATTTGTTATAAAGCTGGTTTGGTGGTGCTGAATTCTCTTAGTTTTTGCTTGTCTGTAAAGGTTTTAATTACTCTGTCGAATCTGAATGAGATTCTTGCTGGGTAGAGTAATCTTGGTTGTAGGTTTTTCCCTTTCATCACTTTAAATATGTCCTGCCAGTCCCCGCTGGCTTGCAGAGTTTCTGCTGAAAGATCATCTGTTAACTTAATGGGGATTCCCTTGTATGTTATTTGTTGCTTTTCCCTTGCTGCTTTTAATATTTTTTCTTTGTATTTAATTTTTGATAGTTTGATTAATATGTGTCTTGGCATGTTTCTCCTTGGATTTATCCTGTATTGGACTCTGCACTTCCTGGACTTGATTGACTATATCCTTTCCCATATTAGGGAAGTTTTCAACTATAATCTCTTCAAATATTTTCTCAGTCCCTTTCTTTTTCTCTTCTTCTTCTGGGACCCCTATAATTCGAATGTTGGTGTGTTTAATGTTGTCCCAGAGGTTTTTGAGACTGTCCTCAATTCTTTTCATTCTTCTCTCTTTATTCTATTCTGTGGTAGTTATTCCCACTATTTTATCTTCCAGGTCACTTATCCGTTCTTCTGCCTCAGTTATTCTGCTATTGATTCCTTCTAGAGAATCTTAAATTTCATTTATCATGTTGTTCATGATTGTTTGCTCTTTAGTTCCTCTAGGTCCTTGTTAAACATTTCTTGTATTTTCTCGATTCTATTTCCAAGATTTCGGATATTCTTTACTATCATTATTCTGAATTCTTTTTCAGGCAGACAGACTGCCTATTTCTTCTTCATTTGTTTGGTCTGGTGGGTTTTTACTTTGTTCCTTCATCTGTTGTATATTTCTCTGTCTTCTCATTTTGCTTAACTTTGTGTTTGGGGTCTCCTTTTCACAGGCTGCAGTTTCGTAGGCCCATTGTTTTTGGTGTGTGCCCCCAGTGGGTCAGGTTGTTTCAGTGGGTTGTGTAGGCTTCCTGGTGGAGGGGACTAGTGCATGTATTCTGGTGGATGAGGCTGGATCTTGTCTTTCTGGTGGGCAGGATTGCATCCTGTGGTGTGTTTTGGGGTGTCTGTGAACTTATGATTTTAGACAGCCTCTCTGCTAATGGGTGGGGTTGTGTTCCTGTCTTGCTAGTTGTTTGGCATGGGGTGTCCAGCACTGGAGCTTGCTGGTCGTAGAGTGGAGCTGGGTCTTAGCATTGAGATGGACATCTCTGGGAGAGTTCTCACTGATTGATATTACATAGGGCCTGGAGTTCTTTGGTGGTCCTATGTCCTGAACTCAGCTCTCTCACCTCAGAGGATCAGGCCTAACACCCAGCCAGAGCACCAAGACCCTGTTAGCTATACGGCTCAGAAGAAAAGGGAGAAAAAAGAAAAAGAAAGAAAGAAAAAAATAATAAAAGAAAGTTATTAAAATTAAAAAAATTATTAAAATTAAAAAATTCAAAAACTAATTTAAAAAAAAGAGAGCAACCAAACCAATAAACAAATCCACCAATAATAACAAGCACTGAAAACTACACTAAGATAAACATAAAAATCAGAAATTGGTCAGTCGCATACAGCAAACCCCATGTCTACAGTTGCTCCAAAATTCACTGCCTCAATTTTGGGATGATTCGTTTTTTATTCAGCTATTCCACAGATGCAGGGTACATCAAGTTGATGGTGGAGATTTAATCCACTGCTCCTGAAGCTGCTGGGAGAAATTTCCCTTTCTCTTCTTTGTTCGCACAGCTCCTGGGGTTCAGCTTTGGATGTGGCCCCGCCTCTGCATGTAGGTCGCCCTCTGGCATCTGTTCTTCGCCCAGGCAGGAGGGAGTTAAAGGAGCAGCTGATTAGGGGGTTCTGGCTCACTCAGGCCCGGTGGGGAGGGTGGGGTATGGAATGTGGGGCGACCCTGCAGTGGCAGAGGCCAGCATGATGTTGTAACCGCCTGAGTTGCGCCATGTGTTCTCCCAAGGAAGCTGTCCCTGGATCATGGGACCCTGGCAGTGGCGGGCTGCACAGGCTCCCGGGAGGGGAGGTGTGGACAGTGACCGGTGCTCGCACACAGGCTTCTTGGTGGCTGCAGCAGCAGTCTTAGCATTTCATGGTGTCCGCGCTAATAGCCATGGCTTGTGCCCGTCTCTGGAGCTCATTTAGGCGGTGCTCTGAATCCCCTCTCCTCGCGCACCCTGAAACAATGGTCTCCTGCCTCTTAGACAGTTCCAAACTTTTTCCCAGACACCCTCCCATCTAGCTGTGGTGCACTAGCCCCCTTCAGGCTGTGTTCACACAGCCAACCCCAGTCCTCTCCCTAGGATCTGGACTCCGAAGCCCAAGCCTCAGCTCCCAGCCCACACCCTCCCTGTTGGGTGAGCAGACAAGCCACTCAGGCTGGTGAGTGCCGGTCGGCACCGATCCTCTGTGCAGGAATCTCTCTCCACTTTGCCCTCTGCACCCCTGTTGCTGGGCTCTCCTCCATGGCTCCGAAGCTTCGCCCCCACCCACTCCCCATTTCCACCAGTGAAGGGGCTTCCTAAAGTGTGGAAACTTTTCCTCCTTCACAGCTCCTTCCCAGAGGTGCAGGTCCTATCCTTATTCTTTTGCCCTGTTTATTCTTTTTTCTTTTGCCCTACCCAAGTACTTGGGAAGTTTCTTGCCTTTTGGGAAGTCTGAGGTCTTCTACCAGCGTTCAGTAGGTGTTCTGTTGGAGCTGTTCCACATGTAGATGTATTTTTGATGTATCTGTGGGGAGGAAGGTGATCTCCGTGTCTTACTCCTCCACCATCTTGAAGGTCTCCTTAACCTTCCTTCTATAACAAATAGTTATAGAGCTCTTATCATGTGCCACGTCTTATTTAATGCTTTATGAGTATTAACTCATTTAATCATTATATCCTTGTGGGAAAGATATTATTATTGCCCTCATTTTATAGAGGAGGACACCTAAGTACAGATCAGTTAGGAAACTTGTCCAGAGTCACACAGCCAGTAAATTGGTGGAAGAAGAAAGGAAGCATTATTCAAACTCAGACATTCCAGCTCCTTATCCATACACTGCACTGCCTCTTTCTGCTTCTTCAATCCCTCATTCTGTGTCATCTCCTCTGCAAAGCTTTCTCTGAGAACCTCAATTGCTCATCAATCCCTCCTATGTACCTCATGAAGAGACTTACTATATGATAACTATCACAACTCTTCTTCTCATTTTAGACCATTAAATTACTAGAAGGCAGACACCATAATTCATCACGGTATCCTAACACAGGTGCTCAATACCTATGTGACAAATGACCCAGTAAGGATGACAGATAGCCTTATTATATGTTCCATAGTTGGTATAAGAAGAAATTCAAAGAAATTGGAACCTAAGGATTACTTGGTTCTTTTAGCATTTAATGTGTCCAGCAAACATTATACCTAAGCCATAAACTGCAGGCAAAACTTGCATGCGTATCCCTACCCCATTCTCAGTAGCTCTGTTACATAGATCAGTACTGTCCAAGAGGATGTTCTGAGAGCCCAGAAATGCTCTATATCTGCACTGTCCAGAGGGTGGCCATGTGCCTGTCGATCGCTTGGCTAGAGAGTCTGAGAAACTGAATTTTTTGTTTTACTTTATTTTAATTATTTTAAATTTAAATAATCACATATAGCTAGTGGCTAACATATTGTACTGTGCATGTCTGGACCACTGACAAACTATAAAGTGGCAGAGCACAGAGCAGTGAAGGGATATAGGATGTAGAAAGTAGGAAAGAATATGCAAAGAACACTCGGTGCTGGGGTGACCACCTGCCCAGTTTGACTGGGACCATGCAGTTTCACGGGACTTTCAATGCTCAAAATATGACAGTCCCAGCAAACTGGAACCATTGGTCAACCTACTCAGTGCCTAGGAGGAGCTAAGAGAAGATTCCACACAAGAACTAAAGAAGCTGAAGCAGGAGATGGAGTAGGATAAAGACTGAGATTGGGACACAGCGAAGATAAAAACACATGATGGTTGGGAGGAAGGTCGTTGTCTTGGAAACGCTACACTCTTCAGATTTCCATGTATCTGCAGATTCCAACACTCAGGTTCTAGTGTAGAGATTTCCAAAAAATGCGTATAACTTGCTTTTATACCTGCTTTTTTTTCAAATACACGTGCTTCATTTTACTCATCTCTTAGTTGGGGAAATCAAGAAGACAGCCTACTCAGCTCTTTTTGATCTGTCATTTAAATTTCCATTCTCATCCTATAATCTGTTAATCTTTCCAGTATCTCGGTGCAAGGCTGAATTAAATTCCCATATTGAATCCCAACATGAAAGGCATTTCTTTGTGAGCAGCTCAATATAATGTTCTTCTAAATGACATTTAAAGTGTTCAGCTCAGTAATGGAATGATAAAGAAGGGCACCCGGTGTTAGTACACATCAGTAAAAAGAACATTTTTTTATTAGTCAGAAACCAAAAAGATAGAACAAGGTAATTAAAAAAGAAAAAGCTTATCCCTGCTAGATTGCCGCGGGAGCATTATGATTCAAAGTGTAACAGTCACTGAATTCCTGCAGGAATCTTTCTTAAAAAGACATCAGACATCAAAGTCTGAGTCACGCCACATTAACCACCAATGGCCAAAGAAAAGTTTGAATGCCACTGGAAAAGTTAAATATTAGACTTTCCCTGAAACATTTAAAGTCAGAGAAGTAGGTATTGCAGTTGTCATACCAACTTGTGTGCATTCTTTGCAGGCTTCCAAACCCATCTTTGTACCCCCCTTCTGTTGCTATGGTAACCCAAATAAATTCTCTCCTGGGATTCATTTCTCTCAGATGCCAATGCATCCGGTCAAGCGGGCAGGCTAGCAAATAATGCCCTGGCCCTGAACGTTCTCGCTCTCCAGGCAGCCACAAAGAGCTCTTCCTCCACATCCCACCCTATTTCAACGTTTTCAAAGCTATAATTCCATTCGATTGAGAAAAAAATATTCTATGCTTTGGTACTTCTTTTATTTGTCTAACCAACGAGAGGAACCCCTGCAAAAGGCAAAAAATAAGGAGCTAAAAGTAAGAAATTCTCCTAACATCCACTTCATCACTCTTATGTTCACCAATGAGAACTGAATGAGAGTTCTCAGTGGAATAAAGAGAAATCCAAGCACTCTCACTGTCTGACCTCCGTATAGCACTAGTAGATACGTTGTTTAGTACTTAGAATTAGGCACTGGGGAGATGGTTGTGGGGAAGACTGAGGTATTACCAAAAAATTTTTTGAAAGAAAGCACTTGATTCATAGAAAATATGCAGACATAATTCTAGAGAAAAAGGCTTAAGCCTTTTTGTCATTGGAGAAACTATCATTTAAAGCTTCTAGAGTTTGGGCACCCTCCCCTCCATATATGTTAAATACGTATTGCATATGGTGCAAATATTTCTCAAGATAGAGCAGCCAGCCAGACAAGCAGCATTTCACAGTAACAGTATATATGTAACAGGAGACAAAGAAATGCTACCTGCATTCCCTAAAAATCTAAGTCTATTAATTTTACCCAGAGATGAACAACATTTTGACCTCAAAACTAATACAAGACACCCAATAAGAAAGGATGATTTGGGCATTCTACTCTGGAGCTGCTAGTAATAGCAGCTCACACTATGAACACTTAGTCTCTGTCCCTTAGTAATGCCTCACCACAATCCTATTAAGGTCATTACCCCCATTTTCTAGATGATGAAACTGAGGCACAGAGGTATAAATAACTTGCCAAGAGTCACAGAGCCAAGAAGAATTGGTACTGGGGTTTAAATCTCAGCTCAACTCTCTGGGCTTGCTACACCCATGCTCTATGGTCCCCGAGGGTCCCCAATGCACTTGGACAAACCAAATCTTGACTAGAGATTTTCTACCTTCAAATGCCTCTATATCACTATCTATCTTCCACCTCTCAACGCACATCCCCCCTCCCTGTCTCTCTTTCCCTCCATCTCCCAGTGCTGCTAGATGAGAGTATCAGTGGCCAGATGTTCTCTGGGGCGTTAGCGCTGCTGGGACAAGACATGTCTCCTCTACCAATTCTGTGGTCCAGAACAGAGCTGAAACTCTCATGAGCCAGAGACCACGTGCCAGAGGAAGTTTTCACCGAGCCCAGGAGAGCAGCCAGAGGCTACCATCACCCTGGAAGGATGACACGGACAGGAGTGGTGAGACCAGGAAGACGCAAAGCAGCACGTCTACACTTTCTATTTTGATGCCATGGTTTCCCCAGAAGCAGTAAGAAAGAGAGGATTGGCCACTCCCACACATGCAGTCAGGGACTTCGGTCCGACTGTAGGGAGAGGGTGATTCAACCCCAGGGTTGGATAAGCCAGAATGTAAAGCTTCGAGCACACAAATAACAAGTGCAGTGAGATTAGAAGAATTCAAAGAGAATAAATAAGAGCAAAGGAGAGCAAGTGAGCACGTCAGTCCATAACGAGGCCCCTCGTCGCCTGCCCTTCCCAGGCTCCGGGCCCACACGGTGAGCTCAGCAAGGGCCTGGCTATCCTTCACTGTTCATCAGCTCCTTAGGATTTGCTCCTTCCTTCTCTCCACTACAGGTTTAAACCGAGTTTGGTATTTTGAGGGTCAGCATGGGTATTTTTGAATATTATTAACCTTTTCTTATAAACCACTGTCTTTTTTCTTCCTAGGAACTCAACACTATATATGCTGGAGAGTCTTTGGTCTTGAAATGCCAGTTGGATTTCTTAATGGCCATCCCGGCAAATGGGACTGAAATGTGAAGAAATTTGCCCTAAAGGCAGCTAACTTTTGGAGGGGAATACATCTATTCTGTATACCAAGGCATACCTGTTTTCAACATCAAAGGGGTTACAAACATCCCTATTCCTCCCCAAAGGACAGCTGGGAATCTTATAAGCAGAGTCCTAGGATGACTTACTTGTTAGTGTTTGCCGACCGGGGCAAAAAATGTCTCATCAATGGGACTTGGGGTTTCAAGTAACTGCCTCTTAAGTGGATTCAGCTCTTAACCTGGATTTCACATTTTCCTCCTTCATTACAAATGATTTAATTTCTCAAGAATTAAATTATTTTTTAGAGTTCTTCTAAATTAAATGAAGAGTAAATAAAAAGGCCTTAGACAAAAACTGAGTAATTTTATTAGGAATATGATAAATGGATAGGTTGCAGTAGCCTGAAAATCCCATTATATGCAATTAAGGAGCTACATTAATATAACTGTAGACTTCCTAGCATTTTAGCCAAGCACATACAATATTTACAGATAATTGCATGGTAAGGGGGAAAATGCAAGCTGTGCGTCTAGCATGCACGTGACTCACATCAAATTAAAACCTGGCTGGGTTTCTCCTTGAGTTATTATCTCTAAAAAGCTTAGTTTCTTTCTTTTCAAGATGGGAAAATGCACAGGTATGCAAACGAAATGTTTCCTGTTAAGAACGATACAAAGTGCAATGAAATTACAGATGCTATTAAAATAAAGTAATAGTCATTTGGATAGTACTACTTTGTACTATCCAAATTTGTAACTCTTTGACTAGAGCTTTACTGAACAACAAAAAACCCCAACAAAATCTAAGGCAAATTAATACTGTAAACAGTACGCAAGAGGGCAGGTAACCTACTTTTACATTTGTGAGACCTCTGATATAAACATAGTTTGCATAAAAATGAGGCTAAAACTACAAAAACGTCCATGAATGACAGGAAGATATCACTGAAAAAGTGCTCAATTAGGCTGAAAGAAATCTGAGTTCAGAAATCTGAGTTCATACTCTTGAAGCAGGCCCTGCAAGACACATTTATTTTTAAATACCTAAACGTTTCATTCAAGTTTATCTACACTCAGAAATGATAGGGGAATAACATGGGCCAGACACCTTCAACATATCAGGAAATGTGAGAGCCACTTTCACATATACTGAATATGTGGGCCATATGGGTATGCTCTATTGGGGGAAAAAATTACCAAATGGAGTTTCTGCAGGGCTAATTTTACATTAAAAGAGATTATAATCATTTAAAGCCATTTAACTTAAATATGTGTCTAAGATCACGGTCATGATCACAGCAGGCCTCATCCTAAAACCTCCTTTTGACGACTAGCTACTGCACTGAGTACATTGGGCCCTTAACCCTCAGAAGCATGCTACAGAGAAGGCACTAGGATTATCTCCATTTTACAGATGCACAAAGTAAGCCTCGGAGAGGCTGGGCAACTTGCCCAAGGCCACCCAGCCAGCCTGTGTAGGAGCCAGGACTTGAACTCAGACTCTACATTTAAAGCAATGCACAAACTGGCTTGCACATGGACTCAAACAAGAAGTTATTCCTTTCTTCCCACTGCCCTCTACTCATTAAAGAAGTCAGAGGGAAGTAGATATGAATGAAATCTCAAATGATAGCTGCCCAGAACCACACAACAATACGTTATCACTCATATAGTTCATGGAACATTCACTGATTTTCTTTAACATCAAGTTTAACTTTGCAAGAGGCGAGTTGTGTTATAAAACTGCAAAAAAAAAAAGAGTCCAAAAATTGGAAAATGTTGATATGATTGTCTATCTAGCAGAAGGGAGACAATTTGCAGCGAAATAATTGGTACATTTTCCCACTGCATTATGTTTCTCAAAACATGTTACTGTGGGAGGAGATTAGCTTCCCCTTTCTTCAGGAAGAAAATGACTTGTCTCATATAGTGAATAGAACTGTCATTCTGAGAGCTGACAAATGCTAACAACCTTTGGAGGCGCAGTGTGCAAGCATCTAAAAAACAAATAAAACGAAGAATCCAGTGACCAAAGAAAGGTCATGAAAGGAAATAATAGGGTAGGGACCCTTAAACACACACACAAAAAGTACTGGGAACCTGCTTAAATCTTCCTAATGTTAGAAATAACACAGTCATACACTAAAGTGGAAGGAAACAGAAACAAATCATTCTAAATTAAAATCACTTCAATTAGTTTACTTTCTTATGTAAGGTTCCACAGCACCAAATTAAATATAATGGATTCTATTCTGTTTTGCTAAAAATATAGTTACCCTAGGAAGACAATTAATACAGCCAGCCACAGATGTTCAAAATAATAGTGGCCAGAGTCAGAGACAGGCTCATCAGCTGAGGTGGCACCTGCTCCGTCATGTACCTTTTGTAGCCTTGGTCCCCATGATCCTGGTGGGATTAGAATAAGATTGGTGACAGAGGAAAATGGACAGAGACCATAGGATGATGCTCTGTGAGTAACGGGTCCCGAGAGGCAGTTATGACAGAACTGAGATTTTGGCAGATGGCAGCAGTCAAGAGAAGCTTCTGGCCAGTCCTGGTCTCCCTCTTTCCTGTCAGAAGAGGCTCCCAAATAATGATATTTTATGGCATTATTTTATTTTTGCTGGTTTTTTCCACTAAATAAAAATCTGCAATGACAAAACTCAGATTTTTGTCTGTCAAGATAGAATATTTACATTCTGGTTACCTTAAGTATATCCCCAACTACTTATCATCATCAAATTGGGGGAGGGAGGTGCTGCTAAAAACCAAAGTGTACCTTATGAACATTCAGATGTTAGAGGTAGAAGGATCTTCAACAGATGTCTGAAAGTCTGCATGAGAAATGCGGTTCTTCACAAATAACCACAGCAGTAATATATGACTATTATCTATTGAGCACTGGCTATGCACTGTGCACTGTACTATGTACTCCACATGTATGAAGTTATTTGCTCTTTACAATTCTATGAAATGTACTATTATTATCCTTATTTTGAAAATGAAGAAACAAAGGATTAGAGAATCTGAATACTTACTCAAGGTGGTCAGTGTTCAAGTTTAGATTAGGTAATTTTTTACTGAAGATAGACATTGAGAATTTTACATTGTTGGAAGTTGGATATTTTTGTATTATTTTCTTGAGTTGTGTTCCGGAATGTAGTTAAGATACTTGGGAGAAATTGTTTCAGCTCTTGTTTTTAAGCTTTGCTAGGCAGGACCAAAGTAGTGTTCAGTCAAGGGCTAAAGTATTCTCCACCACTGACGCAAAATGCTACAGAATACATGATCTGATGCCACGTGAATTACGAGGTTTTATACTCTGGCTGGTGGGAACAGGAACTGGTCTCAGGTCTGCAGGAGCTGCTCAGATTATCCCTGTAATCTTTTCAGGTGATTCTTCCCCCACTCTTGCAGTTTCCTCACATTAATTTGCCGATCAGCACTCAGTCAGACTCAAGGGGGACCCTCTGCATATATCCAGAGTTCTCTCTACTCTCTTCTCTCCTATACTCTGCCCTGTAAATTCTGGACTCTTAGCTCTGTCTTCTCAACTTAGGGAGACTGCCCTGTTCTATCTGGGTTCCCCTTCCCTGCACCTCAGCCTGGAAACTCTCTCTGGGCAGTCAGCAGGGGCAACTGTAGGACTCACCTAATTTGTATCCCATATCTCAGGGATCACTGTCCTTCACGGCATGATGTCCAATGTCTTAAAAACTGTCTAATGCCACACATGTTGTCTGGTTTTCTAGCTGTTTCAGGAAAGAAGGTAAATATAGTCCCTATCACTCCATCTTGGCCAGATGTCCGCAAGCTCAGATTTGAAGCTAAGCAGTCAGGTTTCAGAACCTGAGACCCGAACTGCTACCCTAAATTTTTATAAAGCAATGAGTTGGGACCAAAGAGGTTAATTAAAGAACAAAAGAATATACCATAAAAAACGGAATCTCCTTCAATTCAGTTTTTTTTTTTCTCTAAAATACCATTATTTGTACAGTGATAATAGAAAGGGGTAAAAGAAATAGATTTGGATCCTTTGTGGGTTAAATATTTTCCACTAAAGGGCTTCCCTGGTGGCGCAGTGGTTGGGGGTCCACCTGCCGATGCGGGGGGCGCGGGTTTGTGCCCCGGTCCGGGAGGATCCCACGTGCCGCGGAGCAGCTGGGCCCGTGAGCCATGGCCGCTGAGCCTGAGCATCCAGAGCCTGTGCTCCGCGACAGGAGAGGCCGCAGCAGTGAGAGGCCCGTGTACCGCAAAATATATATATATATATTTTCCACTCAGCTCAACGATCACGTTTTCCTCTGAGGGAATGCTCACATTTTCCGGGAACATTAGTCCTGGGAGATCATCCATAGAAATTTTAGGAAAATTGCAAGAAGCATCCTTTATGTCCTTCATGAATCTCACATCATTACCCACACAGAGCATGACTGGTGGGGTTTACTGATCTCTGACCATCAAAGGAAATCTGAGCACTGCAGACATGTCTCACTTTACTCAACACATCTGTCCCTACAGAGTTGTGCTTAAGTCAAATTTCAGTCAGTTGAATGATTTCAAATGTACCAGTGAAGATTACTGTTTGAAACAATAATAAGCTCTTTTATGAACTGAATCAAAGCCCCCTTAGATGCTGAGTAGCATAGCGGTTAAGGGTACAGGTTTAGGAAGCTGGCGGGCCTGAGTTTAAATCCCCGCTTCCTAGCTATGTGACCTTGGCCAAGTCATTTAACTCATCAAAGCCCCAGATTCTTCTCCCATAAAATGACGATGATAAGAATACCCACCTCTTGGTAGGTACTGGGTTGTTGGAAGCATTTGGTGAGCTAATCCCCGTAAATGTGCTTAGTGAAAGTCTGTTTCTTAGTACTAAATAAAAGTTAACTATCATTAGCTCTCTTATATAGAAAAATGTAAAATTAATACAATCAGAGAAAATGAGAAATAAGTTGTCATCTCTAGTTAAAAGTCTTTTGAGGCATATGCTGGGTTTTAGTCTAATTTTAAATATATTAAAAGTTGGAATACCCAGCAATTTTTTAGAAGAGTTTTATACTTAAAATATTTCACCCTGGTATCACTCTCTTTAAATCTTCATTTACTGACTGACATTCATCAATACTTATGTACCATGGTAATTAATTCTGCAGTGTTCGTATCCTTTGGATATTATTAGATAATCACCTCAACACACTACATTCCCTTAGTTACCATCTCAATCAACTACAAATATTTATTTCCTTTCTTTTTTTTATCTTTCTAACTTACATGAATCAAATCTTTCAGCACTAACCATTCCTATCACTTTCCACAAATACAATTTTTAAAATATAGTAATTCAGAATAATGCTTCCCTCAGAATCATAAGAAAAATTCCAATGTCCTTTTTCAATATGCTATTTCTAATTCACACCCAAACATACCTACTTGGATAACCATGTCATACAGTCACACTAGACATTTATATCAATCCGTGAAAGCAGGTTAGGCCTAAGAGAATTGACCCAGCATGCTTAGATGACTAAGTATAATTACTATCATTATTTTCATAACTTTTTCTTAGGATCTCCTAAAGCATCTGTGCTTGAAAATGAATTCTAAGTATACTTAGGGTTGTCTGTATTTTCACTTGATAAATCTGGCAACCCTTAATATGTTTGAAAGAGGTATAAGCTTATATATTTACAAAGTCTAGAAGAGACTATATGTAAGCTATGCAACTTGGTAGAATATTTAAAAGGCTGAAGGTTGTCAATGGTATAAAATATGAATATTTATGATATCTGAGCACATCTTATCATAATTTCTCTTTCCCTGGTGATTCCAACAAGTTTTAATGCAACGCAAATATAAAATGTCACCAACTTACTTATTTAATACAGCATCCAAGTCAAACACTAAGATGGCAATGCATTTTTGAAATATCACCAGATGCATCATTATTTTATGTTAGCAGCCTTTTGTAGCATCTAGCAGACATCAATAGGTTCACACCAAAGCCAATTTCAATTAATTCAAGATGGAAAATTTAATGTGACACTATCAAACACTTTACCAAAATTGAAATAGATTGCATCTACCATTTCACATTACTGTTATCTACTGATCTTGCAGCTCTATCAAAAAAAGCAATCAAGTTTTTCTGGCATGATGTGCTCTTTTTAAATTCCTATTTCATAATATCCATTATAATTATCCTTATATGTTTCATCAATGCTTGCAGATTTTCTATTAATGTTCATTCTATTCTAATATAGATTTACCTTGATTTCGCTAGATAATGATGCCAGTGTTGTTCATTTTTTCGAAGAACAATAATCATTATCATTAGGATAATGTTCAAGAAATTACTCCTCAAATTTGGGTTGATAAAGGGATTCAAATCAATTCTACAAATACTTGTTGCACATTTACTAATTGCTTATTCCTCTGCCGGGCAATGTAGGGAAGATAGATTAGAAGAAGGACACTTTCCTCTGGAAACCACTGATCTCACTGAGGAGATAAAATACAGACTAACGGGAATTCTGCATCCATCGATACCCAGTGTTTTACAAACCCCAGTAGGTAAAAAAAGAAAATCTTACTGTTAAAATTCAAGTTTCATACCTTATTTCTAGAGGTTCTGATTCAGCATTTGTGTTTTTAACAAGCAGCCGCCGCCACCCAGGTGATTCCAACATAAGCGTATCTTAAACTACACTTGAAAAAAACTGATATGGATAGTCAAAGTATCAGAGGACCAGAATAGAGTTTAGCCATTATAGGTCAATGGTGTACAAAAGGACTTCCCAGTAGAATCAGGACTTAAGGATAACAGACTAACAGAGTTCTTACCGTATCACCTGTATTAGCAGATTTGCAGTGCTGGAATTGTTCTGAAATATACTTGATTTACAAAGGTAGACATTTTCATTCACCATGTTCTTCTGCTCTTTGACCAAACCAATTAAGCAATGGAGGAAACACTACAATCACTTACCCATGCAAAAAAAAACATGTATCCCTATCAAAGGAGCTAAAATAAACTTAACATTGAGAAGCATTTATCTGGGTTGCTTTCCCATTATATACACTGGATACAATCCAGAACTTGGGAATTTATCAATTTTTAGTGACAATCCAGAAAGCAATACTTAAAAGATAATTTCAGAGTCACCAGGAGATTTTTATCTCATGGGTAAGCCTTGCAATACTTCTGTGAAAGCCTGTAGTGTTAAATATGATTACTCTAGATTCATGAAGTATCAGATAAAAATTATTATTTGAAAGTGTATAACTGCCTCTCTCCAAATATCTCAGACCGGTCTACTGTATTATTTCATTCCTTGTATTATCCATGTAAAACCAACGTATCAGTCAAGGTCCAACCAAGAAAACAGTATTTAAAATAGAGGGAATTTAATACTGAAGGGATTTTATTGAACAGGTGATGAAAGAGATGAATAACCAAAGGGGACAGTAAAGCAACTGACAGATTAGCAACACAGGAAGTTTCTTCCTCTAAACCAATGAAGGAGGTTAAGTGTGCGTTTCCAGAACCCAGGGGCAGGGTCACCCAACTCAAGCCAGAGCAACAGGGGCTCATCTGGAATGACTACAATCAAGAAGCAGCAGCCAAGGCAGAGAGAGTGGGGAAGAAATATCCTGCCTTTCCTGTCTTCCAATCATCTGCAAGTGCTTCCCACAGCTGAACCCAGCAAGACGTTAGCTGGCATGTGACCTTTGGAAACAGGCAGGCCTCTGCTCCTCAGACTAGAACAGGAAAAAGGCAAGAAAGGGGTCCAAGAACAAATAAGCCAAGGACTATCTAGGAAAGGTGATGGTGACGGTGGTGGTGATTTTTTTTTTTTTAATAGCATTCCTTCAAAATGGAGAAACTGAGTTTGCACAAGAAATTTGAAATTTTTACAGATACGCAATCTGGTGCTTCACTTATTCAACAATTCATGATGCCTCCAAATACATAACATTTTATCCCCTCATTCTTTACCACTCAAGTTTCCTATAATTTAGAATTCAATGCTTGAATAAGCTTCATTATTCTTTTTATAATATTACAAAATGCAAATCCATTCTCTCTACTCATCTCTCTCACCTATACATCAGGAGATATTCTTATATCGCTCCTGATATCTTTTTAATTGTCCAAATGTCTTTACTTCATATTTTTTAAATGTACATTTCTATAGAACAATCTGGTATTTAAACCATTTACCTACCAAAATTTTGCTCCCATCTTCATGCATTAATGGAATTTTTGTATCTAGTAATTTCTATTTCCCATACTGAAGGCCATATATCAGTCTCTTTAGCCAATTTATTGAGTAAGAAGAATGTGCTCAGAACAAAGTTTGCTATTTCTCCCCATTCCAGAAAAATCCATCATATTAATTACACACTACATGGAGCTTTATGTTTAGCAAAGTGCTTTGCATACTGTGTGTGTGTGTGTGTGTGTGTGTGTGTGTGTGTGTGTGTGTGTGTGTGTGTGTGTGTAAACAGAATGGCTTCAAAGATAAAAAAACAAAGACAGAATTGTAGGACCTGGTGTTTCCATCATTTATTTATGCCTAAATACATAAATGCAACAAGCAAATGCTATACAATTATGTTCTTGGAACATATTGTTCTTTTTCACCTCAGTTATCCAAAGTCCACAGATTATAATTCAGTTGATCTTCACTTCTTAACAATCAATTCCTAGTCTCATCAGGTCAGTCTCCTCACTGGCCACCCAACACCCCCATGTTCAACTGGGCTCAAGATTGTTCTAGTCTACTTTCCCCCACACTCTATTACCCATAACTTCTCCATTCCCCAGTGCCGTATCTAAGTTCTATCTCCTTCATGGGATTCACCCTGATGGGCCAGCCCAGAGGGCTCTCTCTGTCTTCTCCTGAACTCCTATTAGACTGATGTCTGTGGCTAATTGTTTATTCATTATTTCATGTACGTGTTTTGTATCCTCAAAAGTCCTTTAAGTTCTTGAGGGCAGGGCCTGTAGTTTAAATCCTACAATATTGTTAAGTGAAGAGCAAGCACCCAAAATGTATCCACTGAATGCCACTGAAGTTTCATAATCAGTCCTGGAGAGGTGTTTCTGAAGTCACCAAAAGATGATGGGGAAAAGGCAAAAGGGAATGATGTCATAGTATAAAATATAGAAGAACAGATGAGAGACCAGTGACCTAGAAGGAAGTAGAAATAAATCGATTTCCAGCATGCAGGAATAGATCTCTAAAGAAACTTTTCATACACTTTGGGGAAGTTTCCAAGACATTGTTTTCCCTTTGGAAAAAAAGTTATATTTTTATCTTCCCTGATTAAATTTCTTTTGTTTTAGCGAGCAATATATTTTTGCTGCCTCTCGCATCTTGAAAACTAACTCAGGAATTTCATCTCATAGTCACTCCTTATTATCTGTCTCCTACCCTGTCTTAATTCAGTTTCATCAGGAGGATCAAATCTAAAGCCCATCTGTAGCTGTGACTAGGTGTTCACTAAATGTGATTTTAAAACTCAAGTCTCATGATATCACCATTCTTGGAGCCCCCTGAAGGTCAACAGGGATTACACCAGTGACAATTAAACAACGTGGCTTCCCTGAAGGGTGCCCCCTCCCCCCTGCCCCCCCTACCTGGACCTTATCGTTCTGACCTATCTCCTCATTTAAACCTCTCAACGCCAATACATCTTCAACTTAAGAATCAATTTTCTCTCCTGTTTCAGTTTCTTTTTCACAGTTGCTTCTTCATTTAATCTTCAGGGTCATCTCAATTCCCGTAAATCTAAACATAGCAATCAAATGTCTCGTCTCTTTAAAACGTCTCGTCACGGATGGGGCACAAATCCCCCCTCCTGATTGATTGGGCAATTTAAAAGAAAGAGGGTGAACAGAAGAAATTATATCTCCAGAGAAAGGCCATTTCATCGGAAACATGGGGGTGGAGGGGAAGCTTTTGTTTTTTGTAATTGAAAGGGTTTATGTTTTAATCTCTGCTTTGAGAATGCTTTTTCTTGAAAAAAACAATCTTGCCATTTATGAATAAGATCTGAAAATCAAGGTTTTGATAACCCACTGCAAGTGTTGTGTTTACTAAAACGAGAAGCCTCCTACTAAAGCTGAAGTGGGCTCAGTCTCCCCCAGACCACCATATATAAATAACTACTATGCCACTTAAAATGTCTGCAGTAAGCTTTCCTGCTAGGGTTCTCTGTTTCTATGCTCACTAATTTTTTACTAAGTGTCTACTTAGTGAGCACTTATGATCAGCAAGGCATTAATCTAGGTGTTATGAAGCCAATTAGGATTAATACGACTCAGCCCCTGTTCTCAGTGACACGAATGTGAGAGGCATGGATACAAACAGCCGTAAAGCAAGGCAGTATGTGGCAAGTAATATACTTCATGCATTGATTCCGCAAGCATTTATTGAGTGCTTTCTCTGCCGGGGACTAAGGAGACAACGAAGAGAAAAACAGGCACCCTTCCTCCCCTTTTCAAGCTTCCAGTCTTGAAAGTGGGTGACAAACATTAATGGAATGGTCAGACTGAGATAAGGGTTGTGAAGGCAGCATATACCAAAGGGGCCTAATGTAGACCCAGCAGATGGAGACGGAAGTTTGGGCTGAGACCTTAGGACGGATAGGAGGCGACAAGGCTGAGAGGCTAGAGAAGAACATTCCAGACATAGCCAAATAAAGGAAACTGCCATGGGAACTTTCAGAGGGAGAAACCCTTTCAGGAGTGGCGGGGGAGGGAGAGAGGGTACATCCTGGAGTAGACGGAGCACTGGCACTAGCTAAGGGCTGGTGAGGGGAGAGTCTAAGCCAGAGAAGGTAAAGAGGAAGGCCAGGCTCAGCAGTGTTCAGGGGGAAAAAAACAGCATGATTTAGTTAAGTGTACGCAGGGAATTCAGTGACGAGCATGAAAAAGAAAAGAGATTCAAACATGGAGGCCCTCACCTATCTGGGCTAAGAGGTTTGGGATTTTTCTAGGCATGTAATGGAAAACCACTGAAGGCTTCAGACCAGGCCTGTCATACATTTGGAATCATGTTTTAAGGGTATCAGTCTGAACTCGGGATACCAATCTGCCATTCCTGGCAGCAGGAATGAAAAAGAAGATACAGATGCAAGAGACAGTCACAGAAGTAGAGCTGACAAGATGAATCTTTAAAGGAAGTTTTACATGTCCAGGAGCTGTAAAGACATTTTATTTTGAGAAAGAAGGAGAAAGATACTAATATCTATTGAGAATTATATCTGCTAGACTCTATGTTAGGAGCTCTCGTGAACTGCTTTATTTAATTCCCAGGAATCCTTGAAATGCGTACTATTACACTTTTTATACAAGTGAGAAACTAAGGTTCAGAGAAATTAAGTAACTTGCCAAAGAGCAAGACAATAAGTTATGGAGCCAAGATCTGACTTCAAGATCAGCTTGTTTTACTTCAAGACAAAAATATCCCTCTAAGGTCTTTCTTCTTTCCTAGTTCATGATTCTTACCCTGTTCACCATTCCTCAGACTCTATTGACATTCAAATAGATTCTCGTGCTCTGTAAACCTCTGATTGAATATAAGAACCTCCCAAAGGGTCACCTAGCCAATGTCATGCATATTTATCTCTGGAATAAGAGAGAGAAGATCTCCAATAAAACACACAGATGGAAGAGGCAGGGGGAAATAATCCATTTCAGAGATGCCTGGTCCAGCTCTCCCTGAAATTTCAATGGCAGGGCATTTGCAGTACTTGAAAACTAGTTAGTGGATTCAGTATACTAACTTTCACTTTGTTGTTTTTATTTTCCCTGTAGGGATCAAAAGATGACAAACTCTTGTCAAAGCTTGTAACTCCCTAATTACTTAATTATTAACAGTGAAAATCTGATTTTCAAAGTTGTTTAATGGTCATGTAATAAACCAGCGTCAGAGGACTGTTGATGCTGCAGCTCAGGTCTCCAAAGAGTTGAGTAATGTTGTATTTACTGTTATTTCCAAGGTGCAAATAGAAAAGCCAGGACTACAATACTGCCTGGGATTCCCAACCACACACTGAACAGGCAATAAGTCTTTTAGACTTGTATGGGATCAAGGAAGAGACTGTTAACGTCAGTTTTTCCCCAACCAGTCTTTGTCATAGCAGGTAAAAATAAAGTTAGGCAGAGGGGGAAAAAATGAACCAATTATTAAGCATATTGCATTATTCTTAGAGTTGTTTTCTGACTCCTGTTACCACCACTGGCTGTGAATTTCAGCATTAATTATCTAAAGGCATCAAAAGTGTACTGATATTATAATTTGAAACCATTATTCCAAGTAACTCCACTCCAGCTCATCATGCCTGGCAACAAACAGGAAGGTGAAATGCAAAGTAGCCATCAAAAAGAAGAGGGAACAAAAGAATAATACATAGACAACTTTATGTTAGTCACGGGAATGATGAATACCCACGTACAAATATACTACACTGACCACAATGCTCTGAAGGTCTGTCCACAGAGTGGTAATGTCATTAAGAAAGGGAGATGGCTTACTTCTGAACTAACACCAAAAGGAAGTATTTCAAGAGGACTTGGCAATTCAGAACATTTTAGAGTAGTCCTTACTGAGGAGAGGTAGCCCCTAAAAGGGGTGGTCCTAGCACAGACTTGTCTTCCTCCTGCACAGAGAAAATGGAAGCCATCAGATGGGGCTCTGGCAATTCTGACCAAATCCACAAGTCAGTCACAGCGCACATGGTCCCTCCTCCTTCCTGTGAGAACATAGGTTGTGCCTTCCTCCAGTGGAAAGCCACTCCTAATCGTACTTTGGTTTCTATCTCCGCCTACATTCTGGTTCTCCTAGCAATTACCTCTCTCTACTTAATGTATCACTGTCCATCATCCTTTCTCTCTCTTTCTCTCTTCCTCTCCCCCCACACCCTCTCTGTCTCCTCCCCTCTCTCCCCCTCTTCATTTCTTTCCTTTTCTCTTTTCCTAGACAGCATTTCTCATGCTCAAGTCTCTTCCACATTAAAAAAAAAAAACAAAAAAACCTTCCATCCAATCTCCAGTCGACAATGTTTCTTGCTTTTTCCTTTTCTGTCCCCAATAAATTCTGCCCATCTTTCTCCTCTCCCTCACTCCTCATGTCCTTAAATCTGGACCTCTACTTTGCACTCCACTGAAACAGCTTTGCGAGATCATCACTCTCCCCCATGTTGCTAAATCACATTTTAGTTACAATTTCCTGACCTCTCAGCATCATGTGACACAATTGACCAGTCCCTCCTTCTTGAAATTCTCATTTTTTCTTGACAGCACATACTCTTAAGTTTTCTTCCTACCACTTTGGCCACTTCTCATCTTCTATTGATTTCATAATTTTAATGTTTCTCTGGGCTCACTCCTCTCACTTAAAGGAGCCTAGACACTCCCGTATTTCAAGGACCATCCTTAGGCTGATGAGTTTGCAGTCAATATCTCAAGATCAAAACTGATTTCTTATCTCCAGTACGATATATCCAAAGGCCAACTGGACATCTCTGGGGGTCCTGCAAAAATCTTGAACTACTTAAAAAAGAACTTAACTTCTTCCTTCCAAACTTGCTCCTATCTTGGTAAATGGCATAGCTAAATAACCATTTACTCAAATCAGAAATCTGTGAAGGATTTTGGGCACCTTTTTCTCCTTTCTCTGTCTCTCACCACTCACATTAAATCAACCATAAGTCTATTCATTTATCCACTCATTCATTCATTCCACAAATATTCATTGAGTCTATCATCCGTGTTAGGGGCTGTGGAAAACAAAGCAACCAAATTCCCTGTCCTCATGAAACTTGCAGTTTAGTGGGGAAAACAGTAGTCAATAAACAAGTAAACAAACAAATAAGAAAGCAGGAAATACAAGGAAAAATTAGACAGGTTGAAAAATAACTCTCTGGACTAGAGGTGGGGCAGTGAAGAAAGAAAGAGGCATGTAGCCCTGAGAGGTGGAATTGAAAGTTTTCCTGATTCATTGGATGTAGGCATTAGAAAAGGAGAAACCAAGGAATATTTCCAGCTTCTCAATTGAGTATCTGGGTGGAAGGTAGTGCTATTTGAGGTGATGGAAGGGTAGGGAATCAACAAGTAAGGTTAGATGTGTTGAGCTTGAAATGTCTATTAGACTTCCCCATGGGCTTGTCAAGTAACAATTGGGGAATTATGAGCCTAGAACTTCAAGAAGAAGTCTAGGCCTGAGACATAAACTTGTGAGTCAGCAGCATACAGACAGTAAAATCAACCAGAAAAACAGCAGAGACACTACATTGTAGAGAGAGAAGGAAAGCAACCCCAGGATCAACCCGGCTGAACTTCATCACAGGTGGTTAAAAGGGAGAAAAATCATTAAAAAGCGACTAGAAGAGTAGGTTAGAAAGAAGAGAAATTGGTGAAAATAAACTGAGAAGGAGAAAAGTAGCTAAAAGAAAAAATGTGATCCAAAAGTCAAGAGGTCAACTATCTACAACACTGTCAAATAAAAAGGGAACAGAGAAGTGTTCATAGGCTCAGCAACATTAAGTGACTGCGACTATGACAGAGGTGGTATTAGGGGAATGATGAGGGCATAGATCAGAAATCCTATAGTTCCACGTTCTAAATATTTCCCAGATATGCCTCATTCATTCCATCCTAACTCAAGTTGAAACTACTATCCTGGCTAACATGTATCATTCTTACATCTCCTTCACCTTACTCCCCGTCCCACATCCAGAATAATTTTGCCAAAACAACAGCAACAACAATTCTAAGCATGTCACTTCCCTGCCCAACTTAGGATCAGACCAAATTCCTCATGATACCTTCAACGGTCCCCAGAGTCTGGCCCCTGCCTGCTGCTTCCATCTCATCTCATTCCACTCTCCCTTTCAAGTTCAGAGCATCAGTCACATTGAACATCGAAGACTCCAGGCACACCTAATATTAAGGCATCACAGGATTGATTGTGAGGCAGAGCAAAGTGAAATGAGAAAAGTGCATATATGTAAGCTTGAGGGAAATACCCTAAGTGTGAACCAGATAAGTTTTGTACAAGTGAACTGATCTTCTTTCCCACTCTTGCTTTTTTTCTTTAGCCTGGGTCATTCTCCCACTTCAGAATTGTACTTTCACCTCTGTTGACATCTCCCATGATCAGGGAGGAAGCCTGATGCTACTTGTTTTATGCCTACCTTGCAATGCTGGGCCTTTTCCAGAGGAGTTATGTTCCTTGTGTTCCCAACTAAGATTGTAAACTCTTTAAAGTTAGGAAACATCAAGAGGCCAAGAGTACGGACAGCTGTGTTTGAATCCTGGTTTCTGGAGTCCTTGGGCCATTTTTTAAGTCTCTCTGGGATTCAGTTTCTCCATCAGTAAAATTTATATAATAATAGGGTTATTTTGAGGGTTCCATGACAACAACTGTAAAGTGCTTACTACCATGCTTGGCACACTGAGAGAGCACTCAACAAATTCCATTATTCGTTTTCACTATATTATTTTCTTGATCTTAGAATGCTTTACACAGTACTGGGCAGAACCAGTACTTAACAAATACTGATTGGCTACCCGATAATGCTATTGCACCGACCGTTTTCCCATGGTTGTTATGGTGTATTATTCAAGGACAAGAGTGGTGCACCCATCCTTATGATTAATTCCTTCCTCCGTTTTCATGTTGAGTTATGTAAATCGAGCTTGCACATTTCACCCTTCACACAGAAATGGAGTGGTTCTAATTTGATCTAACTTTAGATGAGGGGGGGAACACAGGAGACTGTAGAAGTTAAAACTTTCTGGTGTAAATGAAACAGCAGGCTGCCTTATGTTTTCAACATTAGCATTTAAGTTCACTGCAGCTGAATTCAATTCATATCAGTGGAGATTTATATCAAACAGTGGGAAGGCAAGTCATATCCTACTGCTGTCTTGCAGAATTATCATCAGGAACGTAGCCAACTTTAGCACAAATAAATGGTAGTTAGGGAAGTAACTTGTATGATCAAGTCCTATAATGGTCATTCTTTGATTTAGAAATATGTTCTAAACCTGTCACTTTGCATGAGGCTGATTTTCAAAGAAAAGAAAAAAATCACTATGCTTTCTCCTGTGGGAATAGCACATATACAATAACAAAATAGAGAAAGTTAAAGAAAATTCCGCTTACTATTTTATCATCTTAAGTGTACAGAAAATAACTTTAAGGGGTGGATGCATGCTTAAGGATTAAATTATATACAACACAGCTCACTATCATTACTGCTACACATCACTAAACCAAGATATTCCTAAAACTGTCATCTTGTTGGCAGTCAAAAGACAGCTGAAACGCTGGTTTGAATTTTATCTCTTTTATCTCCTTTATGAAGTAGGAGAAGCACTTTATAAGAGTCACATACAAATGGAGAAAACAACCTGGTTTTAGTGAATGAAATGAAGGTATTTAGACCAGGAAGGGACCTGAATGGTCACCATCTCAACTGCCTCAGTTTAAAAATCAGAAAAAAAAGACCCAAAAAAATCAAAATAGCCAACCCAGGGATACATGTGACTGGGGGTGGCATCCATATCTCTTCCTACCACTAAGTAATTCCCAAGCCTGGCCTAACAACAGTCACCTGGGGGCAAACATACAGGTTCCTGGACACACACACTTGCAGAATCAGACTCTTTGGGGAGTGGAATCCAAAATCCTGTGGATTTAAAAAACTCCCCAAATGCTTCAAATGCAGAACGTCCAGTGACCAATGTTTATGAAGCACTGAGCTACACTGTCTGTGACTATAGGCTGGACATTCAACTTGGGACTAGGGGCAGACATAACCTGTTTATATTTAAATAGCTATGTTATTTAGTTTAAATAGCTAGTGATTACAAAATACCAAATTGTAAAATGTCATTTTCTACCAACCCAACTATTTACTCTACATCCGCCCTAAGAGCACTCAGGTTTACTATAGATCCTTTCTGGTTTATAAAAGCATAGTAAGCATTATTGTGTCCCTACAAAGAAACTCACAGGATGCTTTGCAAAATACACATTTTGTTTTTCCTAAAGTGAAAAATCAATGTCTTAATTACCTGATAGTGCTTCTGATATCAGCCGTGTGATACCAATGAACATCAAATGCATGAAAAGTATAGTCACCCCAAAACATCCTATACGTGGTATTTATTTGTCCACCATTCGCCCTTTAGTCTACTTACATATCCTGAGTGCCTGCCATGGGAACAGCCTTGCACCACTAAAGGAGAACTTGAGAAAGAAATAACTCTTTCCTAACCACAAAATCGATGGATTCAAATCTGTTTCTCCAGCTCTAATCTTTCTCTTAAGTTTCAGGCTCATTTATCCATGTGTCTACCAGACATGTCTATCCTCTTTCCCTATGAGTAATACAAACTCAACATGCTCCAAACCAAAGTCATCATTTTTCCCCAAACCTGTGCCTCCTCTATGTTTCACATATTGGTTAATCCACCCAATCACTCAAGGCAAAAATCTGAGTTTCACCTGTATTTGCTAGAATTTCAAATTCAGTTTCAAGTAAAAGAAACTCAACTGAAGGTGGCTTGACTAGAAAACATAATTTATTGAATCACTTGATTGGAAAGTCCAAAAGGAAACTATCCGTAAGTGTGACCAGACCCAGCTAGGTGATATTATAAAATTACTCTCCTGCTCTCTTTCTCTTCTCAACTCTTCTCCATTGTTGGCTCCATTCTCGATTAGGTATGTCAAGTTTACATCCATCTAAGCTTTAATCCCTAAGAAAAGACATTCTCCTTCCTAATAATTTCAGCAAGAGTCCTGGCCTCATCAGACCAACTTAGTTCATGGACCCACTCCTGCCTAGTTACTGTGGACAGGGATATGGAACTGTTGGGTCATCTGCACACATCCTGGGTGAATGGGATTGGTTAATGGACTCAGTATGGGGGAGGATTAATCACCCAGAAGAAAACTGAGATGCTATTTCAAAAAAAAAAAAGAAGGAGGAGGAACACTGTGTAGGTAGAAAATCAGATATCTTCTATATCATCCTGGACTCACCCCTCACCCCTTAATCCAAAGAATTCCTTAAAATGTCTCTAATTTGCCTCCTCTCAGATACCACTATTACTGACTTACCTCAAGCCCTCACTGTGTCTCACCTGCAATTGTAATGTCCCTACTTACAGTCTAATAGTTCAAATAGTCATATAGTTCAAATCTGATCATGGTGTTTCCTAGCTTAAAAATCCATCAAGGCCTGACTACTTATAATGTAAAGACCAAACTCCTTAGCAGGACATTTAAGGCCCTCTAGAATTTGTCCTGCTTTGTCAACACTTCCTATCACACACCTTAAGGTGGCTGATATCACACTAACACTAATAAAAAAATAATAAGATTTGTTGAGTTCTTACTAGGCATCAGGTTCTATACAAAGAGTCCCTTGTGCCCTCATGACAACCTGATTACAATCCTCATTTTACAGATGAGAAAACCCAGCCTTTGTGAGACTAAACAAGTTGCCCAAAGTCACACATCTAAGAAGAGCTAAAGCCAGTACTGGAACTCAGACAGGTCTTAACTATTACACTATATTGCCACACTAAACTACTTGCAGTTCTACAGACTTGCCATGTTTTCTTCCTCCACTGGATATGTTCTCATCTTACATGTCTGGCTGGTCAACCCCCTGGGCAACTTCAAGATTTAGCCTAAGTGCCTCCTTTTTGATGAAGCCTTTCCTGACATACAAGCAGAGTTGAAAACCTTCCCTTTTATGAGTGACACATAACCACTCATGAATATTGAAAACCTAAAGATTTAAGATAATAAAATAATTAAACAAATGATGGTCTATGGTAGAATATTAAACAATACCAAAAATCATGTTTTAGAAAAATATTAATAACTTGAAACACTGCTCCCAATACAAGGTGACTGCGGAGGGGACAGAGGAGTAAGGTACTGAATAATGCATGCTTCTACCTTCATAAAATTGACATACTCAAAATATAGAACAGTGGTTAAGAGAATGGGGCTTTAGTATCAGACAGAAATGGATCTGAGCTCCATCTTTGCCACTTACTAGCCCTGAACCCTTGGAAAAGGTCCATAACCTGTTTGAATCTCTGAACCTCTGAATATGTGTGGGTGAACACATACATGCATCTATATCTATCTATATTTATATCTATATCATATCTATATTGTTCTGTATCTGTATCTCTACCTATAAAGAGAATGAGAATGAGAAAAAGAGACTGGAAAGAACTAAATACCAAAAGATAATAATGATGGTAATTGGATTGATGTTGACTTTCTTCTTTATATTCTCCTATATTTTCCAAATATTCTACAAGGCATATGTGTTTCCTTTATTTATATTCTTATCCATTCTCTGCACTAATACGCTGTGTCTAATTTAAAATTTGGGCTCCAAGAACAGAAACCACATCTAATCATCTAATTATGCATCCCACATCCCACCCTACATGGCATCAGTGTGAAATGACCTAGTGGTTAGCATTGTCACAGCCATGGTAGATCTATCTGGAACACTTGGGAGGTCTTTTTTGGAAATTAGTCAATTTTTAACAATTTAAGGGAAGATTATCTAGTCTTAAATTATCCATATCCTTATATTCTACAACACTTCCCTCCTGCTGACCAAATTTGAAGGTTTCATGGCTCCTTAATATCTCTACCATGACAAGAAGAGAGAAGCAAAAGTGATGATATTGTAATCAATCAAATTGCTTTCTCTGTGGAGCCATTGATCATTATGTTCCCTTTGGAAGCTCCAACATGAGAAATTTCTGTTTAAAACTTTGTCTCTCCTGAGAAAATACTCTATTTTCTTTTTTATTGATAAAACAATGTAGCTCATGTTTCACTTTTTTGTCTTGGATATTCGAAGGCTTACCATTATTTGCTGCTCTGTCTTCCTCCTTTGCTAAATCTGATTTTCCTAATCAACTTATTTTTATGCCCTGTTTTGGTAGTTTGTCTCAACTTATTTTTTGAAGAAGTTGGGGTAGAAATAAATTCACCAAACAAATATCAATTTTGAAAATTTGTGCTAATAAATATTAATACCTTATATTTTGTTTTGCTTTTTTATAGTAGTTTCACATTCATGATTTCATCTATTTCTCCTCATGCCATAAATAGAGCAGCCATTATTCCCATTTTACAGATAAGAAAACTGACAGACTCTGGGAGAATAAGAAGGAAAGACTATATTTTCAGGAGCTAGACTGCTTGAGTTTGAAATCTGGTTCTATTTTGGTTCTACCTAGAGCTATGCCCTTGGGCAAGTTGCTCAACTTCTCTGTCCCTCAGTATTTTCATCTGTAAAATGATAATAATAGTAGCTACCACAGAGGATTATTGTGAGGATTGGTAAAGTAAGTTATATACTTAAGGCACACAGATCAGTACCTGGTACATAGTAGGACTCATAAGTGTTTGATATTGTTATACTTATGTTTTTGTTATTTAACTTCCTGCACTGACTATTCCTCTGTATTCCATTCATTTGCACTTTGTCAGTGTCTTAGTCAGCTGGGGCTGCCATAACAAAATACAATGTGGTTTAAACAATGGGAATCTGTTTCTCACAGTCCTGGAAGCTGGAAAGGCCAAGTTCAAGGTGCTGGCTGAATTGACTCCCTGATGAGGGCTCTCTTCTTGGCTTGCAGAACAGCCAGCTTCTTGCTGGGTCCTCACATGGTTGAGAGAGAGAGGGAGCCCTGGTATCTCATCCTCTTCTTATAAGGGCACTAATCCCATCATGGAGACCCTAATTCCATAGCCTCATCTAAACCTAATTATCCCCCAAAGGTCCCACTCCAAATACCATCACATTGAATGTTAGGGCTTCAGCATATGAATCTGGTGGGGATGCAATTCAGTCCAAAGCAGTCAGCGTACAAAGCATATTGGACAGAGATCTGCTTTTGCCATAGACAAGAAGAAATGGTTTTGTGAAAACAGTGAACACATGATCATGGGGTCATATTAAACCTGATTTCAGAAGGAGAGAAAAACACCTTTAGGACTTTATATCACTAAAAACATATAAATTTCATTAAACAGTGCAATGGTTAACAGAGGCTTTTAGTAGCAGACCGGCCTGGGTGTGACTCACCCGTGCCACTTGCTAGCTGTGTAGCCTCAAGCAAGCCCCATAATGTCCAGAGTCATACTGTCCTCTGTTATAAAATGAAGATAATAATGGCTCTTACTTGGGATGATCATTCCATAAAGCACATAGCACGGTGCCAGGACCATACAGGCAGTCAACAAATATGACAGTGATCACTGTTGTGTTGCTACTATCACTATACAGTAGACCAACTGTACCAAAAGCCATCAAATTCAATTTCTTTTACAATATTTTGCATTCAGACTTTAAAAAATTAATTCAGAATTTTCTCTGAGTTTAAATTACAGAGGATTTACTTTAGCTGAGGGAAAAATTATGCACCACAAAATCAAAGTTTTGTTGAGTTACTTCCCCCTGGTTTCTGGCTAACTCTAGTGCTCATTACATCAATATTTTTTTAACGGATTTAATATAGAATTAATCCATTTTGTTATAAAGAATCCCAGAATTATACGATGAGTATAGACCTTAAAAGCTGTGATTCTCACCCTGATTCTGATAAATGTTGATAAAATGTAAGGCTTAGAGTTTATAGTTGGGTATGTTTTTGTTTTGTGTTTGAGGTTCGGTTGGGGGGACGGTTATGTGTTGAGTATTGGGAAGAATTAAGTCTAATTGTCTTCAGTGACCAAAATAAACTTAATTAAATTTGTGCTTAAATTTATACAAAAGACTTTATTGAAGGACAGTATTCACTGCATGCCTAGGGCTTAAAAAAATCACATCAAGAACACAGGTAGGCCTTCCTTTAGGAAAATCTAAAATGAAAAGTTCTGAACCCATAAAACGGAGAGAGGGTGGCTATTTGCTTTTCAAAAGAGACTCTGTTTCATGAAAAAGTAGGTTTCTTTCAACATCAGGCTTTATGTGGTATCTGAAATGATTCAATGGTAAGAAATTTGATTTGCACAGACCACAAATATTGAATAAAATGAAATACGCTTGTGTCTGGAGAAAATAAAAAGCTCACTTTTTTCACTTTGATGTCATTGTTTTCATGCATCTTCTAGCAGATTCCTGTAGTTTAAAAATAAAAATCAGTTTGGATGTACTAGCCTTTACAATTTTAAAATGGGTCTGGTGATCGTGTGTACCTCACTGCAACTGATGTGAAAAATGCAGTGCCCTGACAGGTCACGTTAGACATCACACAGAAAAAGTATAATTAGCATTTCTGTGCTAATTAAAAGTGATGCTGGGTTAGTTCCAATATCATGCTTTTAAATGGCTGATGTCTCAAGAGAACAAAGTTGAGGAGAAAAAAGGCATTTCAAATGGAAAAACCCTGTGCAAACTTTCTTAAATGTCTTGGATTTGTTGCTGTTGTTATTTACATCTCATTATAATGGGAGACTTCAAGATGACTTCTTTTAATCAGGCTACAATTTTCACCTTCCCCACTTTCAAGCAGTAGGGAATTCAAGATGTTTTTCTGCTTCTTTAAATCCTTTGACTGTCTGCTTTCACACAAAATTAATTAAGGATTTTCTAAATAGAGAACATGCCATGAGAGAAAGAAGCAATTCAGGATTTTCAGTTTTTCTTTTGTACAGTGCAAAGTACATAGTGTACTTAGCCACTTCAGCTTTTCCTACAAGTGAAAATTTTAAAGACAATACCACCTCCCCAACCCAACAGTTTTTCAAATAAACAGATGATTGCCACTGATTAAATACTTTTTCAAACATAGTCCAATTATTTAAAACCACAAAGGTTCTACATGGTGTTAAATCTGATTTTCTTTCCAGATGAAATGTCGGAGGATCACCAAGAGGTGAGGAGAGAGGGAAGCTATTGTTCCACCACATTCCATTCCTGTTAAATCAACTTGATATACGTGATAAATTAAGTCTGCACTGCAGGTCAGTGAATTTCTATTAACTACTTATTATGGAAGAAAGGAAAGCAGCCCAGTCAAGAACTCTTACACATCAGCTAAAGCAAGATGTCACTCTGTTTAACTTTTACAATAAATGTTCCTCCATCTTACACATGTGAAAGAAAAAAAAAAAAAAACATCATTTGGCATTTAAGCCCTCACTGCCAGTGTGCATTAAGGCAAAGAATCAGCCTAGATTGATTACTTCTCCTGATTTAAAAGGCTAAGAAACTCTGGATTTTGCTAAGATTTTGCTGATTTATAATGTCACCGTTTTAAGACACGCCTCTAGGGACTCTGAAAATACGGCCACCTGGCTAAGGTTTGTTACAGCTGTGCTCCCAGCTCTAGTCTATCTGCTTCTTTTGGGTCCAACAACTGCTGCGTGGAAATGAGGGCTCCCCTCAGAGTGAGACCCCAAAGGAGGAGATGGTTCACACTTTTCACCTAGGAGCTAAATGAGCAAGAGATTATGGGAGACCAACCTCAGACAGGCCTAGCATGAGGATAACAACTCCTGGGATGCTGGAGAGAGCTTGGTCCAGGTACTCAGAGGGTTCTAAGTGTCCTGAGCACGCCTAGGATCCTTAAGAAGTAGTAGATAAGTGGATAAAAAGGAACTAAAAAGGTGGGCCTGGTCCTCCCTGTCCCCAGGCTTGCAGAGTCTGAGAAACACTGGGACATGATGATTCCTCCTGGTGCCTCTGTGGGAGGCTGGAGCTATGTCAACTGTCCAGAATGCAGAGCCCATTGCCTCTATCACTCACTTCCTGAGCTGCTCCCACTTCCGATCTCCAACACCAGACCTTAGTCTCAGTGAGGATGCCAAAAAGTAAACAAATGAATGAATGCATAAAATATATATTTTTTAAACTATAATAAAGCCAGAGAGAGTAAGGTCTTTCTAAGAGTAAGGAAATTTGAACACAAAAAGAGATATGAGTGATCCATGTGCACAGAGGAAAGACCACGTGAATTCACAGTAAGAAGTTGGCCACCTACAAGCCACAGAGAGGGGTCTCAAAAGAAACAAAACCTGTACTGTGATCTAATAAACAGATAATTCCAGTGTTGTTTAAACCACTCTAGGGCATAGAAAATTGAGGCAATCTCATTAGTTAAATCTAGCTTTACTATAATACTAAATTGTAATAAGACAGTAGGAAAAAAAACCCCACTGATACAATGTCACTTAAAAATCAGTCCATGTGGGGGATTCCCTGGTGGCGCAGTGGTTGAGAGTCCGCCTGCCGATGCAGGGGACGCGGGTTCGTGTCCTGGTCCGGGAAGATCCCACATGCCGTGGAGCGGCTGGGCCCGTGAGCCATGGCCGCTGAACCTGCACGTCCGGAGCCTGTGCTCCACAACGGGAGAGGCCACAACAGTGAGAGGCCCGTGTACCACAAAAAAAAAAAAAAAAAAAAAAAAATCAGTCCATGTTATCAGATAAGAAGACTTAATACCACGAAAATGTCTATATCAACACCTATCTATACACCTATATAATTTTACCAACTTCAATTAGAGTTCCAATATTTTTAAAATTTTGTCTCTAATGATTCATATATTTTATATGAAAGGACAAATCTCTAAGGACAGTTGAGAAAAGGATAAAAAGGAAGAAAAAAGAAGATTTGGTTTATCAGCTATCAGAACATACTATAAAGAGAATATGGTATTAACTTAGAAAAAGAAAATTAAATCACTGAAACATAATAGAAAATCAAGAATCAGATGCCAGCATATGAGGATTTAATATATGACAAGGGTCGCATTTCATTTCACTGGATAAAAAATGGATTACTCAATAAATTATTCTGGTTATCCAACTGGAAAAAAACCATTTGGACTAACATCTTACACTATATACCAAAACAAATTTTATATGCATTAAAGACATAAACATGAAAATACTGAACAAAAATATTTCAAGAAAGTCTAGGAGGTTATGTGTTTGTTGAGGGGGCAGGGGAGAACTTCCTAATTTCAAAGTGAAAACTCACATACTATAAAAAAGAAAATAGACATTTGGCTAAGTAAAAACAAGATGCTTTTGATGACAAAAGTTACCCTAAACAAATTCAACAGATAAACAATGTATTTGGAAAAATATACTACAAAATAGAGGAAAAACAGACAGTTAATATATGATGTGTATACAGAAAACTCCTACAAATTAACAGGAAGAAAGTTTTTCTCCATAGAAAAAGAACAGGAGGAGAAAACTCACAGAAGTGTTGATATAAGTGGCATGAAAATATTCAAAGATGTTTGATTTCACTAGTGGTGCAGGAAAAGTAAATGACAATAAATGAGATATCCTTTATGCTCCTCAGACTGGCAAAGTATGAAAAACTAATAATTACTATTGCTGATGCTGAGCTTGAAAAACATGTCTATTTCACATTTCTTAAAGAGGACAAAAATGAGGGCAAAAATGTTAAAAGGAAGTGTGAATTGTAAAAGGCTTTTGATAAGCAATCTGTCCACATTCATTAAAAACACACATATCTTTGACCCAAAACTACCCCCTCTTGGGAGTTTAGGCAAATAAATAAAAGCTGAAATACAGAATATTTATTATATCACTGTTTGTAAAACTTAACAACAACAACAAAATAGAAACAAAGTGAATGCTCATCAACTGGACCAATGGTGGAATATTATACAGCCCTCAAAAAGAATGAATTACAGCTCTGCCATTTGGGATAAAAGGGGTTTCCATAAAGTGTTCTGAGTGACAAAATCTAAATGTAGAAAAATTCTTATAAGAAGCATATTATTCACTGTTTGCAGATGACATGATGCTATACATAGAAAATCCTAAAGATGTTACCAGAAAACTACCAGAGCTAATCAATAAATTTGGTAAAGTAGGAGGACACAAAATTAATGCACAGAAATCCTTGCATTCCTATACACTAATGATGAAAAATCTGAAAGGGAAATTAAGGAAACACTCCCATCTACCATTGCAACAAAAAGAATAAAATACCTAGGAATAAACCTACCTAAGGAGACAAAAGACCAGTATGCAGAAAACTATAAGACACTGATGAAAGAAATTAAAGATGATACAAATAGATGGAGAGATATACCATGTTCTTGGATTGGAAGAATCAACATTGTGAAAATGACTCTACTACCCAAAGCAATCTACAGATTCATGAAATCCCTATCGAACTACCAACAGCATTTTTCATAGAACTAGAACAAAAGATTTCACAATTTGTATGGAAACACAAAAGACCCCAAATAGCCAAAGCAAACTTGAGAAAGAAAAACAGAACTGGAGGAATCAGGCTCCCAGACTTCAGACTATACCACAAAGCTACAGTAATCAAGACAGTATGGTATTGGCACAAAAACAGAAATATACATCAATGGAACAGGCTAGAAAGACCAGAGATAAGCCCACACACATATCGTCACCTTATCTTTGATAAAGGAGGCAAGACTATATAATGGAGGAAAGACAGACTCTTCAATAGGTGGTGCTGGGAAAACTGGACAGCTACATGTCAAAGAATGAAATTAGAACACTCCCTAATACCATACACAAAAAGAAACTCAAAATGGATTAAAGACCTAAATGTAAGGCCAGACACTATAAAACTCTTAGAGGAAAATACAGGCAGAACACTCTATGACATAAATCACAGCAAGATCCTTTTTGACCCACCTCCTAGAGAAATGGAAATAAAAACCAAACATAAACAAATGGGACCTAATGAAACTTAAAAGCTTTTGCACACCAAAGGAAAACATAAACAAGACGAAGAGACAACCCTCAGAATGGGAGAAAATATTTGCAAATGAAGCAACTGACAAAGGATTCATCTCCAAAATTTACAAGCAGCTCATGCAGCTCAATATCAAAAAAACAAACAACCCAATCCAAAAATGGGCAGAAGACCTAAATAGACATTTCTCCAAAGAAGATATACAGATTGCCAACAAACACCTGAAAGGATGCTCAACATCACTAATCATGAGAGAAATGCAAATCAAAACTACAATGAGGTATCACCTCACACGAGTCAGAATGGCCATCAGCAAAAAATCTACAAACAATAAATGCTGGAGAGGGTGTGGAGAAAAGGGAACCCTCTTGCACTGTTGGTGGAAATGTAAATTGATACAGCCACTATGGAGAACAGTATGGAGGTTCCTTAAAAAACTAAAAATAGACCTACCATATGACCCAGCAATCCCACTACTGGGCATATACCCCGAGAAAACCATAATTCAAAAAGAGTCATGTACCACAATGTTCACTGAAGCACTATTTACAATAGCCAGGACATGGAAGCAACCTAAGTGTCCATCAACAGATGAATGGATAAAGATGATGTGGTATATATATGCAATGGAATATTACTCAGCCATAAAAAGAAACAAAATTGAGTTATTTGTAGTGAGGTGGATGGACCTAGAGCCTGTCATACAGAGTGAAGTAAGTCAGAAAGAGAAAAGCAAATACCATATGCTAACACATATATATGGAATCTAAAAAAAAAAAAAAAATGGTTCTGAAGAACCTAGATGCAGGACAGGAATAAAGATGCAGAGGTAGAGAATGGACTTGAGGACACCGGGAGAGGGAAGGGTAAGCTGGGACAAAATGAGACAGTGGTATGGACATGTATACACTACCAAATGTAAAATAGATAGCTAGTGGGAAGCAGCTGCATAGCACAGAGAGATCAGCTCCCTGCTCTGTGACCACCTAGAAGGGTGGGATAGGGAGGGTGGGAGGGAGACGCAAGAGGGAGGAGATCCGGGGATATATGTATATGTATAGCTGATTCACTTTGTTATAAAGCAGAAACTAACACACCATGTAAAGCAATTATACTCCAATAAAGATGTTTAAAAAAAAGCACATTATTATAGAACAATGATAAAACCTCCTAAAATCTTAATTTATGTGTTTGTGTATATAGGTTTATATATGATCATATATATGGATAAATGGAAGATAAATATGGATTATATATAATATACATTTTTATATATTAGATTATACAATTTAAATTTAATTACATGATATGTGTGTACAATTAACTATATGAGATGGAGAGATAGATGATAGATAGATAGATAGATAGATAGATAGATAGATAGGGAGATAGGGAGATGGAGAGAGAGAGATAGAGCAGCAACGGTGGGGGAAAGGAGAGATAAATAGACTGCACTATAATAATGTATTTATGTAAAATTATAAGTGTGCTATATAGTGGTAAAAAGTCAGATATATACACCTTATTTCACTGGCTCTAAGATATTCTTTTTTGCCTTTTATTATCTCTGAAGTCAAATGCATTTTCCAATTGATGGCATCTTGTATCGCCTAATGAACTGGCAACATTTTTTCCTTAATGGTACATAGAACACTGGTGCCTTGAGTGGATGAGATATGGTATTATACTAACATCATACCCCTCAAAAAGTGCTTTTAACACAAATTGAAAACGGTGCATCCAATTGAAGAGCAGAGCTTTAAAAATCACTTATATTTTTCACATTTCTTAAGTGGATTAAAAAAAGTTAAAGGGTGAAAATGGACCATTAGGACAGAGTCCTCTAGTAGACAAATAATCTAACAGTGTTACACTCTTGTAAGTGGATTAAAGGAAGAGAGGTCATGTCTTGAAATCCACATTGGAGGACAGCTTAAGAGTATTTCATTGTCTCTCCTGCAACCCTTAGGCAGACAACCAGAGCAAGACAACAAAGGATTTCTCCAGCCTCAATTGCCATCTCACTGGCAACCTCAGGCCCTGATCTCTGCAATCCCCTTCCTTCTACTCTAGAGGGAACAGAAGGCCAGGAAGGCAGTGTTTCTCTGATGTGAAGTAACTGAATACCCAGAGGAAACTGAAATTTGGCCATAGGGCTCACTAAGGTAGAATCCTTAGTGTGAATCCTCGTGGGCCCATTTAAAATAGTAGGTCTTTCTGGTTTCACCTGAGATCTTTCCAAAAGTCACCATTTAGAAACATGAAATGTAATCAGCACAAATTTTCCATTTGCTTTAAAAACAGTCCCTTATGATTAATATGTAATAAACAGAATGCATTCATTTACAGTCTCTCAATGACCAAAACACTTCCATTCTTAGAATTTGAATCTTCAGATGATTTTCAGACAATCTAAAGCCAGTTTTTATACTTAGGACTCCTAAAGTCATTTTTTCCTTCTCTTTTTAAGATCTCCTCGCCTAGAAAAGAAAGAGAAGAAATGCGGATCCACAAAAGAATAAAGGCACTTTGGGTGTAAAGGCCATTGGTCAGAAATCAAATTGAATTTTACTCCACATTTTTTTAACAAAAAATATTCTATTTATTTACTCCATATTTTAATGGCTTTATTACAGGCCTGGCACTGGCTGGATACTGGAATATATAAAATAAGTATCTGACCCAACTTCAGAGCTTAGATGACTTATACTCAGGAAATAAATCACAGAATAATGTACAGACTGTAGTACTGCTAATCAATCCCTCAGTATATGCTATTTGCAAATGTACTATTTATATGAATGTCCTTTCTTCCTAAAATGATGCCCTTTTCCCTTCTCCCCCAATTTCCTCCTCCCCCTGTGTAATATCCAAGCTGTCCCTGGCTAACAGGGTCAGCTGGTGGCTGGCACACAATGGTGTTCTGCCCCAAATTCTCTTCATCACCTTCCCAACCCCTCCTCAGTAGAACCATGCATGCTATCCTAGCCCATTTTCCCGTTCTCCTATTTATAGCTCATTAGTTTTATCTCAGTAACCATTTTTCACCAGTACACATTATCTTTAACTTACTTCTTTGCCCAATTTCTTCTAATGCCAATTTCTTCAGGAAAGACTTAAGAAAATTTTCAAACATATTATAATGAGTGATTTAATTTGAAAGAATTTTTAAAACTTCTCTGAGTTGATAAACATTGAAAACTTGGAAGTTTTTAAGAGGAAAGAGAATTAGCACTTTTAAAATACTTGATCCCCAAAAAAGGATCCAAAATAGAAAAATACAAATCACTGAAACTGAGTCTTTTGGAAACAATTACCTACTACTTGAATAGTTTGAAGTATGTTACGGAAAGGGATGGGGGTGTGGGGAAATCAAGTAGAAAATGAGAATATTCAGTGACAGGTAATGTGAAAACCTTTTTTAAATGACCAAGCAAAGAAAGCCCAGGATCAGCAGAAGCCACATGTCAAAACATAATTTTAGGGCTTCCCTGGTGGCACAGTGGTTGAGAGTCCACCTGCCGATGCAGGGGACGCAGGTTTGTGCCCCGGTCCAGGAAGATCCCACATGCCGCGGAGCGGCTAGTCCCGTGAGCCATGGCCACTGAGCCCGCGCATCCGGAGCCTGTGCTCCGCAACGGGAGGGGCTACGGCAGTGAGAGGCATGCGTACCGCAAAAAAATAAATAAATAAAAATAATAACTTTAATTAAATGGAGTCAACTGCATGGAAAAAAAAAAAATAGAGGTAGAAAGCAAGGCTGAGAGTTGCATGGAGAAAGGTAGTCTTCCTTTTAATTTTGAGGCGTGATAGAAAGTAAGCACTTAAGATTCACTAGGTCCAGGGCCTACATGTATGGTTGCACAGGTTGTGAATTGCACAAAGGCTCCCAATAAAAATACTGAGTGAGGCTGGATGCAAAGTGTTTTCCCTGGTGTGGGGCTTCATATCTTTGGAGAAAGGGGTAGTTTTTTCTTGCCTGAAGGGATATGTCTGTCCCAAGGGAGCATCTTTTTCTAAAAAGCATGTGGTGATTTTAGTTTTTAATTTATTTTAATTTATTTATTTATTTTCATGGAAATATACTTGATTTACAATATTATATTGGTTTCAGGTGTACAACATAGTAATTTGATATTTTTATAGATTATACTTCATATAAAATTATAAAGTACTGTCCATATTCACTACGTTATACATTACATCCTTGTAACTTATCTATTTTATACCTAGTAGTTTGTATCTCGTAATCCCCCTCACCCATTTTTCCTCTCCCCTCTGGCAACCACCAGTCTGTTCTCTGTATCTCTAAGTCTGTTTCTGTTTTATCTATTCGTTTGTTTTATTTCTTAGATTCCACAGATAAGTGAAAATATACAGTATTTGTCTTTCTCTCTTTGACTTATTTCACTAAGCATAATACCTACAGGTGGGGACTTTTTAAAATGGTTTCCAAATTCTTTGATATTCCTCCTGTCAAGAAGTGTGATCTATACTCCGTTCCCTTTGAACCTAAGCTTTTAACCGCTCGATCAATAAAACATTGGAAGTGACAAAGTGGCAGCTTCCTCTTCCTGCCTTTTGGGACATTCACTCCTGGAATGTGGCCACCATGCCCTGAGGAAGCCCAGATAACATGGAGATGCCACGTGCAGGCCTTCTGTCTGACAATCTCATGTCTAAGCTCTTGGTCAACAGCCAGCATCAACCAGCAAACACAAATGTGAAGACAACTCCAGGTGATACTGGGCTGTTGCATCACCTCCACCCTTCTCGTCTCTCCACCAATGCCCCAGACATTGTGGAGCAGATACAAGCCATCACTGCTGGGCCCTGTCTAACTTCCTGATCCACAGCGTCTGAGAGTATAATAAAAGGGTTGTTTCATGCCACTCTGCTTTGGATTGGTTGGTTCTGCGGCAATAGATAACTGGGACATCATCCACCAGGACCTATTTCTAACTCATGCAGAGGCTCTGTACAGGCTAGCAGCAGCCCCAACTTAAGCTCCTTCTAAATGCTGAGCCAGGCTAAGGTTACTGAATTGAATCCTCAGGTTCACACTATTGTTACTTCCATTTCAAGGAGCCAGGTCTCTGAAGCTCAACTGTCTTCTCTTGGTGTACAGGTCCCTTGGCTTCTCTCTCTTGAATCATCTTTCTCCAGGTTCCCAAATCCCACACCGTGTTCTACCTGCACTCTCACTTCCCAGAACACAGCTCTCTCTTGCCTTTGGGTCTCTGCATATGCTGATGCCTCTCCCGGAAACATCTTTCCTCCCTTCCCACCCTTCACCTCCATTGCGGTATTCTTGCGTTCTTCTTTAACTTTCTAACACCAAAACTGTCAGTATGCAAGGTGGTTCCGTATTCTTTCATCCTAAACTGACCATAACTCTGGAAATTTCTTCCACAATACACCTTTCTCAATAGCTTCCCGAGGAGCTTCCTAATACACCTGCCTCTCCACTAGAAATGCCTTCTGATGGTAGCGAGGGGAGAAACGTGGCTGCCGGCCAGATTCCAAAAAAAACCACCTTAGTATTTGTCACTATGTAGCAGACTCAGATGAAAAGTTTGGAAACTCATTCCCACAAAGAAATGATGTAAATTCAAACAGCCATAAAGTCAATTCGAACCCACTTTCGCAAGGGCATGCATCACAAAGGCTTCAGGATGTGTAAATCTCTTACTGACTAGAAGCTTAGGAGTAAGCAAAAGTGGAAATTGCCTAGAAATCATATTTAGGCTTCATTTCATTTGGCCTGAGAAAAGCTGTTATCAGGTGGCGGTGGCACTGAACTAGCAGTAACATGATGACCGCAGCCTAACCTGGCTGCAGTGGGTGTTTGAGATGACTAAGCTCGAAATTAAGGCTCTGGAAGTTTAATACAACAGCTTAAGAGCTGTGAGCAGGGAGGAACTGATTTCCTCCCAATGAGTTTTTCACTCTTACTTTTGGTTTCTTCTACATGTAATCCCCACCGTGAAACAATTAGGACAAAAGCAAAAAGTGACTGGATTTGAGAAAATGATAGCTTTGATTTGAAAAAAAAAAATGTACACAGAATGAAATGAATGCTGGTCTCAATAAAATCTTTCAGGTGTTGTGAAACAAGACAGCCCTAATCTCTCAAATAACAAAGATTAGGCAAAAATGATTGAATGTCAGAGACTCACAGGTATAACTGGAAAATTGATAGACACCCTGGAGTTTCCAAAACGCTTTTTAAAAACCCGAACACATTCTCTGACACAATACAAAGTCTGTGGCATTCCATGGGAAAATAAATGTTTATTTCCAATATAAGCTTTCAAATTTGTAAATGAAAGTAGACAGGCTCTTCTCCCCAATGCTGAAGGCACTGGCATGCTAACAAGCATTTCAATGAAAAAAAATGTATGTATCCCTCTGAATTAAAGAAAATGATGTCTGTCTATCTCACTCTTCCTTTTCTTCTGTCAGCTCCATTTTGTCTGTGTGCCCTATCTCTCCTTTATTATTATTATTACCCTTTAATTTTTCTTCTCACTGTAACTCTATTTTCAATCAAATGACCTCTTATTGTGGTCCTACCCTATGCAAGTAAATTTGCTGGGCCTCAGGACAAATGTGAATACAATGTGGGGTCCTCGTCAGACTGGAGAGTACAAACAAGCTGCAAGATAAGACAGGAACCCAGACTGTCACAAAACAAGGCAGAATCTGACCGTAAATGCTGACATGTTTCAAGAGCTGGACCTTGGAAGATGACCCTAGTAGGAAGGAAGAACATTCACCCAGGGGATTTTGTGAGCAAAGATCTAGGGGTAAGAGAGGACAATATTTGCTGCAAAGTTCAGCCCAGTAGACTGCTTTGCCATAAATGAAGGGTTCACGCAGGGAGTGGTAAGACAGAGGGCTGCAAAAGCAGAGTGGATGCAAATTGTAGGTGGACTTGAATGCCAGGTTAGGGATTTAGACTTCACTGTCCACCATGGAAAGCCAACGGTGTTTTTCTGGTGGGGTTTTAAAGATCTGCCTTTGAGAATCCTCCCCTCCCTATCCTCTCATTCTGGCCAACTATCCTTTTGGTTGTCTGTTACATTTACAGAATAAATAAAATATATTCCTCATTCTACTCTCTATTATAAAAGTAGTTGAGCTAAAGTTTTCATATTACCTTTTTAAGTCACATACATTGCTTGGGCTTCTGTGAATAAGTAACAAAAAATAAATAAATAATAATACAGTTCTGATTATTTAGAAGTATAAGATTTTGAAGATTCCATCTCAGATAAAAAGAAAAAAAGATAAGTCCAAGTCCAGTATAAAATCCAGGAAATGTCATTTGGGATATCCAACCTATCCCATAGAGGTTGTAAAGAATTATAACCAAATACTTCTGATTTAAATGGAATCTGGGGACTTCCCAGGTGGCACAGTGGTTAGGAATCTACTTGTGAATGCAGGGGACACAAGTTTGATCCCTGGTCCAGGAAGATCCCACATGCTGCAGAGCAACAAAGCCCATGCACCACAACTACTGAGCCTGCTCTCTAGAGCCCGTGAACCACAACTACTGAGCCCATATGCTGCAACTACTGAAGCCCATGTGCCTAGAACCCATGCTCCGCAACAAGAGAAGCCACCTCAATGAGAAGCCCATGCGCCGCAACGAAGAGTAGCCCCCACTCGCCGCAACTAGAGAAAACCCACGCGCAGCAACAAAGACCCAACGCAGCCAAAAAATAAATAAAATTTAAAATAAATAAATGGAATCTGGCTGGCAACCCTTGATATGGCTTTTCTTGATTCCTAGCTGAAATACTTACAAAGTCATAGAAAAATACAAAACCCACACTGCCATCAAAAAATAATAAGAAGGCTTCCCTGGTGGTACAGTGGTTGAGAGCCCGCCTGCCGATGTAGGGGATGCGGGTTCGTGCCCCGGTCTGGGAAGATCCCACATGCCGCGGAGCGGCTGGGCCCGTGAGCCATGGCCGCTGAGCCTGCGCGTCCGGAGCCTGTGCTCCGCAACGGGAGAGGCCACAACAGTGAGAGGCCCGCGTACCGCAAAAAAAAAATAAATAAAGAAGAAGAAGAAGAAGAAGAGTTAAGACAAGTATTACTAAACTCTGAGAAGTATTTCAGCCAAATATATGGTTCACAAACGTGGATTAAAATGTTTGCTCGCCAGGCCACCGAGACCCTGGGCTGAAGGACCACAACCTAAGCAGCCAAGGCTGTGTATTCCCTCTCCCCACTCTCCTCCCACCTCCTCTAACTCACCACTTTCTCCATTTCTTCAGACTGAAAATCCCAGAAAATAGTAAGGCAAGAACTAGATAGTAGACGGTGCATGATGTCCTCTTCTCTTGCTGCACACTGTAGGAAGACCTCTTCCCTTTCCAAAGGTGCTCGAAAAATGGTATGGAAAAGGAGGAATAGAAAATATCTAGGATCTTGGAGGAGGAGCACACTCCTGAAAATGCTTTACTTGGAGCAATCAGGAAAAAATTCTAAAAATTAATTTGACCGTCAATTGTATGTTATTCAATACTGTCCAAGAGGCTGTGCCCTCTATGATACCCAAAGCAAAAGCCATCAGAAAAGAAAAGATCAAGAAAAAAAGATAACAGGATGAGTTTTGAAGGCAATAAGCTGAGTGCAAAAGAAGCTGGGTGGAACAAGAAAGACTTTCAAGAAAACTAAAACTGCCATAACAGAATGAAAATTCATATTGAAGATGGTGAAAAGTAGAATGCACACTGCATAAAATCAAATCAGAAATGAGGATGGGGAAAACATGAGTACTGAATTCTTTATGAACGGCAGGTAAGAAGGCAGGACAAATAACGGCACGTGATTTGCAGGACATCGGTTGTGGTAAGAGATTCAGGCAAAGGCATGAAAGATCAGCAATGCGACTGTATGAGTGGCGGCTCTTCATTTGCATGAAGAGCTTGCATATGAGTGGAGTTCAGTCAGGCAGCAAAGAAGGGGAAGGAAGTTAACTACAATCTTAGTTGTATTGTAAAACTAAAGGCATAACTTGAACCTAGGAAAGGTCACCCTCTAAAGTGTTTGGACTCAAAGGCCTTTTTGATTTCAGCTACAACAGAGAAAGAAATTGCATTTCATAGTGAGTAAGCCCAAAGACACTGCCAGGAATTGAAATCCTGGCTCCATCACTATGTGACCTTGGTCAAGTTACTTTATTTCTTTCTGACTAAAAAATTAAATTTATAATTAAATTATAAGATGGGAATAATCATAGTTCCTTCCACGTGGGACTGCTGTGAAGATGAAAAGAGTGATGTTATGTAAAGCACTTCATCTGGCACATAGCAAATGCTCAGTAAGTCAGTTGTTGTGCTGCTGTTGTCATTATTCAAATCAGAGGACAGAATTATATACATGGCCCTAGAGATGAAGAGAAATACATTAAAATAACTGAAAGACGCTAAAGAAATACAAATTTCAAACAGGCACTTTTGGAACTAGTTGCAATACTTAGGGGGGGTGCAAGATCCCCCCGCTACCCAAATCCAAAAAATTGAATTGCATAATTCAAACCAGAAGGAAAAAACTTCATCTAAAGGCAGTGGATTAGGAGTCCCCTGTTGTCATAACAACTGTACTATGCTATCACCCTAGACCCTATGCATCCTAGTCAAAAATCTCTAGCCAGAATGCATTCTCAGCCAACTGATGGAACACAGCACCCAGGTCTCCCTGAATGGTAACTGCAACTTGTTTAGAATGGCAACCTTGATTTATTTTACATAATAAAATCTAGCAAGTAAGTGTCTTTTCCCTCCAGGAAGTTTGCATTAAATATAGAAATGATAAAGTAAATCAAACCTACAGAATTAATACTTTTGTGGTACATTTAGGAACCGGTTTCAAATCATGGGGCAATATTTATATATGTAGTTTATAAAGAGGTTTAATGTTTAAGAGCGTATGTCGTATCAGTGAATATGACACATTAGCCTTGGGATTCCAATTTAAAAGGTGTAATTGAGTAATGGATTTTAGACTTTTACCTTTAAATGGAAAGATTTAGAGAATTTAATCAAGTTTGAAAGTATCGGAATGGCCAGGAGAACATGTGATTCGTTATTTAAGGTTAACTTATTAGATTTACTGGCGTTGTTAAGGTTTGGCTGGTAGGTCAGGCATTTGAAAAGCTGAAAAAGAAAACTGAATGTATTAAATATATAAATGGATTTTAAATACTTAAGGGGATTTTATTAACTAAGTTTTAAAGGGACCTGCTTGGGAATTGAATGTGTTCAACTTAAATTGATCAAACATTATTCAAAGGCTCCCTTGAAAGCAAATGTTAAAATTTACCTGATTCATAAATCAAATAATAAAGTGTGTAAGGTGAACTTAAAGGTTTGAGAGAAACTGGGTTTCTAAAAAACTGTACCTTTAATAAAGTGAATACCAAATTAAAACCTTGAATAACAGCATAGCCTTTTTCTCTGTACAAAAGCAGCCCTCAGACATTTAAAAAACCATAATTGACATGGATTTTAATCTAAGAATTATAAATGTTTTTGGAAAAGAAACCCATATACATGAAACAGAAGCAACAACCAGACATGATTAAAAATTACTTTCCAAAGCTAGAAAAAAATGATTTGAGTAGACGGAATGGGCTTATTACCTTCTAGGCAAAATTAAGAACTAAGATTACATGCTAAAAAAATTGAATTACAAGGTTAAAGAAGAAAAAATTGTATTAGACTCCATGTAGAAAAAAAAAATGGGATCCACAAGGGAAAAAATCAGGCTGGTCTCAGACTTCTCCTCTTTACAGTAAAGGCTTCAGAAAAATAGATCAACAACTACAGGGTTTGAAGGGAAAAACTTACTATCTAAATATTTCTACTTCACCAACTTGTTATCCAGATATGAAGTAACGATAAAGACATTCTCAGATATGTAAGAATTCTAAAAATATGCTAGAAGATACATTCCCATGAACAAAGATGAATCAAAAATAGGAGCCTACAGATCAGGCAGTTGTGTATAAGAGGACCGTGGTAAGCATTACATGAGTTAAAAATAAAAAGTTAAGCTTAAATAATTGCATTTTCTTGGCGGGGGAGCCAAACGGCACGAAGCACAGTCAGAGTTCCTGGGCCCCAGAGACACCATTCCTCCTTAGACACGAGAACACACAGGTGCGAGAGGCTCAGGTTAAGGACCCATCAAGGTACTGTACCTGGAGCCATACTCTCTCTGCCACCCCCACAAGCATACTCTGGTCAACCCCCAGACGTCTTCCTTTGGGGTGGTTTTACTCGAGTCCTTCATGTGTGTCTTCCTCTAGAAATCCGGTCCATTCCACAGCCTAACTTTATTGATGGGCCTCCTTCTGCGTTCCTCCCAGAGGCAACTCAAGAATATAATTGGGAATCTTTTTCATTGTCTCCAATTGTCCATGACAATTAAGAAGCTCCCACAATGTCTGTCACCAACAGACGCTGGTCTTCTCAGAGCACACAGAGAACCTCAGTGGACAACGTTCCCTTTCTCTGCAAGCCAGCCACATCTTTCCACTGTCTTTTGAGTTAGAGTTTCAAAACTGAGTTTTTCTGTTTTGTGTGAAATACACCATTCACATGCATATATGTACATATCTAAATAACCAAAAATAATTTTTTAATTGTTAATAGCTTCTCTGGGATATAGAACAGCTTAAACTTCTATTATACCCCATTAAAAATAACCATGAGAATTTTTATTCATCAACTTAACAAATATTATTTTTGACTTACAAGACAGATATTGCAAGAGCTACTAAAACAAATAAACGTTTGGTCCCTGCTCTCAAGTACAGGAGAAAGAAGTGAGCAAAAATAATTGTGATACAACAGTGTATGAATTAAGTGTAATAAGAGTGGTACAAATAATGAAATATGATAGTTCATTAAAGGAAAAAAAGAATTTCAAAAAATCAAAAAAGCATCTATTATATATAAAATAGATAACTAATAAGGACGTACTCTACATCACAGTGAACTCTACTCAATACTCTGTAATGGCCGATATGGGGAAAAAATATCTAAAATAGAGTGGATATATGTATAACTGATTCACTTTGCTGTACACCTGAAACTAACACCACCTTGTAAATCAACTATATTCCAATAAAATTTTTTTTTTAAAAAGCATCATTGGGGGGCAATATTAAAATACGCGTAAACAGAAACATTTCAAGGCTGTGGGGAGGTTGGGTTTTAATTTGTTGCTTTTTTTTTAAGTAACCGAAAGGCTTATTCACTACATTTTGTAAAAATTTAGTTCTGGGGGCTTCCCTGGTGGCGCAGTGGTTGAGAGTCCGTCCGCCTGCCGATGCAGGGGACACGGGTTCGTGCCCCGGTCTGGGAAGATCCCACATGCCGCGGAGCGGCTGGGCCCGTGAGCCATGGCCGCTGAGCCTGTGTGTCCAGAGCCTGTGCTCCGCAGCGGGAGAGGCTACAACAGTGAGAGGCCCGCGTACAGAAAAAAAAAAAAAAAAATTTAGTTCTGGGTTCTATTAGTTGGGACTTCCAAACCTTAGAAATCCAACTTCAACTTTTTAGCTTAAGGGAAAAAAGGAATTTATTTATTTTTTAGAATAATACTGGAGATAGCTCAGGTGATCAGGAAGGGTGAAGGCCAGAGCTCTATAATGATTGGCCCAGTTTTTATTAAGTAGCCATCCCTGGACCAGAGGCTGAGCACGTGGACGTGTTTTTAAAAAATGGCCGCTCCTAGAGACACACAATGTTGAAATAAAGGAAATAAGATTTACAAAAAGAGAGATAAAACCATAAAGCCTTGCATGCTCAATTATGTAAAATCTTAGTTCTTCAACATACAAGAAAGACTTCCCTCTGAGAATTATTCAATATCACATAAAGATAGCTGGGCAGCCATCCACCTGCTTCTATTTCAGGTGTAAACACAGACTACAAAAATCAACGGAACAACATGCACCATAAGGAGAAAAAGGAATACCTCTAGGCATCGCTAATAATCCTGAGAATACAGAGAAATCTTGGATACAAATTTCTCAGAGACCACCAAAAATACAGGCCATGATTGATCTATTTCATCAGATGACATTAAAAACAGATATTCAACACCTCCTTTAATTTCTCCCATTCTATAACCAGGCTATGAAAAAAGCAAGTTTCACACTGGCCTCTTCACTGGATGTCTGAACAAATTAAACAAAATTTTATTTAACATCTGTTTCACCTGGTTAAATCTCAGGAAAACTGCTGTGGCTTCTAGAGGATCACTGTTCCCAAGCTATTACCTCATACGACTAAGACACTCAGTGGGAAAGACTGATTAGCTGGGGGTCTTCAGACCACCCCCAATCCGAAAGCTCTATGCCTACTGATGTCCACTTTTATACAGTAAGAGGGTCATTAAAGGTATACCTACTAGGGAACAACAGGCTTTGCTCTGATGAGTATCAGCACGTTGTATAGGAATATTCATGGTCATTACTAGCGCTCCCCCGAGTTTTCCTGAGATAATAAAAGGGCTGGAGGCTCAGCACACAGCACCACAAACAACTCTCAGATTGTTCCCGAGCCCTCCAAGGAGAGCTGCCAGATTTAGCAAATCAAAGTACGAAATATCCAGTTAAAGTTGAATTTCAGATAAACGAGTAATTTTTTCAGTACAATTATGTCCCAAACAATATTTGAGATGCACTTCTACCAAAAAATTAACTGCTATCTGAAATTCAACTTTAGCTAGGCATCCTGTATCTTATTTGGCAACCCAATCCTCCAAGTCATCTTTGGTAATGCCTTTCGCCCTTTTCCTGAAAGGTGCAAAGAATTAAATTTCAACCAGCTTTTCACCCAAACCCTATAAGTATTTTACTTCCTCCATTTTGTGGTCACCAAACTCTGAATTCAGAGAAGACCCAAGGTATAACAGAAAAGAGGGAAAGCATAAATAAATAAATAAATAAATAAATAAATAAATGTATTTTCTTTTTCAAATAATTCCTTTCCCCTGGTACAAATCCACCCCCGAAATAAAGCACTTACAGTATTGCTGATGATTCCTTGGGTGAGGCCAATTTCAGACAGTTTACAGTACTGTAGAAATCTCCTATGGAAGTGTGCTATTGTTACTCCCTACAATACCGACAGAGCGTGCTGACAACACCAAAGGCACCCTTGCCAGGAGGCATGAGGCCCAGTACAGAGAAATGCTACTGCCCCAGCAGTTCCCTGTCCATACCTCATAAGCATGTGCACACGCACATCCTTACAATAGTCCTGCCACAAAGGAAGGAGGAGGCCATACATCACCTCTCAACATCTAGAATTTACATTTAAAGCTACCCTCACAATGGCAGGTCTGGGAGGACCTTGTATAAAACGCAAATCATAAAATACTTGAAGAATGAACCTGAAAACCATAACTCTGCCTTCAACCCAATGCCTCTGTCACTTCTGTTTGAGAATTTTTAGTAGTTATTGACGAAGTCAGGGTATATATGGGAAGGTAAGAGGGTTACATTTAGCCAAGAAAAATAGTATAATTCTATTACAGGGGGAAAAAAGCATTTCACCAAAGACCTTAGCAAATACAGTTTAAAAAAAACTCCCTGGGTCACATTTGTTAAGTGGCCACAAATCTGATTGCTAGAGCCCCAACACATGACTCTGAAGACTGATAAATGAAAGGAATGAATCAGGATTTATCCTGCTTCATGGTGACACTTCCTGTGTTCAGGGTAATCAAATAGTTAATGAGGGAAATTTCTTCTTTATGGGAAAACTCTCTATCAGTAAATGAAGAAGATATGATAAAACTAATCAATCACATTTTGCAAGCTCTTCAATGAAATCATGGATCTAGACAACAGTCGTCAAGAAACCAAAACTTGCTAATGGAGGGATGAGGCTGACACACCTGTCCCCACGCATCAATCTGAGCATCACTTCAAGTGAGACAAACCAGACCTTCTGGCTTCATGACATGAAGCAACAGGAAGTACAGAGCACCACCCAGGAAGAGTCTTGCCTAAAAACTGAACCTGAATCTAACTGAACCTCTAGCTCATTATATCATCCTCTCTACTTTTGTGTATGTTTGAAATTTTTCATTTAAAAAGTTTTAAAAACCAGGTATTGAGAATGTTCTTGGAACCTTTGCTTCGACCTTTGTTTCAAATCCTTCTAAGATGCATTAGCTCCCTTTCCAGCCTAAGTACATTCACGATCCAGAACACAGCTAAGTTTTCCTTTGATGACTGAGGTCATCACTTCAGGCTTAATACAATAAACTTCAAGTACGAGTTTCCATAGTTACTGATTTAAATCATGTAAAGGAGATGGCACTTAATCTACATTAATCCCAGGGTATTTATTCACTGATCACAAATAGTTTGCAGGATTTTTCATGTACTAAGTATTGCTACCATCTATTTTCCTGGTATTTGACCTTTTTCTGAAGAAAATTTTAAAAAATATTCAAAACCACAGTGAGTAGAGGTGAGAGCTGGGGCTGTTAAAACATACTGGTTAATTGGGTTCTGGTTACAGTTGGTTTACTTAATATAAATGAACTTACAGCAGAGGATGGGGAGGCTTGGTAAAGACAATCTTCTGCAAAGGTGCTGCTACCCACTCTTCCCATTCTGCATGCCAGACTCTTGACTGAAATAGTATCGGCTGTACGTAATAAAAGCTGTCTGTAGGTGAGGTTAACTTGTAACTTCATGAAGATAACTAGCACACTGAGAACAACTGAACTTTATTCACACACAAATATAAAGGAAAGAAAGTAGGGCTCTAAAAGAAACACCTTGTTCTTTCTTATGGAAGAAATTGCTGAAAACCCTTAGCCAATGAGGGGAGGGAACAGTGCTTCTGATACAATCTGAATTGCTTTTGTTCCTCCATTCTCGCCATCCTATTCTTACTCCACCCTGGTCCACGATGGAGTAACTACATTTCTCATAAATGTCCTTTTGTTAAATTTCTCTTAATGCACTTCGGAGTTCACTTTATGCATTCTCATTATCAGTCATTTTGCTGAGGATAATTCGCTTCCTGCCGATAGCCTCTATGACATGCTGGCTGCCGACCTTCTGTATTAACCGCTGGCATACACTGTTTGTCTCTCAGTTTATGACGTGTTGTGACTTATTGCCTGTCTACTTTCTGAGCTCTTGATGGGCTGTTCTGCATTTTTTGTCTGCCTGTAGCAAAGGTAAGAGAAGGGTTTATTTGTTTTTATTTTCAGTTTTATTCTGTATTTGTGGGAAGGGCAACTTCCTGATTGCTGAAAACGGACTTTTTTCTTCCTTAGCCTGTTTCTGATCCAATGCCATTAGTCTTGAATACACGCATCTCCCCTCTGGCTGCCCCTGTGGGGAAGTGTGTGTTTCTCATCATGCCATCCCCAGTACAGAACAGACTCCAATAGCAACAAGCTATCTGAGGATAGCTTTGCTTTTTTCAAATCCCACAGACAAATTACTGAAACTTTGCTTATAGGTAAAAGTAGAGATCAAGGCTCTGAGAAAGAAAAGGAAATTCTACAAAACCCAGAACTGAGGTTAATAGAAAAGAATCCCTCTCGCTGTGATCCTTGCCCTTTTCTGATAAGAGTGAAATGAACATCTCTTGCCTCTTTCTTCCTTAAATACTCCCTTTCTCCCCCATCTAACCCCATTTCCTAGACACAATAAAACTTGAAGGCTAAGACCACCAAGCATCTGATACTCAAGAGGTACAATATAGAGAGACTCAAGTTGAAGGCCTGTGAGAAAATGCCAACACCTAAAAAGAGTATGGTAAATTCAGAGGGAAGAGATGTAAGTGCTAATGGGTACCTACAGGGGAAGGAGAGCAAAGAACAAGAGTCCAGGAGAATAACCAAAGAATTCACAGGAAAGAAAGTAATTATGCTGCAGACAGAGGAGGACCAGAATCTATAATAAAAACGAAAGAGCCAGGGAACGAGAAAATTGGTCTAAAACCAGGGACTATCAACAGCCGACTGACTGTATTGAAAGAAAAAGGTAAGAATGGGGAGGCTGGACAAGTGAATGGAAAATCACCCAAATACAAATGGGAAATATGGTACTGCTCCTTAATGATCTATGTCTCCAGCCAGAGGAAGAAAGGACATTCAGAAGAAATTGGACAGACCACTCTCTTCCAGATGACAAAAGGGAGGCTAAAGATAGAAACAGCTCCACTTGGGATTTAAGAGTAGAAGCAAGGTGAATGAACCAACATTCATAATTGAAGGGGACAGAACCTAGAGAAGAGGCTGTGGCGGAAAAAGGAGATAAATCTCTGCCATTCCCAGCACAGTAAGGATGGGATTTAATGTTCTAAACTTGAGTGAACTGAATTAAGGCAGCTCTATCCATGGGAGGCCCCTAGGCCTTCTCACTCCTGCAGTCTTCAGTTCTGCACCCAAGTTTCCAGGGTGGGCTGAGCCATGGTGGGTGAAGTGGGGTGTACGGAGGATCACTGAGGTAGAGAGAAACAGAGTAGGAACAAGATAGTCCAGGGAGATCAATTTTGAAGAAAAAAAATCTCCTTCCTGCCTTTCTAAAGTGAAGGAATCTAAGGTTACCCAACGCAATAATTTGTTTAAACTCAGACTTATGACCAACATTCCTTCAATAAATAGTTACTAATCACCTACCACATTCAAGCCAACAACAGTCAAAGTATCAAAAGAATCAAAAGAAAATTATCAAGAAGGTGACGCTAAAAGGAATGTACTAGAAGAAGAATTAATTTCCAAGCTGGAATATTAGTAGCCTTGGGTTATAAATGAATTTGGATCTGATCTAAATACAGATTTTATGCATCCATGCATCTAGCCAAGTATCCAAAAAGCATGCCGAACACGTATTATACACCAAGACCTGTACCAGACGGTGGGAACAGAAAGATGTTAGATGTGATGCCTGACATGAATAGCTCTGCCCAGTAGGGAACAAGGGGAAAAAATGTTTAAACCAACATTACAGTGCAACATAAGCACAAATTAGAAAGATACCCAAGGTACTATGAGAGTCCGGGAACGTGCAGATGGTAAAAGGGGAAGGAGGCACTCCAATCAGAAGGAACAGCATGGGCAAAGACAAGGACAAGAGAAACAGCAAGGCATATTCATGAGGGGCAAGTAGTTCCCTGTGACCGGAGTCCTGGAAGCACAGGAGAAATGGGCAGATTAGATAAGAGCAGAGCTTCTTAAACTCAGCACTATGGACATTTTGGACTGTTCATCTCTTTGTTGTGGAAGCTGTCCTGTGCATTGTAGAGTGTTTAATAGTATCTCTGGCCTCTACCTACTAGCTGCCAGTACACACACACACACACGCCCATAGCGACAATCAAAAATGTCCACAGGCATTGTCAAACGTCCTCTGTGAGGCAAAACTGACAAATTGACCCTGGCTGGAAATCACTACATTAGAGAGGTAAAAATGGTTTATGATGGTTTTGCATGGGATTTGGATATTTTCCTCTAAGCACTGGAAATCATGGAAGGAACTAACATGATCAGATATGACCCTGAGACCTATCTCTTTTGTTTGGAGGATCTGCAGAGAGGCAAAGCTGGAGTAAAAAGCCCAGTTAGGAGGAGACTACTGCAAGAGTCCAGGCAAGGGTGAGAGGAGGGGCAAGGAATGCAAGCCTGACCCAGGGCAAAAGGCATTATAGCAGAAGGTAGGAGAGAGCTGATAAAATGATGTCCTGTTCTCCTCCCTGCCCTCTCGGTCAAAATAATAACCAAAGAGCAAACAAACTAAATCTTAAAATGCTTATAACTGGTAAATAGATTTACAGTGTGGTGATAGAAAAATGAATACTTCATGAAGCTTTCCTGAGAAAGCATTACTGTTTTTTCAAAAATCATTTCACATTAAAATTAATATATTCATTTATTTAACAACAACACTATTAACTTCTGGGCTACCAGAAAATAGGAGAAACTGTGTAAACACATGTAGGGTTACATGTGTAAAATGAAACCATGAGAGTTGCTGGGTCGGTGGCCTGTGAAACTTAAAGAGACCTCAATCCTCTCTTGCTGAGCATGGCTTCAGAACTTTCCAGCATCCCAAGGACAAGAAAAAAATAAAACTTTAGGTGAACAACCCTGCCTTTTTCAAGGAGATGCTCTTTCCTGTACACATGCAAGCACACACTGTTCATGAACTTATATAGCACCATTTGCCCAATGATCTCAAAGTGTCAAGGCATTTCCAAAGGCAATTAATTGCATTTCTTCTGAGAGTACCTTCACGGGAGAAACTTAAAATGCTTTTTTAGTGATGACCGTCAGATCGCAACACACAGGTATACCACTTACCATTACCTCGATTCCCACTGAGATCTGCAAAAGCAACAGCAGAACAAGGGTAGTTCCTGCCAACAACAACTCATCCCACACACCGAGCTGTCCAATCAGACAGCATCCCCACCTCAGTGGTCCTCCTACGGCCATTTCCAGCCTTCTCCCAGCACCAAACCTGAGTCTCACATCCACCGTCTTCTCCATAACAACTCTGCACGACCAAAGCACAAGATCCTGTGTTCATGGAGGCTATCATGCAAACTGAAATCAGGGCAAAACCACAGACAGTGGGTTAGCCAGCCTTGAAGATCACTCTGGTAGGAGAAGCACTGAACTGGCTAAATTAACATTTTTCTCCTTCAAAGTCTTTTTTATTCCCCTACCTCTTCTATTTCATTTTCAACACTCAGGTAACGGACTTATTAACTGATCTCTCTGGAGACTGCTGGTCTTTCCAAGGAGACTGTTAGAGAAAAAGCTTATTCTGCCCAAACTTACTATTACTGGAACACCTCAGGAGACATAACATTGATAAACTTCCTGTCACCCAATGTGCTGTTTAGAAGCCATTCATTTTAACTTAATTTGCAGGACTGAAAGTCTCAAGCTCTCTTGCTATATAAAAAGCAACTTTTTTAGCAATTGCCCATTATCACTTTGCCTCCTGCCAATGGTACAAAGTTAAAGAGCATGCAGAACTGGAAATGTTTTGTTTGTAGTTAAACAATGAGCTCCAAGACAGTTCTTACCCAGAAGGCAACTTTTTCCCCTCTTAAAATCTAATAATATCATATAGCAAGCTACTACTTCTCTTAGGATGCTGAGACTGGTGATGTACTACTTTCAGGTCAATGAATACTTCATGGAAATCTTTGAAAAATGTAAGCTTCGTTTTCCTGACACTTCATCTTCATTTGTTTCTTCTAATATTTATTGAGTTTTTATTATTTATGTGTAGAAAACCAAAATGCTTACCCCCCAGAATATTCACTAATTGCTTATATAAGAAATTAAGTACCAGAAAAACCATATGATCATCTCAATAGATGCAGAGAAAGCTTTCGACAAAATTCAACACCGAGTTATGATAAAAACCCGGCAGAAAGTAGGCATAGAGGGAAGTTTCCTCAACATAATAAAGGATATATATGACAAACCCACAGCCAACATCGTCCTCAATGGTGAAAAACTGAAAGCATTTCCACTAAGATCAGGAACAAGACAAGGTTGCCCACTCTCACCACTATTATTCAACATAGTTTTGGAAGTATTAGCCACAGCAATCAGAGAAGAAAAGGAAATAAAAGGAATCCAAATTAGAAAAGAAGAAGTAAAGCTGTCACTGTTTGCAGATGACATGATACTATACACAGAGAATCCTAAAGATGCTACCAGAAAACTACTAGAGCTAATCAATGAATTTGGTAAAGTAGCAGGATACAAAATTAATGCGCAGAAATCTCTGGCATTCCTATACACTAAAGATGAAAAATCTGAAAGTGAAATCAAGAAAACACTCCCATTTACCATTGCAACAAAAAGAATAAAATATCTAGGAATAAACCTACCTAAGGAGACAAAACACCTGTATGCAGAAAACTATAAGACACTGATGAAAGAAATTAAAGATGATACAAATAGATGGAGAGATATACCATGGTCTTGGATTGGAAGAATCAACATCACGAAAATGACTCTACTACCCAAAGCAATCTACAGATTCAATGCAATCCCTATCAAACTACCACTGGCATTTTTCACAGAGCTAGAACAAAAAAATTCACAATTTGTATGGAAACACAAAAGACCCCAAACAGCCAAAGCAATCTTGAGAATGAAAAACGGAGCTGGAGAAATCAGGCTCCCTGACTTCAGACTATACTACAGTATAAAGCTACAGTAATCAAGAGAGTATGGTACTGGCACAAAAACAGAAATATAGATCAATGGAACAGGATAGAAAGCCCAGAGATAAACGCACGTACATATGGTCACCTTATCTTTGATAAAGGAGGCAGGAATGTACAGTGGAGAAAGGACAGCCTCTTCAATAAGTGGTGCTGGGAAAACTGGACAGCTACATGTAAAAGTATGAGATTAGATCACTCCCTAACACCGTACACAAAAATAAGCTCAAAATGGATTAAAGACCTAAATGTAAGGCCAGAAACTATCAAACTCTTAGAGGAAAACATCGGCAGGACACTCTATGACATAAACCACAGCAAGATCCTCTTTGACCCACCTCCTAGAGAAATGGAAATAAAAACAAAAATAAAGAAATGGGACCTAATGAAACTTCAAAGCTTTTGCACAGCAAAGGAAACCATAAACAAAATGAAAAGACAACCCTCAGAATGGGAGAGAATATATGCAAATGAAGCAACTGACAAAGGATTCCTCTCCAAAATTTATAAGCAGCTCATGCAGCTTAATAACAAAAAAACAAACAACCCAATCCAAAAATGGACAGAAGACCTAAATAGACATTTCTCCAAAGAAGATATACAGACTGCCAACAAACACATGAAAGAATGCTCAACATCACTAATCATTAGAGAAATGCAAATCAAAACTACAGTGAGATATCATCTCACACCAGTCAGAATGGCCATCATCAAAAAATCTAGAAACAATAAATGCTGGAGAAGGTGTGGAGAAAAGGAAAACCTCTTGCACTGCTGGTGGGAATGTAAATTGATACAGCCACTGTGAGAACAGTATGGAGGTTCCTTAAGAAACTACAAATAGAACTACCTTATGACCCAGCAATCCCACTACTGGGCATATACCCTGAGAAAACCATAATTCAAAAAGAGTCATGTACCAAAATTTTTATTGCAGCTCTATTTACAATAGCCCAGAGACGGAAACAACCTAAATGTCCATCATCGGATGAATGGATAAAGAAGATGTGGCACATATATACAATGGAATATTACTCAGCCATAAAAAGAAACGAAATTGAGCTATTTGTAATGAGGTGGATAGACCTAGAGTCTGTCATACAGAGTGAAGTAAGTCAAAAAGAGAAAGACAAATACCGTATGCTAACCCATATATACGGAATTTAAGAAAATAAAATGTCATGAAGAACCTAGGGGTAAGACAGGAATAAAGACACAGACCTACTAGAGAATGGACTTGAGGATATGGGGAGGGGGAAGGGTAAGATGTGACAAAGCGAGAGAGAGGCATGGACATATATACACTACCAAACGTAAGGTAGATAGCTAGTGGGAAGCAGCCGCATAGCACAAGGAGATCAGCTCAGTGCTTTATGACCGCCTGGAGGGGTGTGATAGGGATGGTGGGAGGGAGGGAGACGCAAGAGGGAAGAGATATGGGAACATATGTATATATATAACTGATTCATTTTGTTGTAAAGCAGAAACTAACACACCATGGTAAAAAAAAAAAATCCTTGTACACTGAGTGCTAGGCTGTGACCTGGGACATGTTATTAATCACTCTGTGCTCTATTATTCTTAATAAAATGGGATGATGAAAAAAAGAAATTAAGTACCAAATTATGGTATGGTAATGGATAAGCTAATCAAATGACTCACAAGTCTTTCTCCTAGTAGAGATCACCAATTTACAACCAAATACTATCAATACCATTAAGATCCTTAATGTTATACAACCTAGATTCCTGAAAAACAAATTAATAATCTGGACAACCTTGGCCCAGCTCATTTCTGACCTGAGGTCACTGCCACCCACCTGGAATGAGAACTGACAAATAATGTGGTATGTAGTACAAGGTAGTTTTGGGGTAAGAATTCAGGACTGTGAAGTCATTATTCATTGAACTATATGGATGAGTTAGGATCTTGTATTTGGGATGAGAAACAGTATTCTTTTCCACTAACTTTGAATCACTGAACAAATATTCTTAAGCCAGTCAAACAGAACCACATTATTTAGATATTTATGTTGTACTCATTCTATTGCTCCCCTGAAACTATTTTTGGCAGGATCACCAATGGACTCATTTTTGCTAAATCCATCCACTGGACACTTTTAAATCCTCACCTTATTTGACCTCTATCTTTTCTCTGCTTTTATCCTTTCTTGTCGGGCTACTCTTGGGGAAATTTCCTCAACTTTTTCTCCCAATTACAATGGAGAGAATGTTTTATTTGAGCAATCATCTCTCTAATTTCCAAGTGTTCGTCCTTATTCTTTGTAATTTTTCATTTTCCAAGCATCTTATTATCCTTTTATGGAGACAATAGCACCCCCATCTTCTCAAATCTGAGGACAGTGGAGTTGTCTCTGTTTTCTCTCTATATATGTGTGTGTGTGTGTGTGTGTGTGTGTGTGTGTGTGTGTGTATATACACACACACACACACACACACACACATACACATATATATATAATGGAAGAAACACAATTATATTACTTCTAAGCACCAACATAGGTTTTTTTTTTTTACAGTAGGTCCTTCTTGGTTATCTATTTTAAATATAGTAGTGTATACATGTCAATCCTAAACTCCCAATCTATCTCTCCCCACCATCCTTCCTCCCTGGTAACCATAAGTTCATTCTCTAAGTCTGTGAGTCTGTTACTGTTTTGTATATAAGTTCATTTGTCTCATTTTTTTTAGATTCCACATATAAGCAATATCATACAGCATTTGTCTTTCTCTGTCTGACTTACTTCACTTAGCATGATAATCTCCAGGTTCATCCATGTTGCTGCAAATGGCATTATTTCATTCTTTCTAATTGCTGAGTAATATTCCATTGTATGTATGTACCACATCTTTATCCATTCATCTGTCGATGAACATTTAGGTTGCTTCCGTGTCTTGGCTATTGTAAACAGTGCTGCAATGAATATTGGGGCGAATGCATCCTTCTGAATGATGTTTTTCTCTGGATATATGCCCAGGAGTGGGATTGCAGGATCATATGGTAGCTCTATTTTTAGTTTTTTAGGGAACCTCTCATAGTGACTGTACCATTTTACATTTCCACCAATGGTGTAGGAGGGTTCCTTTTCTCCACACCCTCTCCAGCATTTATTGTTTGTAGATTTTTTGATGATGGCCATTCTGACCAGTGTGAGGTGATACCTCATTGTAGTTTTGATTTGTATTTCTCTAATAACTAGTGATGTTGAGCATCTTTTCATGTGCCTCTTGGCCATCTGTATGTCTTCTTTAGAGAAATGTCTACTTAGGTCTTCTGCCCATTTTTTGATTGGGTTGTTTGTTTTTTGGATATTGAGCCACATGAGCTGTTTGTATATTTTGGAGACTTGTCAGTTGCATCATTTGCAAATATTTTCTCCCATTCTGTGGGTTGTTGTTTCATTTTGTTTGTGGTTTCCTTTGCCGTGAAAAAGCTTTTGAGTTTAATTAGGTCCCATTTGTTTATGTTTGTTTTTATTTCCATTACTCAGGGGGACAGATTGAAAAAGATACTGCTGTGTTTTATGTCAAAGAGTGTTCTGCCTATGTTTTCCTCTAAGAGTTTTACAGTGTCTGGCCTTACATTTAGATCTTTAATCCATTTTGAGGTTATTTTTCTGTATGGTGTTAAAGAATGTTCTAGTTTCACTTTTTTACACGTAGCTGTCTGATTTTCCCAGCACCATTTATTGAAGAGACTGTCCTTTCTTCATTGTATATCCTTGCCTCCTTTGTTATAGATTAGTTGACCATAGGTGTGTGGGTGTATTTCTGGGCTTTCTGTCCTGTTCCATTGATCTGTATTTCTGTTTCTGTGCCAGTACCATACTGTTTTGATGACTGTAGCTTTGTAGTACAGTCTGAAGTCAGGGGGCCTCATTCCTCCAGCTCCATTTTGCTTTCTCAAGATTGCTCTGGCAATTCAAGGTCTTCTGTGTCTCCATACAAAATTTAAGATTTTCTGTTCTAGTTCTGTGAAAAATGCCATTGGTAGTTTGACAGGGATTGCATTGAATCTGTAGATTGCCTTGTGTAGTAGAGTCATTTTAACAATATTGATTCTTCCAATCCAAGAACATAGTATATCTTTCCATCTGTTTGTGTCACCTTCGATTTTTTTCATCAGCGTCTTAGAGTTTTCAGAGTACAGGTCTTTTGTCTCCCTAGGTAGGTTTATTCCTAGGTATTTTATTCTTTTTGATGCAATGGGAAACAGGATTGTTTTCTTAATTTCTCTTTCTGATATTTTGTTGTCAGTGTATAGAAATGGAGCAGATTTCTGTGTATGAATTTTGTATCCTGCAAGTTTACCAAATTCATTGATGAGCTCTAGTAGTTTTCTGGTAGCATATTTAGGATTTTCTATGTATAGTATCATGTCATCTGCAAACAGTGACAGTTTTACTTCTTTTTTTCCAATTTGGATTCCCTTCCTTTTTCTTCTCCGATTGCTGTGGCTAGGACTTCCAAAACTATGTTGAATAAACGTGGCGAGAGTGGACATCCTTGTCTTGTTCCTGATCTTAGAGAAATGCTTTCAGCTTTTCACCACCGAGTATGATGGTAGCTGTTGGTTTGTCATACATGGCCTTTATTATGTTGAGGTATGTACCCTCTATGCCCACTTTCTGGAGAGTTTTTATCATAAATGGGGGTTGAGTTTTGTCGAAAGCTTTTTCTGCATCTATTGAGATGATCATATGGTTTTCATTCTTCAATTTGTTGATGTGGTGTATCACACTGATTGATTTGCTTATACTGAAAAATCCTTGCATCCCGGGGATAAATCTCACTTGATCATGGTGTATGATCCTTTTAATGAATTGTTGGATTCTGATTGCTAGTATTTTGTTGAGGATTTTTGTGTCTATGTTCATTAGTGATATTGGCCTATAATTTTCTTTTTTTGTGCTATTTTTGTCTGGTTTTGGTATCAGAGTGATGGTGACCTCATAGCCTGAGTTTGGAAGTATTCCTTCTTCTGCAATTTTTTGGAATAGTTTCAGAAGGATAGGTGTTAACTCTTCTCTAAATAGAATGTTTGATAGAATTTGCCTGTGAAGCCATCTGGTCCTGGACTTTTGTTTGTTGGGAGTTTTTTTTTTGGGGGGGGGGGCGTTGCAGGCCTCTCACTGTTGCGGCCTCTGCCTCTGTGGAGCACAGGCTCCGGACGCGCAGGCTCAGCGTCCATGGCTCACGGGCCCAGCCACTCCGCGGCACGTGGGATCCTCCCGGACCGGGGCACGAACCCGAGTCCCCCGCATCGGCAGGCGGACTCTCAACCACTGCGCCACCAGGGAAGCCCTGTTGGGAGTTTTTAAATCACAGTTTCAATTTCAGTATTTGTGATTGGTCTGTTCATAGTTTCTATTTCTTCCTGTTTCAGTCTTGGGAGACTGTATTTTTTGTATTTTTCATTTTCCAAGCGTCTTATTACCCTTTTATGGAGACAATAGCACCCCCTATCTTCTCAAATCTGAGGATAGTAGAGTTGTCGTTGTTGCTTTTAAATTATCTTTGTTTCCCTGAATTCGCTGTTTCTTCAGGGGTCAGTTTTTTATGATTATCTTTCACTTTCTCTTCCATGTTGTGAACCTTCTGAAATATAAGGCTGACTAGGAGGAGAATGTGTCGACTCACAGGCTTTCCTTTAGGGTGAGAGAGTGAGGAAGTGAGAGCCAGCTTTATGACAGAATTTAATGACAGAATGTGAAGGGCTTGACTCCAGGGTGATAACACCCTCACTAATAGCCAAGTTTTCCCAAAAACATGTGTTCAATTTCTTGAGAAAAGAACACTCTGGCTTTTGTTTTGTTGCTGTTGTTGTTTTTGCCTAGAGGAATATGTTTGGTTGCTAGACTTTCTGAAGGAGAAAGTAGACTGTGTGTTCTTATAGGAACAAGTCTTTAAATATAAACCTTTAATTCTCTGCTTTCTGCAAACTCATTCCTACGCTCAGTTATCTGCTCTCTTTGAGCTTCAAGTATATATCCTTTTTTTCTTCCAGATTTATTGAGATATAATTGACATACAGCACTGTATAAGTATAAAGTGCACAGCATGATTTGACTTAGATACATCATGAAATAATTATCACCATAAGTCTAGTGAACATCAATCATCTCATATAGATACAAAATTAAATATATGGAAAAAAATTTCTCTTGTGATGAGAACTCTTATGATTTATTCTCTTAACAACTTTCATATATAACATACAGCAGTGTTAATTATGTGTATCATGTTGTACATTACATCCCTAGTAGTTATTTATCTTATAACTGGAAGTTTGTACCTTTTGACTGCCTTCATCTAATTCTCACTTTCCCCACCCTGGCCTCTGGTAACCACAAATCTGACTTCTTTTTCTGTGAGGTTTGGTTGGTTGTTTGTTTCTGAAGTATCAATATAATCGACCTATAACACTATGTTAGTTCCTGTTACACAACATAGTGATTTGCTATTCCTATACATTTCAAAATGATCACCACCGTGAGTCTGATCATGATATGTCACCATCCAAAGATATTACATAGTTATTGACTACATTCCCTACACAGTACCTTTCACACCCGTAAGCCATTTATTTTTCAACTGGAAGTTTGTACTGCTTAATCTCCCTCACCTATTTCTTTCTTCCCTCTACCCCGTTCCCCTCTGGCAACCACCTGTTTGTTCTCTGTATCTATAACTCTGGTTTTATTTTGTTATGTTTATTCATTTGTTTTGTTTTGTCTTTCCTTTTTTTTTTTTTTTTTTTGGCCATGCCACATGGCTTGTGGGACTTAGTTCCCCGACCAGGGATCAAACCCAGGACCTGGTAGTGGAATTGTGGAGTCTTAACCACTGGACCGTCAGGGAATTCCCGTTGTTTTGTTTTTGATTTCACATACAAATGAAATCATACAGTTTCTGTCTTTCTCTGTCTGCCTTATTTCACTTAGCAGAACACCTCCTAGGTCCATCCATGTTGTGGCAAATGGCAAGATTTCACTCTCTGACGGCTGATAATACACCACATCATCTTTATCCATTTATCTATTGATAGGTACTTGGGTTGCTTCCATTTCTTGGCTATTGTAAATAATGCTGCAATGAACCTAGGTGGGCATATATCTTTTCTAATTAGTGTTTTTGTTTTCTTCAGATAAATACCCAGGAGTGGAACTGCTGGATCATATGGTGGTTCTATTTTTAATTTTTTGAGGACTCTTCATATTGTCTTCCATAGCAGCTGCACCAATTTATGTTCCCACCAACAGTGCACAAAGGGTTCTCTTTTTTCCACATCCTCATCAACACTTGTTATTTGTTGTCTTTTTGATAACAGCCATTTTGACACCTGTGAGGTGATATCTCGTTGTGGTTTTGATTTGCATTTCCCTGATGATTAGTGATGTTGAGCATCTTTTCATGTGCCTGCTGGCCATCTGTATGTCTTCTCTGGAAAAACATATATTCAGATCCTCTGTCCATTTTTTAATTGGGTTAGATTCTTATTGGAATATTCTAGGCAGACTGGCTCCTTCCTCAGCTGCAACCTCCTCTGCAAATATTATGGCTGGAAATTTTCTCCATTCTGTTCCACCAATCGTCAATTTGCTTCCCAGAACTGGAAACAGTTCATTTGTCACTTCTCCCTATGTAAGTTGAGAACTCAGCATTGTCTCCCCTATAACTACTTGTCAGTCTTTGTTAATCCAGTATGAAATTTGAAATCCATTTAATTGTTATTGAGTTTCTTGTAATGTGTATTTTGTCATTCCAGAGGCCATCAGCTGATTATTTTCCAGAAATCATAAAAGTGTGATAGTCTTTCTGAATCCTTGTATATTAGATAATGCTTTTTTGGTGCTTTTACACATTAATAAAAACTTGGATGAATACTTTGTTCAAAACTTTTTCTCTCATAATTGTTATTATCTAGTGCTTCTATATTATAGAGGTTACCCTATCATCAGTGTTTAATATGGTAGAGATGAAGTCTGAATTCAACTTGATTTCTGTTCCTCTGTACAAAAACTTTGGGAATTCAGAGTTTTGTATCAATGTTTTTATTTGTCTATAAAGTTCAAACATTTTTTTGCCTGGACATGCCTGAAAGCAAGTCTTACTCTGTTTATTTTCTGTGGGAATTACTGAGTGCTATCAAATGCTGACTCAGTCTTTCTTCAATTTGGGAAAGTTTTCTTCTTTTTATCTTTTATTATTACTTTGATACCATTTGTGCTGACCTCATTTTCAGAAATTCCTGATACTCATGGTTTCCTCATCTATTCTCTGCCTTCCATATTGATCAACTTTGTTATTAGCATGTTCATCTCATTTCCTCTGCATTCTAAAGGAGCCTCTCAACTTTTTTTTTTTAACATCTTTATTGGAGTATAATTGCTTTACAATGGTGTGTTAGTTTCTGCTGTATAACAAAGTGAATCAGTTATACATATACATATGTCCCCATATCTCTTCCCTCTTGCGTCTCCCTCCCTCCCACCCTCCCTATCCTACCCCTCTAGGTGAACACAAAGCACCGACCTGATCTCCCTGTGCTATGCGGCTGCTTCCCACTAGCTTCCTGTTTTAATTTGGTAGTGTATATTTGTCCACGCCACTCTGTCACTTCGTCCCAGCTTACTCTTCCCCCTCCCTGTGTCCTCACCAACTTTCTCTTCATGGTAACTGATGCAATTGTTTTCTGTCTCAATTATGTCCTTTCTTCCCTCCAAAGAGGATTTCAGAAATATGTTTTTTGTTTAACAGGTCATTTTTCAAAGTATACATTCCATCTGTATCCTCAAGACAATGGTCCCCTTCTTTCAAGTTGCAGAAACTTTCCGAAGGTCCTATGTTGGTTTCATTTGTTTGCTCATCCTTTACAGAAGAGTTTTATCCAGTTCCTCTCTTCAGATGGATAAGTTGCAAATATTGCTCTTAATCCCCTACCTTCTTCTCACCCCCAAATAAACACATCCTAGATGACAAGCATTCCCTGTCATCTAGATGCCGATTGAATTCCTCTCTCAGATCTTAAAGTAGGAAAAAAGGTGATTATTTATACACACACACACATACATACCCTTGTGATAGTAGACTGTATTTCATTGTCCACAAAAGCTAAGACAATATTTACTCCCCCACATGCTCTTCTGTAATGTAACCTTACCTGGCCTCCATCAAGAGGTGGCAACTAATACCGTCCCCTTGAATATGAGCCAGCCTCAGTGATTCACTCATGCCAACAGAATGCAACAACAGTGATGACTGCTTCATGATTTCTGAAAGTAGACCATGTCAGAAAAGGCCACGTAGCTTCCATCTGCTTGATCTCCAGATTCTCCCACTTGTAATCCAGCTGCTGTGCTGTGAGAAGCCCAAGCCACATAAAGAAGTCATATGTAGGTGCTCTGGTTGACATTTTCAGTTGATCGCAGCCTTCAAGTCATCCCCACCCAGGTGCCAGACATGTGAGTGAAGAAACTTTGAGATGATTCTAGCCGCTTAGCCATTTGGAGGTCCCATTCATTGTGGAGATGAGACTAACCATCCAAATTACTGACTCACTGAATCCATGAGCGTAATTCAATTGTTGTTGCTTTAAGCCCTTAAGTTTTAGAGTGGTTTGTTACACAGCAGTAGATAACCAAGCAAGCTTCTAACTAAATTTCCTATATGACTCAGCCATGTATACAGCATAATTTTGATAGGCTAAGAAGGAATGAACTCTGGGTCCTGCTGCTTGGTGTATTATGACTAGGATAATTTATTTATGGATACATTTTGTTAGAAACTGGGAAAGAGTTTAAAGAAGGCTAACAGTTCCTGCTTTGATTTCGCTCCTTATCTCCACCTCTTTCTATGGCTGACTTCACATCTCAGGATACAGTGTTCCCCTGTCTGTCTGCTCCAGCTGTCAGTCCTTTGCATGACTGAGGAGGGATAAGAAAGCAGAAAGGTCATGCCTGTCTCATGAAGGAATTCCCATGTGTGACACTGAGGAGCATTCACATGGCTTTCTCATTGGTATAGACCTCATGGGGTACACAATGGCATCAGCGGCAGTCTCTTCCTGCCTTTGCCCTCTCTGGCCCTGCCAATGGGTTTAGAGGTTACATAATGCAGCCTCCACTACATTGTTGTCTCATTCCCACCCCAGCCTCCCTGTGTCAATGAAAACAGCTCCGAGAAACAGACAAACCATGGCCTTCAAGATGGGATGGAGAGTTTTCTTAAAGCAAGAAATCCCTACATAGTGAGAAAATTGTTTCCATTATTTAAAAGTTTTAAGGCCCCTGACTGAATAAGGTATTCCCCCTATAAGGACATAAATTTTGTCATATTAAATCACCTGCAGAGTAAACATAGCTTAGCCTTCTGTGTCAGACATGGTAGCAGCCCGAACACAAAATGCCAAAGGGGTGCCGCAGAACGATATAGTTCACTCAGGAAACCATTGTGTCTCTACAACTCATAAACATATTACACCTTCTGTGTAATATATCTTCAACCCAGACCATATCTTGGGAACGACTTCGTTCAAAATTTTATGACTCACTGTGTAAACTAATGATTTTTTTCTATTTGTCCTAAATTTCTCTTCTTTCAGGCTTCAAAGAGTCCTCCCTGCCCACTCTTGTGCTTTGGAATTTGGTGAATTCAGACATATTGATGCCCTTCATGGCTTCATCGACTTTGATCATCTCCCCATGCAGCCTTCATCTCTGTGGGCTGAAAGTCTTAATCTTCTTAGTTTGACCCCATGTTTCAGCCCACATATTCCCTTAATTCTTTCATCTGCCCTTCACTGGCCCTTCTAAGAATCATATTTCTTTGTTAAGGGGTACTAACCACAGACACTATTTCAAGAGCAGGCTTTCCTAGCCTTATCTTTTTTTTTTTTTTGCGGTACACGGGCCTCTCACTGTTGTGGCCTCTCCCGTTGCGGAGCACAGGCTCCGGACGCGCAGGCTCAGCGGCCATGGCTCACAGGGCTAGCCGCTCCACGGCATGTGGGATCTTCCCGGACCAGGGCATGAACCTGTGTCCCCTGCATCGGCAGGAGGACTCTCAACCACTGCACCACCAGGGAAGCCCCCAGCCTTATCTTTTACTCTCTCTAGTGGACTATTCAATTAAGCATGCTTATATGTTTTCAGGGGGCAGGAGCAAACAGGAAGAGAGAAATATTTCAAAGTCAATGTCAGAGCACAGTTTGGAAATATTTTGTCGCCAGAATGATGCAAATGGAAATTATTCCCTGGGCTCCCTTAGTATCTGTTCAAACTTGAATGGCATGATTTCCAAAGCATGTGGGAGCTACAGCGGTAGGCACTGTAGGAAAAACAAAGAGCCTATTTTTATACACAATGTTCAGGGGTGGAGGCGGGTGAGACACAAAAACCAGAAAAACAACCCTAAATTTTGTAGGGGAAAAAATAAAAATAGGATGGCAGTTTCGTTTTCATATTTTGGTTCTTAGAAGCTGTTGTTTTTGTAGAAATGGAGAAAAAATAAACAAATGGAACAGAAGGTGTTATACACAGGAGGAAAATAAACACAGACTCGTAGTATGTTAGTGCTTAGAGGAGAACTCCAAGGTTCCAGCACAACAGGGGCTTGCAAAAACCAGCCTTTGGACCAGAGATGGTCTGCGGCTGTGATATCCACCTAGGGGGCTTGTTACAAAAACCCCTGGGGATCCTACTCCTAAAAATATTGATTTAGTAAATCAAAGGTAAGGTCTGGGGAGTCTGTATTTTTTTAATTCCTTAGAATAATTTGATATATAGGTATGTTTCTGAAACACTAATCTAGACCTGTGGTTTCCAAACTTTCAATTGTGTGGGTTTTCATAGTTTTGAAATCCTACATGGAGCCAAAACATATAAAATCCATAAGAGCAGTTGCCCTGATTAGACTGGGGGTGGCAAGGCTGAGACTGCCTTTTCAACTGCACCCACCTGCATCCCCAGGGAATTCAAAAGGTGACACAGGCACAGCTTGAAGACCGCTCTGGTCTCATCTCTTAATTATACTGATGAGGGGGCTGGAGTCCAGAGAGGGGGCACCTACAAAGTTCACAGAGTAAATTAGAAGGGGGGTTGACTAGACTCCAGAACAAAATCCCAGGCTGTGTGCAGAGCCCCTCCCTCCATCCCCCGGCAGCTGCCAAGGGCAGTGGGTGGGCACAAGGTCCATCGTCAGCTCCCTCATCAGCACCAGACTAGGGGCCCCTCACCTTCCTGGTCGTTCCAGGCTATTCTCCCTCCAGAAGGTGGGGCCGGTCCCTCACCCTGCAGGCTGCCCTCAAGGAGTCAAAGGCGGCTGCACACACTCATCCCCCCAAGGAGCACCACCTCAGTGATAACACCAGGGGTTTCCCTTGGCCTCCCATAGCAGGAGTTCCTGCTAAACCAGGAAGAGAGCAAAGCCACACCCTTAATCGCTGCTATACAGTCCCTGCTGTTAGCTACCTGCTTCCCTTTGATCAACTACCATCGGTTCTCTTTTTCTTTAACAGAATATTCGGATATCTGATGAACATATATAATATATATGTAAATTATGAATGAAGCATAATAAAACAAATTCCCCCGAAACCGCCACCCAACTTAAGAAACAGAACATTTCCAAAAGAAGTTTCCATGTGCTCCTCCCCAGAGCCAAGCTGGGGCTCCCAACCCTCTAGTGCGGCAACTACGATCCTGAACTTGGGTTCTTTAGCCTTCTTTTGTATTTATGTAGAGATGCACCACAAAGGCCTATATGACTACATCTTCTATTATTTGGTTTTGCTTGACTTTGAACTTTAAAAAGGGGCATCATACTGTGGTGATTCTTTTGTTTCACGTTTCCCATTCATGCTTCTGACATCCGACCGTGTCGACGCATGCAGCTGCTTCATCATTCACAGCTATCTGGCATCCCACGTAATGGGATTATATAAATACACCACATTCATTGCTAAAAAAAGAGCTCAGTGCTTACTATGTACCAGGCGTTGTTCTCGGTGCTAGGCATGCAGCAGTGAACACACAGACACACTCTGCCTTCACAGCGCTTAAATTCCAGTGGGGAGCACGACCTACACAATTTATCCTATCTTCTGTCAAGGCACATTTGTTTGTTTTGTTTTGTTCCAGAGTTTTTTGCTATTGCTAACAGTGCTGCCATGGACACACTGCAGTCCTTTGTGCTCCTGCACTGGAGTTTCTCCAGGGCAGTGGATCCCAATGCTGAGGGCATATGAGAACCACCTGGGGAGCTTTGAAACCCACCAGTGTTCAGACCCCACCTCCAGAGGTTCTGTTTGGGTGGGGCCTGAGAACTGAGGTTTTTTACAGACTCCACATGATTTTAATAGGCAATCTGCTCTAAGATATATGAGTCCATCCACTGACTGCTTTCATGCCTCTATTCCCTCTGCACCCACAAAGTTTCCTTAAGAAAGAACCAGTTCAAATGACACCCCTCCTGTTCAGCCTACTGTGACAGCCCTCCTCTACATCATCTCCCACCCCCATCATACACACACGCTCAGAATCATTCAGTTCCTTTTCTGTGTGCACGCTGCCTCTTGTTCACGCCACCAGGTAACACAGGATTGCAGGTGTCCACTAACACGTTGGTCTCCTTCCTAGTCTGCGAGCATTATGATGGACAGGCTGTCTCGTTTGTCATTGTTCTTCCCACAGTGCCTGGCACAGAGCAAATGTTGGCTGAAAGAATAAATAAATAATAGAAGAGATGTCTAATGCTTTATTACAAGTTATATTGAAAAATTACTGGGAAATGGAAATGTAACAAAGCAAGAGAGGACTGGTGCTGACGGGGAGGAGAGGCAGGAACATCTACATTCAAGCTCTTGAAAAGGAAACCAGGTCACTGTAACATATTACAGCTACTAACAGTAACAGATCAAGAGCTTGGAATCCTCAAGGTGCAAATTACAACCCCGCCACACATGCAGACATTAGCTATAGGGAGCACACATAGTTCCTAGCTTCATGGAGACTAGTGACTTTTCAAGACATTATAAAGCTGATTATTGATCATTTTACTACGAAGAAAATTCAGTACCGCCTGTTGTATTCAAAAGAATATGGATTTGGAAATTGGACAAACTCATTTATCCTCCTGACGTGGCACAAACAAGTAAAATAACTGTCCTTTTTGACAAGCCTATGAAATGGGAATATTTATCATTCCTAGATCAGAGGCTTGGGGTCATCATTGGTAACACTTGGTCAGTGATAGTTACTGTTCACTGCATTTGCCTCATGCCAGGCACTGTGCTGGAGGCCCTGCAGACATCCTCTCACTGAGTCTCAGGTGGCAGGTCTTCTCTCCATGGTAGACAAGTTAACGGACATGCCCAAGTTCCCTCAACTGCCATCCAGGATTTGAGCCCAGATCCATCTGATTCCAGACTTTTGTTTCACCGGTTACTAGATGTGGGCAAGTTCCTTAACCTTTCTGAGCCTGGGTTGCCTCCTCTGTAAAAAGGCAGGTATTAATAGTAATTACCACATTCCGTTGTTGCCCGTATTCAACAAGGCAATCCATGTATTCTCAAAAAAATGTACAAAGGGCTCAAATGATGCTCATGGCTCTTACTACTATCAACACCAGTGCCTTCCTTTTGTTTTGGTTTTTCCAGTTCTCATGAAGGACATCACCATCTGCTCAGTTGTTCAAGCCAGAAGCATGTAAATAATTCTTGATGACACCCCCTCAACCTCCACGTCCATTCCCCGAGGCCATGAGGTCTCCACCTCTTCCCACATCACTGCCACTCTACTACCTTGGGTGAAGGCCACTGCCATGTCTCACCTGTTACATCACCCAGATTGCCTCCCATATGCAACCTCCACCGTCCAGCAAAAGTGACTTTCTAAGACAAAATCTTATTGCCAAACTCTCCTGTTCAAACTCCTGATGGCTCCACATGTCATTCAAGACAAAGTCTAAACTCCTCGGCACCCAAGGCAAGGTCCAGCCTGATCTGGCCTGACTTCTCTCTCCAGTTTCTCCAGTCCCACCTATCACCATTTTGGCAGACTTAAATACTCAAAAAAAAAACAAAAAAACAAACAAAAAAAAACACCTTGCGTAAAAGAGCCATTCTATCGACTAATAATAATTTTCAATACTATTCTCACTGTGCTAAGTGCTCTACCCACATTACCTCTTTTAACACTGAAAGACCAGGCTATGACTTTTCAAGACCTCAAAGACAAATGTCTTCATATGTGCAAAAAGTTAATAGGATTTACAAGAGAACCCCAGTTCTGGCTGCACATCCGCCAAGTTCAGCAAAGAAACTCATCCTCAACTACTAATGTATTTATCCTTCTCAAAATTATAGGCCCAGAACCAAATGCTTATTAGTATTGCCAAAAACTCGGTACCACCTGACAGAAGAAGACTAGGTGAAGAATATCTGGGTCTTAGCCTGGCAGGATATCAGCCAGCATGTGTCAGGTGTCCAAACTATACAGCCCATGACGTTTAACTCTATTGGGAGAAACTGCCCATCAGGGAACTACTCAAGGCATCTTTTTGGCCATATCTGGGGGAGAATCCCAGTAGACAAATGTATCGTCTCTCAAAGCAAACAATGCTGACTTCTAGCAAAGCTGAGAAGTGTCTCTCTTTCTTATCCTATATATTCAAAACCTCCTAACTCCCATTTTCCTTTTTAGCCCCATGTGCCTCAGTGGGTTCTGACTGGTGGCATGGCCCCCACTCCTCGAGGCACTGTCTTCCAAAAGCAGACATCTTCTGTCCTGTGACTTAGGACTGCTCTGATCTGAGTTTGGGGGACTGACTTTTGGAGACGTTCCTTCTCAACTCACATTTGTTTCAGCTGCAGAATCACGCTCAGCAGATTCCGGAACTGAAGCTTCCGCAGTTTAGGCCCCTGGCAGCATAGCGACAATCAACACCTTTGCCACAGGCATGCCAAGACAGTCTTTCCTAAGCCTTTGAATATTCTAGACAAAGTAGCATTTCCACATGCAACATCTTTTGTTGAAGGAAGGCATGCCTCTGTAGTTGTTTCCCTGCACTGCCTTTTTATCCCATGCGGGAGGACTAAGTAGAGGTTGTAACAGCTTTAATCTCTTGAATTGGCCCCTCTTGTCCCAATGCAAGTAAGTCTAGTATAGTTTTCTGAAACTGAATGGCTCTTTTCCTTGTACTACCCCTTTGTTTTCTGGTCAAGTCATCTGTTTTTCTAACGTTCTTCTAAAGAGTCTAGCGTGATCTCCCAAAGTGAGAGAGAGCTATCAAGTCCACGAGTTTTGAGTCCTCCAGTAGGCTTCTTCATTCAAACAAATCCTGTCTATCTTTTTAATCTTTACTTTCCCTAACGGAATAATACCAACTAGGACATATGTTCTCATCAGATCAGCATCTAACCCAGACTCAGACTCCATCTATTAACATCCAGCTGCTTCCCCATTAATGTTTCCTCTTGCAGGTACCATCCTTACATCTAATTCTATACAGTTATTGAGCATATGACCCACCACCCCATCACCTTGAAACACCCAGTAATCCCTTGAGTATTTCACACTGGTCTTCCTGGTCTTCTCTCCTCACATCTGTCCAGATTATCTGTAACCAGTTGGTATAGCTGTCAAAATTCTTGAGGGAGAGGGGAGGGGGTATATTCTCAATGGCTTTTGGAGCAAACTCTGTCTGTAACTTTAAGAGAGTATTTCTTATTGCTTTCCTGGATACTGTCTCTCGTGGTTGGAATCATTCCAATGAACTCTTTAAGATCTTGCCCCTCCTCTCCAGATATTTTGGGCCCCAGCCACCACTTTTGATCTAATAACAACAGAAACTCTAAACTCTAAACTCCATCTTGCCAGTTGCTCAGGCCAAAATCCTTAGAGTCATCCTCGATTCTTCTCTTTCATATCCTGCAACCACTCAATCTGGGAATCTTTTTGGCTCTACCTTCAAAGATATATCCACAAGCTGACCAATCTTCATTGTCACCACCTATTCCAAACTACCTTCATCCCTCTCCTGGATTGCTGTAACAATCGGGGGCCTCCCTTATTCTTCGTTCAGGGTAAAAGTCAAAGTCCTTACAATGACTTTGAAGGGTCTACACAATATGGCCTCTTGCTACCTCTCTAAGGTCACCTCTTACTATTCCTCCCCTTGCCCCCTTCCCCGCTCCTACTTCCCTGGCCTCCTTGATCCTCATCAAACACACTGGACACACTCGTACCACAGGGTGTTTGCACTGGCTGTTTCCTCTACTTGCGATGCTCTTCTCCTTGAAACCATATGGCTCACTCCCTCACCTCCTCCAAATCTTTATTCCAGTATCACCTTCTCAATAAGGCCCACCTTGACCACCACCACCCTTTACCTCCCAGGAACTCCTAATCCCCTTTACTATGACATATTTTCTTATTTCTATAACACTCATCATTTTCTAACATGCAATATAATTTATGTTTATTGGCTGATTTTCCTACGAAAATATAAAATCCACAGAGATAGATTTTATCTTTTCTGTTTACTGATATATTTCTAATACCCAAGATCAGTGCCTGACACGTAAGAAGCACTGAAAAAACATATGATAAATGATTATTGAATGAATGCCTCCCTTTTCTAGTACTTTCATTAGGAAGAGGTAGATCTGAAACAACCTCACTTTACCTTTTGTATCTATCCCTAGCCTTCAGTGTTGTTGTTCTTATGCATGTCTATTTGGTCTGACCAGGAATAACTCTTCTGTATTTGAGGAATCTCTCTTTTCCTCTAGTTAATCTGTCTTTTCTGGTTTTTATTCCTCCACTCCTGCTGCTGTGCTAGCAAAACCCAAGCATGTTTTCCAGACCACGCCAAGTCCTGCCTGACTTCCTAAGCAAACCTGGTTCCTCAGGTGTCCCACATATAGTCCAGGTTGTCTTCCTGAACTTTCAATCTGCAAAAATTCCATCGAATTGTTTCTCTACTGAAACCCAAGACTATGGCATATTCTCTTTATATTAAGCCAGTCTTCCTTCCTTCCTTCCTTCCTCCTTCCCTCCCTCCCTCCTTCCCTGTCTCCCTCCCTTCCGTCCTTCTTTCCTTCTCTTTCTTCTCTCTCTCTTTCTTTCTTTCCTGAAATCTAACGCTTCTTTATGGGTGAAGACGCTACTTCAGTCCTGCAAGTCTAAGTCCACGGCCAGAGCTTATATACAGTTGGCGCTCCACAGCCACAGATTCAACCAACCAACCACAGATTAAAATTGTTCAGAAAAAAAACTCTAGAAAGTTCCAAGAAGCAAAACTTGTATTTGCCACACACCGGCAACTATTTTCACAGCATTTACACTGTATTAGATATTGTAAGCAGTCTACAGATGATCTAAAGGGCACGGGAGGACGTGCATAGGTTGTATGTAAAAACCACTCCCTTTTATATGAGACTTGAGCGTCTGCAGATTTTGCTATGGCAGCGGCAAGGAGGTACGGTGCGGGCAGAGACACAGCTGTAGTTAACAAGCCAAAGCCAAACTAAGATTCCACAGTGGTCGTGACCCTAAGGCGTTCACGGTCAAGAAAATAAAATCCAAGGGGTTAGCTCCTTCATGACCTTCCCCCTTGGCCTCAAGATCAACGTGAGAAAGGCCATTATCTGGAGAGTCCATGTCTGCCACCGGACACTCATCACTGAAAGCCAGTACTCAGAAGGGCACAGGGAACTCGGCCACCTTCCAGCAGCTGCAAGTCACCCCTGGAGATCTGGCTGAGAAACGGTCCAGATCCCTATCAGGAAAGGAAAGAGGCTGAGCCAGGTGTGCCCGGGTGCTCTGCTGAACTCACCACTACGGGGGTCTCCTCTCCTTCCCTAGGGAGGGGTGAGTGAAGGGGCATCAGAGGCCAGGTGGGATGTCTCACAGGTGTCCCTCCACAGGGAGGAAACACCAGGAATGGAGAGCCAGTGTTTTCACCTACACCATGTAAAGGGGTAAACAGAGTTGATTTATCTAGGTCAACATTCCTGACTGTTGAATAGCACTATGACCCGCTGTGCTTTCGCTTTCATTCTTCACATACATAATTAATTTTTAGTGTTGCCTTGGTATACGAAACCGGGCCAGGGAACTTGCCCATTTGAGGCACCCCCATAACCGCAGATGCTAGCACGGTGCCTGGCACATAAAAGCCACTTCATTAATATTTGTTAAATGAACAATTCAGATCAAATACATTTCATTCCAACAAGAAGAAAATCGCTTTTACCTGACATATCCAGATTACTGAGGCTGCAGTACACAGTTTGATTGTTATTGTATTATATAAATAAATAACCCAATATTTATTGTGGGACCCTTTTTACTTTGTGTCTGGAGACAGAAGCACAGGCTGTGAAATGGCAGGTGTTACAGTTAATAAAAGAAACCACTGAACGCAATGAAGCATCTGAGTGTTTTCTTGCTGATAACTGTATTGTTTCAGAATATTCCTAACTAACAATCTGAGATCCAATCATGCAAGGAAAAACTATATTTACAATTATCCCCAATATACTTCCCACAGTGTTCCCACCATTTAGCCAAAATAAAAAGCTCCATTCCTTTTTCCTGTGAAGCATGTGCCCTTTTGAATCGTAAAAATGGATTTCATCACTGTTCAGCACTTGGCTAGCGGTTTAAAATTTTCTGAGTGAGCTGTAGGATAAACTCTGTACTTTAATATCAAATTTAAAAGAGTGTTTCAAAATGAGTTTATGGGACAAAGTACACACAGCCATGCAATGAGATGAAGCTGCCAGAGAGTCCCTTACTTATGTAGAATAAAAATTACTTTAGAAAATACAAACATCAAACTTTGAGGAAAATGTCAATTAAATATAGGGAGTCTTCATTTAACATCCCATTCATGTCTTCTTACGTATGGAATTTTTCATCTAGTTGAATTGATAATTTTTTAAGACTTGCTTTAGAGAAAGAGTTTTAAAAGTATTATACACATCCCAGCCTTTAAAGTGTATACACATGAATCCTCCAATGTTCTCTCTCTGCTGAGAACTTCTCGTGGCCTATTTAATAAGTTCTAACAAACTGGAGAACTGGGAGAGGAATATTCCTTGACCCAGCATTGCCCCTCTAGCTACCACCCTCATCTTTACTTCATAAATCTCTTTGAAGTATGGTCCACACTCACCTTCACCACATCCTCACTTCTTGCTGTTCCCTTGATTTCAAAACTATTTCTGCTCGCCTACTGATGTCTATCAGCAAAAGTCCTCTATTCTTGAAGTCTCTGCATTTAATAATGAGGCTTCCAAGAAACTCCTTGCCTAGCTCCTTGGCAATTACCCCTCCTGTTGTTTTTCTATCTATCTGCCCATTTCTTCCCAGTGATTCTCACCGAAGTCTCTGGTGTTTCCAGGGTTCTTTTCTGATTTTATTGCCTTGCCTTAAGCAATTCCACTCCCCGCTAACTGCCTCCATCCTAATGACCCCTCTATCTTGGCCCAATCTTGACACCTCCACTTGGACACAGGCATCACAAGCGAACAGGACCCAAATGGAACTCACTGTCATCACCCAATCTGTTCTTTCCCCTGGTCTCCCCATATCGAAAGCCAGAAGCCTGACTTTTCTCTGTCTGTAATATCAGGTCCAAGTTTTCTAGATATGTCTCAGCTCCAATGTATCTTCTTTATTCTGCTGTCAATACCTTAATCCGGTCCCTATTCTTCCTCCTTGGAATTATTGCAACAGCCTTTTAACTGGATTGCTTTTTCTCTCCCAATTCTCTTGACAATTTTACATCTACACCCCTGCCGCCAACAAAGTTATTAAAGATCTAAATTGGATTCTGTCACCTCTGCTTAAAAATCCTTCTCTGGCTCCCAGCATGTGTAGAATAAAGGCCAAAGTCATTAGAAGGGCATCTGAGGTCATCTTGACTTGATCCCCACCTACCTTTTCAACCATTGCTTGCCACCTACCCCCACCTCAGGATCTACCTTTCAGCAATTTACAGCTGCTTATAGCTCCCTAAGCACACGTAACCACTAAGAATTTGCTTCATGATACACTTAAGAAACATTACATTTCTTTATTTTTCTAGATAAAATTAAAACTGGCTCAGCCTTTCTTTGCCAGGGTTGATGAGAAATCCAATCCCAGGCATTAGAGTCCTAGCCTCAGGCCCCTCCCTCTGCTGAGCTCTGTAAGGACCTCAGGGCTCCCACAGGAAGAGGCCTTGTCCCAGTCCACAGGGCTGCCGTACTGTGAATACCTCTGTCACGGCTGTCTGCAGGCCCCAGGCACTGCTGATCCCAGAGGGTAGGAATAATAATGGCGCATACTTACACGGCACTCACTGTGTGCTAGCCACTGTTGTAAGCAATTTTCAACATCCACTTACATACTCCTCAAAGCAACCACATGAGGCAGGTGCTAACCTTACCAGCCCCATCTGGTAGATGTGGAAGCCGAGGCACAGAGGTTAAGCAACTAGTCCAGGGTGAATGGCGGGGCTGGGATTTGACCCATCAGCCTGACTCCAGACTCCTCCTACTGGCCATAGCCCTCTGCAACCTCTCGCAGTGCAGCTCTACGCGCACGGCAGCACTGGCCAGGGAGAAACTGCATCACCGCTCACTTGCCAGGGCTTACTGACGGACCACATCCAAGCATCCGTGTGCCCCTTTCCTACCACATGACACCTTCATATCTTATACTTCAGAAAATATCCAAATCTCTATCTCTCTCTAGAATTCTAAGAGGCCACCCCACCCCTCTTAGCCACTTTCCTTTTCAATTCAAAAAATGAAAGTTTGCTCTCCCTCCCTTGGGAAAAACTCCAGATGAACTCCTTGATGGCCCTGAATGCCTTCCCAGGGACTCAGGCATTCAGCTGTCTGTTTCCTATGCTCCCCAGGCTAGCCCCCAGCCTCCTGATGCTCCTTAACACACAAAGCAAGTTTGTATGTTAGGGTCTTTACACTTGGCTATTCTCGCTGCCTGGTACTCTTCCCCCAAGACAGACGTTAAACCACAAGGGCCTCTGGGCTGTTCCTGGAGCACAGGAGTAGGGGCTGGGGAGTCTTGTTGCAACACTTTGCATCTATTGCATGGCCAAGAATAGAAGTGAACAGCTTAACAGCTTGCAGTACCCCTCAGATCTTGCCGTTCCCTCTACCTGAAGGGCCTCCCTCCACCTGGGAAGGGCATCCTGGGAAGCTCTTGTTCCTTTTGCAGAATATAGCTCCTGGAAGAAGCCCTCCCTGCTTATCATTCCTTTTTGGGGTCTCATTCTGTACCTTGAACATATTTCTATTATTACACTTGCCACAATGCGTTCTAATGTTTTTACTATTTTTTTATAGTTGTCACTTTTATAAGATTGGGTTCCTCGGAGGTAGGAACCGGATCTTACATAACTGGATCCCAGTCCCTAACAAGATGCCTAGAAAACTACTAAATACCCCAAATTGTTTTGATAATTGAAGTAAACTGACCCAAGGTCAACACTGACTCCATCATTACTTTACTGCCTCTCCACCTTCACTGCTCCGCCCTGGCTCCAGACTGCTGTCATTCCTCTCCTGGATTAGTGCAGTGACCTCCCTGCTGGCCACAGTGATTCCTCGTTGTCCTTTGTGCCCTTACAGTTTATTTTCAACATAACAGCCAGGATAATCCTCTTAAAATATAAAACAGATAATGTCACTCAAAACCTCCCAGTGTGGGGCTTCCCTGGTGGCGCGGTGGTTGAGAGTCTGCCTGCCGATGCAGGGGACATGGGTTCGTGCCCCGGTCCGGGAAGATCCCACATGCCGCGGAGCGGCTGGGCCCGTGAGCCATGGCCGCTGAACCTGTGTGTCCGGAGCCCGTGCTCCGCAACGGGAGAGGCCACGGTGGTGAGAGGCCCGCGTACCGCAAAAAAACAAAACAAAACAAAAAAACCTCCCAGTGGTTTCCCACCTCAATCAGAAAACCCTATAATGGCCTACAAGATTCTATATGATCTGCACCTGTTCCCCACACTTACCTGCTCTCACCTCCTTCTGCACTGCTCATCGTTCCAGCCACAATGGACTCCTGCTGGTCCTCAAGAACACCAGGCATACTCCCACCTCAGGGCCTCTGGACTTCCTGATCCCTCTGCCTGGAATGTTCTCCCCCATATATTCTTATGGCTCACTCCCTCACTTTCTTCAAGTCACTGTGCAAATATCACCCTCCCTATTTTAAATCCCTTGCTTTATTTTTCTTCATAGCTTTTTTCCCATTCTGTATAATACAATATAATGTATATATGATACACTGCATAATTTACTTGTTTATATTATTTATTGCCTGTCTCCTCCACATTGAACATAAGTTCCAAGAAGACCTGGCACATAGTAGGCACTCAGTAAATCATTGTAAAACTGACTCTTAGACCAAGGAACCCGACATCCAGTCTTATCTCTGCCTCTAACTAAAGAAGGCATTCACCCTAACTGTGCTCAGATGCTTCAGCTCTGAAACAAGGTTGGGACATAAGATCCCTTAGCAGGAGATTTATAGTAGAATAAGAAAAGAAAATCTAAGATTTTTCTTACCAGCTTTCTTTCTTTCTTTAAGGGGAAAGTGGCAATCAGGACCACAACCTCAAAACATTTTTGGTCCAAAACAATGGCATAAAAATTTGACTATGTGGATGTGATGGAGAAAATATGAACTACATGTTTTCATAAACTTCCTTCTAAGGAGAAGGAGAACCCTCTGTCTTTGTGAGATGATCTAGTAGTGAACAAAGGAAAATTGAGAGAAGCAAGAAAGAATTAGTTAATTTACACTAGAAGGAAAGGGTCTGGAACTGCTCTTGGAAAAAGAGAATTGATCCAGAGGTAACATAAGTAGACCAGTGTGAGGGGGGGTGAAAATGGTGGCATTTTGAAATAAAGTTTGGTAAAAAGAGAAGGACGTAAGTCTTTGGAATTTTTGGAAAAAGACTTTGTGCTTCAATGGAAAATTCTGCATTGTCTACAGTACACCCTTCTAGATTATCTGATTTTAGCTTTTCATTGCCATTAAGCTAGTTTACAACTCTAAAATGTGGATAACTGCTAGCTATTCCAAACAGTTGTTGTCTACAGACATGTAAATTCTACCTGATAGACCTTCAACTGACTCCTCTTTCCTACCATGGAAAAATCCAGTCTCACCTCCATTTGTACATTTATTTCAATATTCCTAATCTATAAATGTATCCATTCTTTGGATTCTCCTTTGAACTGGTTGTAACATCGTACAGGTTCCCTCTTTAATGAGTTAAATAGAATCTTTAACACATGTTCATTTTATATCTGTATGAGAGTCGTGATTTTATCTTTAAAAAAAATTCATCCTTTAAATGAGTGAAGAGAATTTCAAGGATTTTTATATGTATTATGGAATATGATCAAGAGAATGTAGTAAAAATTTAGTTCTTTTTATTTTTTATACGTCATTGTGCTGAGAATGACCTGAAAGTGGCCAGATTATATTTAGATAAATGGAGATGATACAGTGTTCCAGGGTTTTAGGAAATTGACACCCCCAAACTGGACTCATTGCCTTCAGAGTCATCTCTTTCAACCCAGCCTGGATTACTTTGCTAAAGTAATCTTCTAAAGGACGACTCTGATCATGCCAGGCCCCGGTGAAAAACCACCACTGCCTAACAGGTGAAGCTCAAATGCCTTCACCTGACATTCAAGGCCAGACTGTAATAAGTCTTAAGTACATTCCAACTTGCCCTGCCTCAACTCCTCACACAACAGGAATCTTCTACACCATCCAAAAGCTTTCACTCAAAACCCATGAGTTTGCACCCTCAGGTCACATATGTGACATCTCTTCTCTGCTTGTGTAAATGCCCTCAAGGCTCAGATTATGTCTCACCTCTTCATAAATCCAGCCCAGAATGACTTTCTCTTTTGAATGCACTGAACAACTTACCTATTTCCTCATTTATCGTATACTGTTCCAATGTTTACATGATCTTTTTTACACATCTAATTAGACTGCAAACTACTGATGAGCATACCATAGTTTATATTTTATTTATATTTCCACGGGATTTGACTCAGCCTTAGGGATGTGCTAATAAGGATCTATTGATCCTTATACATAAGAATTAGCCTCTGAGAGAAATCCTTTGCTCCAATAGTGGCCTAATTTTTGATAAGTTGCCACACCCCACACACACACCACAACACGTACCCTACAGTGAGAAAGCATCAAAAATACTCCTCACCGGAACTCAAATGCCCAGACTTTGGAATCTTTCCCATTTCTGCAAACATCTATCTATTCACTCAAATCCTCCAAGTGATTCTGACCTGAAATGTATTCAAGGAATTGTACCACATCCGGAAGTCTCCTGACTGGATCCCCCTTTTCCTTCCTGGTCTTTCTAGGAAGCGCTCCTCTGCTGTGCCCCCATTCTCCCACTTAATCCCAGGTGCCTCTGCGAGGTTGCAGTCTGTTCTGCTTCCCAGGAACTCACTAAGCTCCTGCCCTGACCTTTGCCGATTCTCCTTCTGGGCTCCACACTGGCCACTGGGAAAGTGTCTTCATTTATGCAAATTCCCTGCTGGGGGTGCCAATTGTTACCCTTAATATATGCAGGGCCTCAGCTAGACCCTGGGTGAGATACAATAATGAATAAAGACATTATCTTTGCCCTCCAGGCGCTTACAGGCTAATAACACCTATAGAACTAATTAACTTCTAAGGGAGAAAGAAGTAATATCTTCAGTTATCTCACCTTAGCTCACATTCAGGTTAGACAAAGCCACATGAATTGCTTGTTGGTCTCTGTGAACGAATACCAAGGAGAAACCACTACCAAGTCAATACATTTTAATTGGAAGTGTTTATGAAACCCAGGACAGGTCCCTAAATGTATTAATTGCTTCCCAAGGAAATATAAAATTCACAATTACTGAAACCATGAAAAATTAATACAGTGACAGCTCTAAAAATGTTGCTTTATAAACTGTTGCCAAATACATGGAAATAAACCAATTGACCTTTTAAAAAGTGGAAAAAAAAGCTCTAAATGATCAGTAGACAAGAACTGTTTGCCTTGAGACTAGCCAACTTAGGGCAGTAATATTAATGCATTGCAACTCATTTAAAAGAGATTTCATCAGCTGTATCATTAGTTTTAGAAAAGTTATTTCAACAAAGAAGGTAGCTAAAAGGTTAGATGTGAATTGTTCTCCCCTCCCTTCCCACACCCACAATATATTGGTACAGGTTTAAAAAAATATCTATTAGTTCTGAATTTAGACTTTAAAAAGTAGTTTGAAGTGAAAATAGCAATTATCTGTATTCTAAGATTCTTTTTCATTTAATGTTTCCACTGAATTGCATCAGAAAATATGTTGCTTCTGCATAAAATGCAGCAATGCAGAGCTTTCAAAACTTGAAATTATTTCCCCTAGAAAAGAGCCTTCTCGTTCGCATGTTTACGTATTCAACAAACATTCTGAGCAGTTTCCATATATGCCTGCTGCTGGGTTGAGCACTAGGAAATAAAGGCAGGCAACGCCAGTCCCCACCCCCAGGAGCTGCACAGTCTTAGGAGAATGCAGGTATTTGCTTTGCTAGCAGTACCTGTCCTGGGAGGTGGGAGCCCGAGAGAAGGAGTACTTAAGTCTCTTTACGGAGGACAAAGCACTTCAACTGAGAACTGAAGGATGACGATGACGTTGCCAGGCAAGCGAGATGGGCAAGGGCATGCCAACAGAAGGACCAACATGGGTGAAACACAAAGAAGTGGCAGGGTCAGAGAAGAGCAAGTAGCTAAGCCTGGACCTTCTAGTGTAGGGGGGAATCCATGGGACACATGGGGCTAGATAAGCAAGCAGAAGAAAGATAATAATGATTAATTCGGAGCACTTCTTATGTGCTAAGCACAGTGATAGGTGTTTCACATGGATTATTATTTATTATTGCAAAATAGTCTCCCTTTGAGATAGGTACTATTATTATCCTAATTTCCCAGATGAGTAAAGTGAGGCATAGAGGTTAAATTACTAGTTCAAGGACTTATAGCTAGTCAATGGCTTTGAAACCAGGCATTCTTTCTCCAGAGTCCACAAGCTTGACTACCTATCAAATTGTGAGCGATCTTGTACACCAGACACAGGAGCTGAGAAAGTATCTTTCAGGCAGTGGAATGCTGCTGAGGGATACTGAGCATGGGAGTGACATCATCAGATGTGTACAATAAAATAACTACTCTGATGATCTGGAAGACCGATTTTTTTCAGTTTCGCTTGTATGTATGCTGGGGGCAAGGAGGGAGAAGAAGAGGGGCAGGGCACAAAGGCCAGAATTCCAGCAATGGAGGGAATGTAAATCTTAGTAAAAGAGAAAACAAAGGCCTGACTTGGGCAGTAGCGGTGGAAACAGAGTGGAAGGGCAGACAGATACTTAGGAGGTGGAGTAAGAGAAAACCCAGCGATACTGATGGATACTGGGAACAGGACAGGCATCGACAAGTAGCAGGAAGGGGATGGCTCCTTCCCACTCCTGATGTTTCTTTAAACAGGAAAGGAAATGGCCTATATGGAAAAAGAATCTTAAGAGTGGATATACATATATGTATAACTGATGCACTTTGCTGTACACCTGAAACTAACACAACACTGTAAATCAACTATAATCCAACAAAAAAAAACTTTTTAAATGAAAGGACATCAATTAAAATAAAACTCTTGGCCTCCCTCTGTCCTCTTACTTCCACCCGCCTCAAACTATAGCTACTTGTCTGAGGGTGAATTTGGTAGAGAAACGAGACGTGTAGCCTCTTCCTCTTCCATCTCCCTCAAGGGCAAGCCGCCCTCGAAAGCATACGGAAGCACAGTTTCAATTCTGCGTTTCCACAGAGCAGGGAGGCTCACAGTTGGAGGAGATAACCTCAACCCCCCACCCCACCCCGCCAACAAGTGGTGCGTGAACCAAAAACTTTGAGAAATAAGACATGTTGGCAATTAAAGGTAGAGCCTATGACTTGGGGCCTTGGGTGGAGCCTGTGATATGGGGCTGTTGGGTGGTATGTAGCAACTCAGACGATCCATGGGGCTGGTTTTAACAGTTATGCAGTTGGCTTTGAACTGCTAGGCCTGCACAAAATGCCACGTATGTTTTCCCCTTGGCTTATCTCTGCAGCTTGTGGTGGCTCTGTCCACAAGCAAGTGACTTTCTCTAGAGGCACAGTGGCACATGAAGGACCCTACCAAGAGCCCCAGCTATACCAAAGAGGAGAGCCTCAGTGCTGGGGCCTTGGTTACCCAAGTGGTTAAGGCTAACAAGAGGACAAAAGGATGGGAACCAGTAGAAAGGGAACAGGTGTTCTTCACTTCTGATGTTTCCCTTTAAGTGAAGGGCCATCAATTAGTACAACATACCTGGCCTTGGTCCAGCTCTTCACTCTTTCAGCCTGAATCCTACCACAGACCTAGCATAGGAACGTTCTGGGGATGGGCCCAGGCATCAGTATGTTTTAAAAGCTCTCCAGGTGATTCTAATGTGCGGGCAGGGCTGAGAATCAAAGAACTAAATGATCCCTAAAGGTACCTTCCAACTCTTAAATAAATTGTTGTGATCCTGCCAGAAGTTAGAGCAAATGACTTTAAGGCCCTTGGGACATCCTTCCTAGTGGCCCTGAGACTCAAATGCATAGTGTGCAATCAACCTTCTAATGGGAAAAAAATACATGAGCTTCATGCGTTGGTCCCAAAGCTTGCCTCTCAGGGCTTCCCTACCGAGTCATTGCCACACAATCAATGGTAGAACTGTTCTGAACTGTAACTTGAGAGGGGAATAATCAGGAAGAATCCAGCTACGCCACAGCCTAATCACAATGACTGATATTTCTAGGGCTGTGTTAATCAAGCATTCATGTAGACAAATCCTTACGGTCAAACTGATTCTAGAATGATTCTGCCTCCAGGGCTGGAATCTTTTATAAACTGAAATTCTCCATTCAGACTTTCCTCTCACCTAAATGCAAAATCCCTCCTAATGGTAGCATCTGTTGCCTGCAGCAAACAGAGTTGATTACAGATGCTCTGAAAGGAATTTAAGTCCTTTCTCATGCTACTCAGGAGGTGACAGTGTGATGGGAAGCAGTGACTCTTCTGTTTAAAATAAAAATCTTTGGCTAAACAGTGAGTGCAATAATAAGGTAAAAGATATACTGTTGTATAAAATATTAATATTTGTTGGATTTTTATCTTTTTCTTCAGTACTAAATATGACCAATAACCATACATGCACTGTCTCTTATAGCTATGGAGCCGGTGTGCAGGTAACTGGTTACCAAGCAACGTATTGGCTGGGGATTAGAGCACACAGTTGCATGGGCATAACTCTGAATAATGCAGACCTTGTTAAGTGATACATTTTTCATTATCCTAGTATCACATCAAGTTCTATACCACCTTTTTTTCTTCTTCTTTAATCTAGGGAACATATTCTATTAAGAACCTTGAAGAAATCTTACCATCAGATATATCTTTTTTATTAAAAACAATGAAAAGAACAGATTCATTATATCTTATCCATCAAACTTGTTATCTACCTAAACATCTGTTCAGTTTTTGTTGTTGTGTTTAGAAAGAATAATTATCCGGCAGACCTTATAAGAAATGAATTTCAATGGAGCGAATGAACTTTACTAATGACTTGCATTTATAGCTCCTCAAGGAAAAAGTTACCTAGTCTCATAATCCTGTTTATTCTTTCAAAATGAAAAGGTCTTTGGTGGTTATTTTAGATCTGAGAGGGTTTTTAAAAACTAGCTCTCAACGGCCTTCTGATCCTTAATAAATATGATCAAAATATATTTTAAATGCTTAGAGTTCCTCAGTTGCTGAGTATAGAAAATGCCTCTGCTCTTTACCTTTACTTTCCTAATTTAAATATTAGCCTGCATTAAGGACTCAAAGTAGCAACTAGAAAATTTTTTGTTTATGGGAAAGTTCTCTGATACCTGTAATGACATCATTTTGCCTTTTACAAAAAATCACAATTAAATGGGAAGGAAGAGTGGAAGGAAGCAAGAAAGAAAGGAAAGGAGGGAGGGAGGGAGGGAAGAAAAGTATTCAAAAGGGGTTCCTAATTCCCCATTCTTTGAAAACAAACAAGTAGGTCTTTCTTAAGAATATTACCCTTCTAAATATCCCATTAGAACAGCTCAGTTTTTAAAGGCTTCCTTGCAATTGCTTAAGTGATGTCCCTACTCTGGAGAGGTAGTTCTTTGTGGAAATGGTATATGAAGTGATTTTGGTGCAGGGGAACAAAGTAAATATCCTTGACCTTAATTTTAAGGTTAGTCATCCATGATATTAATTTTATTACAAAAATTGACAAATATATTTTTCTAAACCTGGATAGAAGCCAATGGGGTTTTGTCTTCATTCTGAGTACAGAGAAGAAAACATTTTAGCCCAGTTCTTGGTGTTGACGTCACAGTTATGAATCTAGGGAAAAACACAGTTTACACAACCCTTTGCAGTTCACGCAGGGCTGTATGCAACTACTTGCCTCAGAGAATGGAGCAGTGGGAACTTGCTTCTGACCTGGTGCCTTACTGAAGCTCAAACTGGCAATTTCATACATTTCCAGCAGCTTTGTAACTGTGCCTATTATCTATGATTCAGTATCTTCAAATTCATCTAAGTATACTTAACATGAGTAAAACACTAAAAAATAGCAAGGGAGGCAGCTTCAAGTTTCTTAGAGGAAAGAGCTATGAAAGCTATGCCCTCTCTCCCTACCTGCTCCCTTTTTTAGGAAAGAAATACAAGATTCTCTATACTGGGGATGCGATGGGAGTCAACACATAATTTCTTGAAATGAAATTCGGCATTTCTTTTCTTTACATTTAAAATGTATATGCGTTCTTATATCTAAAGTAAGTATCTGGAAACTTTACCCCTTCAAAAGAGCAAAGTGAAATAGCTCCACTTATTTTTCAAGATGCTGCTTTTATTTTCAAGATGCTCATAGCTGTGTTTTCTCCATCACTGTTTCTCTTAGTTTTTCCCAGTCTACCCAGTGTTTTCCTGATCCAATTGTTGCTGTCTGAATGTGAAAAGGTCTTTTGACTAGTAAGCCATCAGAGTTGTTTTTAAAAAAAAAGTAACTACAGGCTACAAGATCTGTTCAGCTTTAATTTTACTCTATGACTTTTCTGTTAAAACAGGAAGGTGGACTTCCCTGGTGGCGCAGTGATTAAAAATCTGCCTGTCAAAGCAGGGGACACAGGTTCGAGCCCTGGTCCGGGAAGATCCCACATGCCGGGGAGCAACACAGCCCATGCACCACAACTACTGAGCCTGCGGTCTACAGCCCGCGAGCCACAACTACTGAGCCCACGTGCCACAGCTACTGAAGCCGGCACACCTAGAGCCTGTGCTCCGCAACAAGAGAAGCCACCGCAATGAGAAGCCCACGCACCCTAACGAAGAGTAGCCCCCACTCGCCGCAACTAGAGGAAGCCCGCGCACAGCAATGAAGATCCAACACAGCCAAAAAATAAATATAAATAAATTTATAGAAAAAGAAAAAAAAGATATTCTTATCAATCTCTCCTTACTAGTTCAGGCAGGAGACTCAAGCATGATATCTCTGTACAGAGTCTTCTTATAACTTTAAGCTAGTTTAACAGTAATTTCCTCATAAATCACAGTGGATTTATGATTTCCACATAAATCAACTGAAATCACACTGGAAAGATACTTATTACAAGAAATCAGAACTTTTTATCACAGAAATGTGTGTTGACCCAAAACACAGACAGATTTATACACATACATTCCTGATCCTCCCCCATTCATAAAATTATGCAATAATCATGTAATAAATACATGACACAACATAAAGTATGACTTGCTTGGTTCTATTCCTTATTCCAACAAGGACTCTTTCTAAAATTGTTTGCCTCAGAATCAGGTAATAAATGAAAGGGAGAAAAGATGGTCTGGAACCTGTTTTCTTCTGTAATCTTCCATGCAGAAAACAACTGGGCTACACTGCAGAACTGAATCTTTAGACTTACAAGTTAGCAAATATTGCCTAGCCTGTTGCTAATAAAAGAGCCATATTTGTGATTGCTTTTTTCTTTACAATGAAAAGACCTCAGAATTTTGAATTTGCAATAAATAATAATCAGTAACAAATTCATATTTTATGCCAGTTTTGACACAAACAAAAAATGCGTTGTGAGAACCAAAATGAATTAATGGAACCCTCCGTTAGTCTGTCTGATCTTATGAATCACCTTTCCTCTTCTTCCTGTCCCCCTGGAGCTGCCTGAGAATCACAGCCACGTTAGTTTGTTTGCTTTCTTCAGCAAAGAAAATGCTCGGTTTTGCCTTGACGTCTGAATTTATTAAAAGGTAAAGAAACTTCTACTCTAAACATCCTTATCAAACCTTCCCCCCCCACCACCAAAAAAAGTTTAAATGAAATCTAAACACTGGTCTCAGAGTGGACACCTAAGTAATTACATTTTCAGTTTATTGCATTTTCTTATGCTGCTTGAATCTTTTCAGAAGTAGGGTGGTCCAAAAATTATATTGCTGAGAGAAAATTTATTAAAATGTCTACTATTCCCATATTTAAAATGTCAGCCTCATGATTCATTACCTTTTGTCAATTCTCCTGTGTACTTGAACATGGTAATTAACAGTCTTTCTTAAAATCTGCTAGCATCTTGAAGGTCAGAGGTTTTGAGGGCAGGAGGGACATAGACCTGTGATTAGCCCAGGTTAGGGCTGCAAAAGAGGTGACAGGATCAGGTCACAGGACTGAAGACCCCCTGAGATAGACAGGCACGTCCCTCACCACGCCCACCCCAAACAGGCCAGGAGGACCGGGTACTGTCCTCCTTTCTGACTACTGAGGGAGGAAACCTGTTCCCCTGAGAAACAGATAAAGGATGTCAGCATCCTGAATTGCATCTTTATACTGCCAGGACCATTTTACCATCTACTGATAAACTCTGGACTATTAGAATATGTCCTTCTCATTATCAACTACAAGTTTAGTTCCATATGTGGGTATTTATGGATATGTACAAAAGGGAACGAATGTTTCCCAAGAACATTCTTGCACCTCGTGCTTTATGTGCACTTTCTTATTTAATCCCCTCTATGACGCTTCGTGGCTGTACTCTTATCCATCTTTTATACATGAGACACACAGAACACAAAACTCAAAAAGCCCAAGTAAGACCCTGTGCAAGGGAACATTCTCATAAAAAACTGATCGGGGATTCAAGCTTAGGTTGGTCCAGAGGCCTCGTTCTTACTACAATACCATGGAGGCTGGTGAGATACAGATTTCCCCACAAGCTGAGGAAACTGAATTTGGCACTAAACAGCGTGATCCAACTTTTACCTCTGAAAATAGTTCTGGCAGCTCCTCAAGTAACTGATCTGTATTTTGTTGTACAACATTCATTTCTGTTTGATAACATTTCCAATATTTAAGTATGCTGAAGATTTTGTTAATCTGCTGACATTTAAATTAGCTTTTGCATGCCTTTCCTTCAGACAATTTTAGGTCATTGCATTTCAGAGCAGAGTCATCATTATAAAGAAGAGTTTCCTCAATATGTAAGAAGACTACCGTATTATACACAGAAAAAAAGGCCAAGGATGAAAGTCCACTTCTCAAAGTGGAGTCCAACAAACTCCTGTATCAGAATCACCTTGGTAGGTTAAGATGCAGGTTCCTGACCTCTATCCCTGAGATACTGATCCCATTTGTGGGACCCTATTATCTACATTTCAACATAAAAGTTCAGGAATTACCGCTACAGACAATACACTGTGAAAAAAGTATTATAAAGACCCAAACCGTGGAAGTTTTCATACTTTCAAGAGTTTTGAACAAAGCCCCATCCAGTTACTGAGGTCTTAAGATTTGAAATGGACACAGATGAAATTAACTAGGCAAATGCTTAGTTAACTGTGCAATTAACTGTGCAAATGCTTTAATTATTTTTATGGCAAAAAATTAGCTTCAAGTGTGCCATTGTTGAAATGAAGCATGGTAAACCAAATTAACCCACCTACATCTTCACCACAAACCAAACACAGGCCCCAAAACTAAGAGGAGACTCTGGGCCTATGGCAACTGCCCACTGTCCTTGCCTTCTCCCTCCTCCTTGCACGAGCCTTATTCCTCCACCACTATATGGTCATAGGTCTTCTTTTCTTCCTCACCTCTTCATGTTTCATATCGATTACGCTTAAAACGTAACATGCCAGCAGAAAAGAACTTTTGTTTATGGGTATGATAAGTAAGGCCACTCATCATCAGGCCCTGTGCCCCCCTCTCACCATTCCTAACCTCTCATTTTGCCCTGAAACAACCCCAGCTGTAGCTCACTGAACACCTAATGCTGACTCACTCTGCACCCTTCCCTTTCGGTAAAATGGCCTTCAGCCCATCTTGTTTACCTGATTGATATCAATTAACCTCCTGTATATTGCCTCCTCCTGGAAGCCTTCCCTGATGCTCTGCAGCCCCACTGTGGGTGAAACGAATGGTTCTCACTTCTGACTGCACGTCAGAATCACCAAGATAGCTTTTGATACAAATACAGCCCCTCCAGCTCTCTTACGGTTACTGTTTGCATGATAACATCTTTTCCCATATTTCTACTTTTAACCTATTTGTGTCTTTGAATCTAAACTATGTTTCTTGAAGACAGCATGGAGTTGGATCTTGCTATTCTATCAAATCTAACAGTGTTTACCTTCTGATTGGAGTGTTAGTTACTCCATTGACATTTGCTGGAATTACTGTTACAGGCAGACTTGTTTCTCCATCTAATGGGATGGATTTGCTTTTAGACTTCGTATTTTAAAATTTCCATGCAAGTGTTGATATAGTTGGATTTATTTATTTTCAGTATAGCTCTGAAGTCTGTAGCAGTGATTCCCAAACTCTTGTGTTTAAAGTGTAGATAACAGGGTCCCATAAATGGGATCAGTATCTCTGGGATGGAGTTCAGGAACCTGCATCTTAATAACCTCCCAAGTGATTCTGTTTGTTCCTATGTTCTTCATGTACTGCCTTCCTCTGAGTTAACTATTTGTTAGGATACCATTATAATTCTTCTGTTGATTTTTTAGCAATTTTTTAAGTTATTTTCTTAGTAGTTGCTCTAGGGTTTACAATGTGCATCTCTAACTTATCACAATCTACCTCAAGTTAATACTGACTTAACTCTGGTAAAATATATCAACTTCATCTCAATAATGCTTCATTTCTTCCCCCATACTTTGTGCTATTACTGTCAGATATATTACGTCTATATATGTTATAAACCCAACAATATAGTGTTATAATTATTGATTTAAACAATCTTATAGTATTAAACATATTAAGAGATTAAAAGACAAAAAATTAGATAGGTAGATAGATGCTATATTAACCTACATATTTACCATTTCCAGTGCTCTTCTGTAGTGTAAGTGCCTGGCGTTAAGCTTTTGATTGCTGAGGCATCCATTTCAAAAGACATCCATCTTGAATAAACATGTTGACAGATGTATGACACAGCTACCAGCAAAACAAGCAGACAAGGAACTAGGCCACCCCCACCCATGAAGGTCCCTCTTTCAGAAAGCCCTGGGTAACCTGGATAACTAACCACTTGAGTGACTCGTCTCCCGTCCCACGCCGTCATTCCTGCTCTGATGCTTTAAATTAGCCAAAAAAGAGTGAACCCACGAAACCCTAGCACTCTCAAACCCTAAAAAAGGCAGCGCCTTGGGTTCTCTCCCTCTCTCTCTCCCTCTCTCTCTCCCTCTCCCTCCCTCTCTCTCTCCCTCTCTCTCTCTCTCTCTCCCTCTCCCTCTCTCTCTCCCTCTCTCCCTCTCCCTCTCTCTCTCCCTCACTCTCTCTCTCCCCCTCTCCCTCTCTCTCCCCCTCTCCCTCTCTCTCCCCCTCTCCCTCTCTCTCCCCCTCTCCCTCTCTCTCCCCCTCTCCCTCTCTCTCCCCCTCTCCCTCTCTCTCTCTCTCCCTTGCTCTCTCTCTCTCCCTCTCCCCCTCTCCCTCCCTCTCTCTCTCTCTCCCTCTCTCTCTCCCTCTCTCCCCCCTCTCCCTCTCTCTCCCCCTTTCCCTCTCTCTCCCCCTCTCCCTCTCCCTCTCCCTTTCTCTCTCTCTCTCCCTCTCCCCCTCTCCCTCCCTCTCTCTCTCTCCCTCTCCCTCTCTCTCTCTCCCTCTCGCTCTCTCTCTCCCTCTCCCTCTCTCTCTCCCTCCCTCTCTCTCTCTCTCTCTCCCCCTCTCTCCCTCTCCCTCTCTCTCCCTCTCCCTCTCTCCCTCTCTCCCCCTCTCCCTCTCTCTCTCCCTCTCTCCCTCTCCCTCTCTCTCCCTCCCTCTCCCTCTCTCCCTCTCCCTCTCTCTCTCCCTCACTCTCTCTCTCCCTCTCTCCCACTCTCTCTCTCTCTCTCCCTCTCTCTCTCCCTCTCTCCCTCTCCCTCTCCCTCACTCTCTCTCTCTCTCCCTCTCCCTCTCTCTCTCTCTCCCCCCCCTCCCCTCTCTCTCTCTCTCTCACCACCCACATCCTCCCTATGTAGCTCTCAGGTAGGCCACGTACCTGCTGGGAACTGTAATAAACCTTGTTCCTCAAAGTTCCCTGATGGTTTTTGCCATCATAATAATAACCAAAGGGCCAGTCCAGCCACAACATTTTATATATGCATATACATATAGACACAAATATATATATATATGTAAATACCCCCATACACACATATATATACAAAAATATATATAAACCAAACACACACACACACACCAAAAAAAGAAACCTAGCCCACAACCTAATACTTTTCACTTGGGAAAGTCTATAGATAGATCTCCAAACAACTTCTAGTAATTGTGAACATAAACAAAGAGAAACTTCACTGGTATTGTATAAAGGAAGTGTAACAAAATTTTAAGAGATTTTATGAAATGCTTCTCATGCCCGCAATCACAGAATGGTCCTATGACTTAGAAATGTAACAGGGTCAGCCATAACAAAGGTTTTCCTTTCTTTCTGATTCCTTTCTTGGTAAGGATAACCTATGCTTTGCCCCATGCCTGTTGCTTTCTAATTCTGCATCAAAGGTGAATCAGCTTTCCCAAGAATTTCCTCTTTAAGGATTGCCAAACAAACTGAATTGGGTCTTATCTCACTTTTATGAAACCATGAGATTATTTATGCAAATTAAACAATGCATGAAACAAAGAACCTCCAATAACCATGAACTGCATGCCAATCTAAGTGAAATGCACAGTAAATACCTACATGCTAAAAAGTGTTTTTCACAGTGAAGACTGCATCCTTTGACAGTATTCTTTTGCTGCCCATTTTTAATCCACTTAGATTTCTGGAATAACTGTGTTCTGACTTCTGACCTTCTTCACACATCTCAACAGAACTGCCTTCATCCTCTCTGGGGCCTACATATTCTCATAGAAAAAACCCTTAGCACTAAGGGTTTAAAATGTGGATGTACACATTTTAAACGATGGCCAAGATTTGAAAAGGGCAGTTTTATGCTCATTCTGTCTCCATCTCTAGAAGAAGGGATGGGAAAGATTTACATACTGCTTAACTCTGGTACAAAGGACTTTTATGCAATAATTTAGTTTTGTTCAGCTCCAAGTCTTAACAAGGTCAGATTCTCCAACAATTGGCTGTAAGGTTACGTAGGACATAACATGTTAGGTTTTATTCCCTGCACTCCCACCCCATAATCTGTGTCTATGTCACAAGAATAATTGGGAGTCAAACAAGCCTGATAATTGTACATGCTATCATGCCCCAGGTAAACAGCTTTGCAATTGGAAGTTTCCAAAGGACTGCTTTTATGTTCTCTTCTCCCTCTGCTCCAACACAGGTTTTAAGAGATTGGAAATCAAAGTTGCCTGGTTTGATTTAACCTAATGCTTGCGCTGTTTGTTTAATTATCCCAAATCGTGATGGAGGGTGAATTTCTGGTGTGGGAGGAGAAGGAACAAGGTATCACTGACAGAATATTGCTGTGCACCCACTGCTCTCACCTTTCTTCCCCTACATAAATAGCTCTTGGGCCTGGGAGGTCCTTCTGACCTACAGGGGAGGCTTCCAGAATCCCTTTACTGTGACAGTTAATGAGCCTCATCTCCAGAAAACACACACAACAAACTGTTACAGATTTTAAAAGATGCTCTTATCCTCATGCAAATGCAGAACAGCACAGCTTTCATGAAAAATGGCACTAAGGAAAAGAATCCACCAGCAAAACAAAGTGAGGCAATGTCCAGCAACCCACAGCCAACAAGCAAGGAAGCCTGCTGGTGGTTCCTGCTCCCCTTCCAATGGTCAAGGTCTGTGCTAAATTAAAGCTTATCTTGGGTACTTGTACATCCACAACTGTATCCCACCTCTGTGTGTGTGGCAGCCTCCTACTCTCCCTGGCTAACCAGGATTCCCATTTTGGTGTCCAAGTTTTCCCATTTTTCTCTTTGCAATAAAAAAGTATCTGTCCTTCTTCCCATTCCATCCAGGCCCTTGCAAAATGCTCACGCACTGAGCCAGGATACTGATCACTGATAAGTGCTTCATGTGGTCCCCCTTGCTAAGATACATGACTATGTTTTAAAGGAGCCTCTAATAGCCTTACCCGAAGACATAAGCAATGTAGACATTCCAGATAACCTAGAGTGATGCGCCTGACCGAGGAAGAAGGGTGTTTACTGACGTCTCTCAGATCATCCCTTACACCCTTGTACTGCATAAAGGATGCCCAGGCAAGAGGCATTGCTGTGCTCTTCATATGCACCAAGGCCAAACCCATACACACTGCTGAGATTCTATGAGGATAAGGCCTGAAGCAAGGCAGAGCGCGAACAAACAAAACAGAGGGTGACAGCTCATTATTATCTGCTCCATATGTGCCTCATTAAATTAAAGTAAGAGGTACGAGTTTTGCCAGACTTCCTTAGAAATTGTCACACAGCACAGATATCACACATACTACAGTAGAGCAGAAAATCCTGCCGATTACTCCCTGGGTGACCTCTGCCAGGCAAGTACCTACTCTAAACCTCAGGGTCCCCAAACATGAACTAGAGACACAATACCAGCTACACTGGGCTGTTATGAGGAACAAATGAGATGGCGCCTATGAAAGTAGCAAGTCCACGGCCTGGCACACAGGCACACCCAACAAACGCTCTTCTTCATCTTTACCCCAACTTTCTAAAACCCTTTTTATGTAAACTTGGATACTCGTAAAAGCCCATATTTTTCTCTTTTCCGTAACTACTCACTCTCCTCCTTGTACTATTTGCCCTGCCTCTTGAGAAGACCAATCCCAGGCTGTTTCACTGGGTCCTTCTTACACTGGTCACGGCAACAGATGTGGAAGACCTCATGTGAGCTGCTCACACTTCATCAACAAGAAGCTTTCCAGGAAATATCTCCTGGCCCTGCACGTGGCACGTGTTGGCTCTACCAGAGCAAGAACAACACTTGGTCCACCCAAAGCTTCCAGCCCAACTGAGAAAACTGCTAAACCTATGAAACTGTCATAAGACAATGTGAGACTACATTTTTAGTGTGTATTGTGCTAATAATAATAATAATAGCTAAAGTAATGAGTGCTTACAATGAGCCAGGCAATAAGTTATATAACTATATCTATATTTATACTGTTATTCCCATTAGATAAGGAACGTGTCAGAGAAAGATGAGGAAGTTTGTCCAAGATCGAGCAGTGGAGGGGCCACCACTGTCACTCAATTCAACAGCAAAGCACAAAACACTATGCTTAGCGCAAGGCTAGAGCACTGGATTAGTGTGAGACTCCTAAGGGCATGAATTACATCTTCCTGATCTTTATTTCCATGGTAGACAGTCCATTACTGTGTGCTGATTAACTGACTGATGAATGAGAGAAGTCTTGTTGAGTGATGTGGAGCCTGATAAGTAAACTACAGAAGAGCCCAGTGAAGGCTGCTCATGGCAAGCAGAGAAGCAGACTCACGCTCAGAAGCTGAATTTAACATAAGTATAGAGGGGAACTAAGAAGCAGATTGACCTTAATGAAGCCCCAGGCTTGTTTTGAGGATAAGATGGATACGGATGCATAGATGAGATAAAGGGAGATAATGGGGAGGTCTTAAAAGCTTAAGCAGAAAAGTATAGAGTTGACAACATGGGCAATAGGGAACAACCATAAATCCTTGAGCAAGGCAACAATTTGAGAAAAGTGGCATTTTAGAAAGATCGATCTGGCAAGAGTGAAAAATTGGAAGAGAGCAGAAAAATACAGGTGTGAAATCAGGAGGGGGTGAATCTGAGTTTTCCAAATGGTTGAATTAGAAGGAAGAACTACAAGAGCCAAAGCACAGAGACAAATAACAAGTCAACAATGACTGAGTCTCTTTTATGTGCCTGGAATGGTGCAAGGAGCTAAGGATAAAGAAGGAATTAAACACCATCCTGGGTGACTAACCACCAAGAAGATGAAAACGAAGTGGAGAGAGACCTGCCAAGCAGGTGGTGTCCGTCCTAGACTGTAAGTGATGTCATCCCAGAACTAAGATCAGAAGGGTGACATACTAATTCCAAACACGTAAGCTGATGGGGAGACAACTCCCATTTGTCTCTAATCCCTTCATAAGCAGTTATCTCTCCGGTGGGATTTTACATTTCCCTGAAGAAAGGAGCCACATCACTCACATGTTTCAAGATACCTAGGACAGTGCTGGAAATAAAGAAATCCTACGATGAATACCTATGATCAATTAACTAAATGGCATGAAATCCAACCGGAATTTCTTTTCAAGATTATTACAGTAACCTAGCCTCTCTCTATTCCCTCATTATCATTTTACAATCCCTCCCACCTTTTCTCCATTCCTTCACAATTACCTCTCCACTCCTGACGGGATACGTTTCCTGCTGCTCCAGCCATCTGGCACACTGTTTTTGAGTCTCAGAGACACTATCAATTCAGAAATATCATCTTTCTTATACATTCAAAAAAATTAACTTGAAGAAAGAAAGAACTATATATTAAATCTGAGAAGTATTTTAGGAAATACTGAGTGATAAGTGTTAGGGAGGTACGCCATGTTGCTATTGAAGCTTCAGAAGTCCAGGGGCTCAAATTCTATTGTTGACTTTCTGTCTTATACCTCTACCTTTCCTTTCTTAGTGCCTGAATTGTTCCAACTATAAGTGGGAAATACTCTGGTCTGCCAAACTCTCACAAAGAAGAAATCCAGAACCCAGCACAGGCCTCAGCAGAGCTGGATTAATGGAAAAATCCACAATGGGTAGGAAGTACCTCTCCAGCACAGCATCTCACAGGTGATTATACATGCAGCACAGGAAAGACAGGTGCTATCAGAACAATGGACTGCCTCATCAATAATAGTCTAAAGATATATGATGGGGGACAAGATGCCAGTCAAAAAGCTGATGAAGTTCCTCAGAGCATCAATGCCCACTGCACTGATCCCAGAAACAAAAGAAATGGGAGCTACAGCAATTCCTGAAGGGATGAAAAATGGGTTTCAATTCTCTTACAAACACCAACTGATTGACACTGACTGCCTAAAGCCTCATGTTAAGGACTTTGGGGGTGTCCTGAGCTCATTAGGAATATAGCACTGAACTGATTGGTAATACCTAACATAGATGAAGGAAAGGTAATGATACGTGTGCTGTTTGGCCAGATCTGGTTATGTCCAACCCCACGTTGATAATCAGTGTGAAGAGTCCAGAGGACTGAATGGAATTCACCAGTAAAGCTACTAGGGAATAAGCTATGAGTGTTTCCTGAGTCATTGCTGGTACTGAGCAGCATGCACTGCAAACAGAAGTCTTGTAGTGGAGAAGAAACAGTACAGAAGAGAAAATCAAAATACCTGCAAGTCTACTGCAAGCTAGCTCTACATCCTTGGGCAAGACATTTTCTCCCCTGGATTTCCACATGTTCATCTGGAAATGCGCAGAAGGCATGCACTTTCTGATACAAAATTCAATGTTTTTTCAGTTGCTCATATTTATAACTCATTCTCCACCAAAAAAAAATGTTGAATCTCAACAGAATGTATGGATTGTGTGGGGGTAAACAAGTCTACCCTGAAGATGGAACTTGGAAGTGATCATAGTTTAACCACACCATCTATATATTGGAGATTCCTATACTCAACTTTTGTCACTTTCCCCTTCTTCTAAATCATGCTATATTTATCTTCCCCAAATGCCAGCCTTGAGAATTATAAGTAACAACGGCACTAGCTAGTGAATAATTAACTACTTTGTAGGTACCAAGAGTGCTGATGGAGAAAGGGATTGTCATTGGTTCTGAGACTTCAAATTTCATAGATGAGAAGGCGGTAGAAGGAGAAAGAATTTGAGGAGAAAAGACTCTCTTGGTTTCAGATATTTTGATCTTTAGGTGCTTAGAAGACATCTGAATAAAGCTGTCCAGTTGGATATGTAAGTCTGAAGCTTGGGAGAAGAATCTGGGCCAGAGATGAGATTCAGGAGTCACTGGCATATCGATGACAATTGATATAACGAGAATGGACTGGATCAACCAGGTGGGAGAGTGTGCAGAATGAGAAAAATTGTTTGCTTAGGATGAAAAGGATGCCAGGATTTAACTGGTAAGCAGTACGGCATCAACTGAATAAAACCAAGAAGGCATAGTCTGTGAGGTGTCATGACAAACAGAAGAGTGAGGTTTCATGGAAACCAACAGCACAGAGATCTTGATGAAGTAGTGGCAAACAGCAGAAAAATCCAGAAAAGGACTTAAAAAAAGGTCCAAATGGACCTGGTGATTAAAAGACATCAGAGATGTTAGCAAGAACTATTTCAGCAGAACAAAGTTAAGCAGGTGCAAATTAAAGTGAGGAAAATAGTATTTTACTTTTATTTGGAGGAGTGTGAAGGATTGTGTGGGTAGAGGATGAAAGACGGAAAATGAAAAGCCAACAGTAAGTGCAATGAATTCTATGTACTTGCTCTTTTCCATTGCCTGCAACTGGACAAAGGTGGGCTTATTATTTACTGGCATAAGTCTATCAAAGGTTGATCTCAACTGACTCATGGCTGGGAGAACTGACAGACCACACTAAGAAGAAAATAACTCAGTATCTCAGAAAGGGGGAACCTTCCAAATCCCATTCCCTTGTCTGCCGTGTTACATCTGTCAGGTTTTAAAACAGCCATTCAGCCTCTTTGTTGATCCATTTCCTTAGCTGTGGAATGGGAAAATAATTCCCTTTTAATTGGATCCTGAAGTGCTAAGGACTTTTCAGACTGCCAGAGACTCTGCAGTGTTTAGAGGCAATATCCTAGCTCAGAAATTTCCCAGCTACTTTGCCCTGTTACTGAGAAAGTTACTTCTCTCTTCATATGAAATCCACAACCCCAACGCTTACGATGTAAATTTCTTTTTGCAGGTTTGTAGGGCTTTGATCCCTGAACCACCTCCTTGTGTCTACAATCTGCAAAGTAAAGTGGAGAACTGAGGAAATGATCTGGGAGAACTCAGCCCCCAGTTTGAAGTTTGCCTCAGACTATTCATTTGTTCCACCAGAAAAGTTTACAAAACCAAATTCCTCCTGCATAGGCGGGGGCCTCCAGTTTACTGGGTCTGTGCAGGTTCATTTTCATTCTCTGTTTCTTTCCTCTTGAATTTCAGACTCTCACCAATTTCATGTCTCCCAGGAGCTGTCGTCAGCAGCCATATATCCTCTCTTGTAAATAAACCGCAACTGTCTGCTGGAAATTTCCACTAGCATATCCAGCCATCTCAACAAAAGCGACAGACCCGAAATCAAATTCATCAATCTCTTCCCCAAAACTGCCTCTTCCCAGACTCTCCTATCGCTGTCAACTGACATCATTCTCCCCATCACCCTGGCTAAGGTCCTCAGTGTCAGCTCTGTGCCCGGACTCCCCCTTGTCTTTTGTATCCTTTCCCCAAGTCTGAAAATTTTTCCATTGAAATGCCTGGCCCACCTGTCCCTTCTAGTTTCCAGTTTTGCATACTTCCCTTGTACCAGACACCATGCTAAGTAGAAACCTCACCTCACTTAATCCTCATGACAACCCTATAAAGGGGCTGATGGAATTTCCCCCATTTTGCTAATGAGAAATTGTGGTTCAGACAGCTATGGGGATTCTTATGGACTGAACATTTATGTCCCCCTAAATTCACATGTTGAAGCCCTGACCCTCAATGTGACTGTAGTTGGAAATAGGGCCTGGGAGGAGGTGATAAAGGCTACATGAGGTCATATGGATGCAGCCTTCATCCAAAGGGCTAGTGCCCTGGGAAGAAGAGGAAGAGACACCAGAGCTCTCTCTCTCTCCATGATGTGAGGACACAACACGAAGGCATCCACCCATCTACAGGCCAAGAAGAGAGCTCTCACCAGGAACCGAATCAGCCAGCACCTTGTTCTTGTACTTCACAGCCTCCAAAACTGTCAGAAAATAGATTTCTGTTGTCTAATCCACCCATTCAATGATAGTTTGTTATGGAAGGCTGAGCTAAGACAGGGACCATGCCCAGCCCACTCCTAGGAGACAGAGGTAGGATCCAAAGCTAGGACTACGTATCTCCAGAAAGCATGCCCTGAGCCACTGCACTGCACTGTACTCCCCACCCCTCCAGGCCAGCTCCCTAGCTCAGGCCCTCATCATCACACAGGGAAAGCTCAGTAACAGCACTAGCTTCAAGTCTTCTTGCGCTCCTCCAGTTAACCTGTGTGTGTCACGTTTTCCTCAAATACAACTTCGATCAGATCATTCCTCTGATCGAAAATTTCAGTGTCTCCCCACTGGCTAAAAATCAGGATTAATGCCTTTAAATAGACCTCCAAGTTCTCTTTAGTTGGCCTGAGCCTTCTTATCCAGCCTAGGTCGCTTCACTGCCTATCCCAAAGGCATCCATTCTGCTGATCAAAGTGGCATAAATTATTTGTGAGTTCCAATGAGGGCAGGGGCTATGCTGGTCCCATCTCTGTATGACCAGTAACTGGCACATAATAAGTGTTCAATAAACAGTGGTTGTATGACAGACCGAATGAATTAATGCATGCTTTTCCCCTGGCCCAGATATGCCCCTAGTTCTCCCATCTTCAGTTCACCCAGCCATCAGGACCAAGCTCACATCTACCTCCATGACAATGGCCACTCCTGCCACCCAGCACGCCATGGTCTCACCCTTCTCCAAGCCTTTCCTCTAGAACTTTCTGTCCCTGTAACTCACAACACATTTCACTTACTGGCATGAACCAATGTGATTGAATGTGTTCAGGAATGTTCATTTTTGCATTGTTGGTAATAGCAACACATGGTAACAATCTGTGGCAGAGACTACCAGCTGCCTCCCAAATCCCTTCTACCCTTCTTTTTTATTATAAAAACTGACCTTTAGGGCTTCCCTGGTGGCGCAGTGGTTGAGAGTCCACCTGCCGATGCAGGAGACACGGCTTCATGCCCCAGTCCGGGAAGATCCCACATGCTGTGGAGAGAGGCCCGTGAGCCATGGCCGCTGAGCCTGCGCGTCCGGAGCCTGTGCTCCACAACGGGAGAGGCCACAACAGTGAGAGGCCCGCGTACTGCAAAAAAAAAAAAAAAAGAAAACTGACCTTTAGCCGGGCCTATTGCCACCCAGCTTTAAAAAACAAACAAACAAAAAACACATTTCTCAGCCCCCCTTGAAGCTAACTATGGCATGGCCACAGGACTAAATTTTGGTCAGTGACAGAGAAGCACATCTTCCTCCTCCATATCCTCAGTCCCACTGCCTGGAATTCAGATGTGATTCTGGAATTCCAGCAGCTATATTGGACCAGAGGGCAAGGACATGCCAGGGCAGTAAAATGGCAAGAATCTGGGTAGCTAGCAGCATCATGGAGTATCCCTATGCTGCCTACCTCTGGCCTTGTGTTTCATGAGAGAGAAATAAACTTCTACCTTGTTTGAACCACTGTTATTTAGGTTTCTCTACTGAACACAGCCAAGCTGGAAGACATTGCAAATGCCTAGTATGAAAGAAATGAATAAATAAAAGTGGGTTGATATGAAGCTTGTTAAAAGAAAAGAACTAGAATGATCGATCTCTTGATATCTATCTACCTACCTACCTACCTCTCTATTTGTCTGAGAGAAAAATAAACCATATGTGCATTATATTTCTAATTAATTATGTATTACTTGTATAACAAATGACAAAAAGTATTTCATTATAAATACTGCTAATTACTTCTACTTTGCAAACACTCTGCCTCCTCAATAATCTTTTAAACTTCCCAAAGGCAGAGATAAGAACTTTTATTTTTTTTTGTCTCTGCCACTCTCCCTAGCACATAATAGGTCCAAATATATTTTTTTTATATCTTCATTGGAGTATAATTGCTTTACAATATTGTGTAAGTTTCTGCTGTACAACAAAATGAATCAGCTATACATATACATATATCCCCGTATCACCTCCCTCTTGCATCTCCCTCCCACCCTCCCCATCCCACCCCTCTAGGTGGTCACAAAGCATCGAGCTGATCTCCCTGTGCTATGCGGCTGCTTCCCACTAGCTATCTATTTTACATTTGGTAGTGTATATATGTCAGTAGTACTCTCTCACTTCATCCCAGCTCCCCCTACCCCCCATATCCTCAAGTCCATTCTCTACGCCTGCATCTTTATTCCTGAACTGCCACTAGGTTCATCAGTGCCGTTTTTTCAGATTCCATATATGTGCATTGGCATACGGTATTTGTTTTTCTCTTTCTGACTTAATTCACTCTGTGTGACAGACTCTAGGTCCAACTACCTCATTACAAATAACTCAATTTCTTTCCTTTTTATGGCGGAGTAATACTCCATTGTATATATGTGCCACATCTTCTTTATCCATTCATCTGTTGATGGATATTTAGGTTGCTTCCATGTCCTGGCTATTGTAAATAGAACTGCAATGAACATTGTGGTACATGTCTCTTTTTGAATTATGGTTTTCTCAAGGTATATGCCCAGTAGTGAGATTGCTGGGCCATATGACAGTTCTACATTTAGTTTTCTAAGGAACCTCCATACTGTTCTCCATAGTGGCTGTATCAATTTACATTCCCACCAGTGCAAGAGGGTTCGCTTTTCATCACACCCTCTCCAGCATTTACTGTTTCCAGATTTTCTGATGATGGTCATTCTGACTGGTGTGAAGTGATACCTCATTGTGGTTTTGATTTGCATTTCTCTAATAGTGATGCTGAGCATCTTTTCATGTGTTGGTTGGCAATCTGTATGTCTACTTTGAAGAAATTTCTGTTTAGGTCTTCTGCCCATTTTTGGATTTGGTTGTTTTTTCGATATTGAGCTGCATGAGCTGCTTGTATAATATAGAGTTAATCCTTTGTCAGTTGCTTTATTTGTAAATATTTTCTCCCATTCTGAGAGCTGTCTTTTGGTCTTGTTTATGGTCTCCTTTGCTGTGCAAAAGCTTTTAGTTTCATTAGGTCCCATTTGTTTATTTTTTATTTTATTTCCATTACAGTAGGAGGTGGGTCAAAAAGGATCTTGCTGTGATTTATGTCATAGAGTGTTTTGCTCATGTTTTCCTCTAAGAGTTTTATAGTGTCTGGCCTTACATTTAGGTCTTTAATCCATTTTGAGTTTATTTTTGTGTATGGTGGTAGGGAGTGTTCTAATTTCATTCTTTTACATGTGGCTGTCCAGTTTTCCTAGCACCACTTATTGAAGAGGCTGTCTTGTCTCCATTGTATATTCTTATCTCCTTTGTCAAAGATAAGGTGACCATATGTACATGGGTTTATCTATGGGCTTTCTATCCTGTTCCATTGATGTATATTTCTGTTTTTGTGCCAATACCATACTGTCTTGATTACTGTAGCTTTGTAGTATAGTCTGAAGTCAGGGAGCCTGATTCCTCCAGCTCCGTTTCTCTTTCTCAAGATTGCTTTGGCTATTCGGGGTCTTTTGTGTTTCTGTACAAACTGTAAAAATTTTTGTTCTAGCTCTGTGAAAAATGTCACTGGTAGTTTGATAGGGATTGCACTGAATCTGTAGATTGCTTTGGGTAGTATAGTCATTTTCACAATATTGATTCTTCCAATCCAAGAACATGGTATATCTCTCCATCTGTTTGTATCATCTTTAATTTCTTTAATCAGTGTCTTATAGTTTTCTGCATACAGGTCTTTTGTCTCCTTAGGCAGGTTTATTCCTAGGTATTTTATTCTTTTTGTTGCAATGGTAAATGGGAGTGTTTCCTTAATTTCTCTTTCACATTTTTCATCATTAGTGTATAGCAATGCAAGAGATTTCTGTGCATTAATTTTGTATCCTCCTACTTTACCAAATTCATTGATTAGCTCTAGTAGTTTTCTGGTAGCATCTTTAGGGTTTTCTATGTATAGTATCATGTCATCTGCAAACAGTGACAGTTTTACCTCTTTTCTGATTTGGATTCCTTTTATTTCTTTTTCTTCTCTGATTGCCGTGGCTAAAATTTCCAAAACTATGTTGAATAACAGTGGTGAGAGTGGGCACCCTCGTCTTGTTCCTGATCTTAGAGGAAATGCTTTCAGTTTTTCACCATTGAGAACAATGTTAGGCCCTAATATTTGATTGGCTAAAACCTATGGGAATTTGTCAAACACTGACTATCTATACAGAAACACCAAGGGTAAATGTCGGAGGCAGGCTTAAAAATGATTTCCTTCATCTGAAATAATATAGGAGACTTTCCACTCAATTAAATAGTTTGACTTGTGTTATAGCCTCCAACTCCTACCCCCACTAAATTTAATTCACTTTTCAGTTTAAAAAAATAACTTTTTTGAATTCTGAAACCAGAGGGAAATAGTGGTGGTGAAGCTCAACAGCAAGAGAGTCTGAAGTGAGAAAAAAAGATAAAAAAAGGAATAAAATGGAATTTCTTTATAATATATGGTTTGAGAGATGAAATTAATACCCATCCATATATTTAATAGGTTCAAACTTACTTTTACCCTAAGTATTTTGTAGTTATGTTTCAGAAGACAAGATTTCTTGCCATCAGCAGTGGAAATCCATCCGAATTTTGTACTCTTCACCAGAAGACTTTGTTTGGGCCCATCAAGAGGTAATAGGGAACAGCATAGAAGTTTATTGGAAAAACCACTGTGTATACAGTTGACATTTGGAAACTCCTGCTTGTTATTAAGCGCTTAATTAGGTGCCCCAAAGTTCATAAAAAATCATAGGTTTAACTTCAACGTTTAAGAGGATCCTTTAACTCCTCTTGCTCTGAAAGTTGATCTCTTCCACTGTATTTGCAATTACAGCCCTGACAAATGATCGTTGATGTAATATACCTCATTTAAAGGAGAGAAATATAAACACACAATGACCTGATTTTTTTCTTAAATCTGTGTCCACAGAAAGAATGGGTAGAACAGATAAATCAATAATGGCAAAAGAAAAAAAAAAACCCTAAGCACTGACTTTACATTCAGCAAATCATTCTAGAGCTTGAATTAGTGGAAATTTACATAAATAGTCTGAATGTGGGTGACCTTCAGGAAAATTACTATTAAGACAAAGACCTTTGCATATCTCTTCAAAGACGTTTGACAAGGGAATGACTCTCAGCTGTATGTCTTCGTTATTAAAGGTTTCATTTAGATCACCAGGATTTTTCCTGAAATATATACATTTATCTCCCTCTTAGCTAAAGCAAACAGCATATTTGAGGAATTCTTGCAGTTTACAAACACACATACATACAACACCCAAAATAATTATGTTTAGAAGTGCAAACTAGAAAACATTATTTTTGTTTTCTTATGAGCAGTCAGTGATACTTAGCAAAATCAAGGATGAGTTTAACGGTGAAAGTACTTTTGATAACAAAGGGTACTATAAAAATGCAGAATATTACTCCAAGTAACAGTCCCCAAAGTCAGTTACAAAAACCCTGGTTTGTCAATATGCTTCACAAAAAAAAGAGCTCTGTGGTGAAAAGAATATGAAATATGATGCTTACTACATTCTCTCTTAGATATTCACATTAGGACATTACATTCTATAAGCATATTAAATGCTCTGAAAAGCCCTGCAGTAAAACAACCTATGTACACTTAACCAGATATTTTTTCCCAAAGTAACTTATATTACTGTTCCACTTTGGGACATGCTCTAAATTAATAGTCTAAGGTTGGGTTTTCAACTCTGCATCATAATTCTCAACCAAATGTTTATCATGAAGGTTAAATAAATGCTCACTATGGTTAAAGCACCATAAGGAATAAGAGATGAATAAAGCAGGATCTTTGATCTCCAGGAGCTTACACTCTAGTAGAAAATCTAGCAGGCATATCTCAAACGGAATGATATATCATGGTAAGTGGTATGTCATAGTTCAGTTGAAGAGGGAAGGTTTCGGAGTCTGTGGCATTTCAAACTGAATCTTAAAGACTGGACTGAATTTCATTTAGGAAGAGATGGGGTTTGGAAATATTAGGTGCAAAGAAACTCAAGACGTTCTGGAGGATGATGACTCAACCAGGTGGCCAGGGTAAAGATTTGGGGTGAGGGCTCTACAGGTTAAATGACTGGAAAGCTTACAAGCAGTTTTAGGCAGAGGTCAAATGATCTGGGTGCTTGAAAGCAAGGCTAAGGAAGGTGGGGGCGATTAGCTAAGCAATGTGGAATAATTATGAGAGTAGTATGATTAGAACTGTGCAGAATGGTTTGCAACGCTGCCCTTAACATGGACATACAGCAGACAGGTTTCTCGTCCTCTGCTTGGATCACAGCAATATATAATTTAAGATCTTAAACAAATCCGTGTTACAAAGGTTCAGAGAGCTGTGTATTTTATCAGAAATGTTCACAAGCAACCAAGAGACTAGAAAATTATGGTTTTAGAATAACAGAGAAAAGTGATAAATTTCCAATATCTTTCATAAATCCAACCTGATAACAACACAAAAGAGTAAACCTGAAATATGACCCTGTGCACTCCCACTCTCACTTGGGGTAGCAACCACAGAACAGGCCTGCAAAACTGATGAGACCAATTTAACCTGCAACTTGTATTGGTTATAAGAGGTTACGTTTATCCCTCAAAAGCCATATACTATTAAAAATTCAAATGGAGCAGAAGGATGACATGTGAGGAATATGTGGGTTAAAAACAAACAAACTGGCAAAGACATACTCTTAAAGACCAAGACAAGTAACACAATTTTATTTTTAAAACCCAATAACTGGGGGACTTCCCTGGTGGCGCAGTGGTTAAGAATCCGCCTGCCAATGCAGCACACACAGGTTCGCACCCTGGTCCGGGAAGATCCCACATGCCACTGAGCAACTAAGCCCGTGCGCCACAACTACTGAACCTGTGCTCTAGAGCCTGCGAGCCACAACTACTGAAGCCCACGCACCTAGAGCCTGTTCCGCAACAGGAGAAGCCACTGCAATGAGAAGCCCGTGTACAGCAACGGAGTAGCCCCCACTTGCCGCAACAAGAGAGGGCCTGTGCGCAGCAATGAAGACCCAAAGCCACCAAAAGTAAATAAACAAATAAATTTATAAAAAAAAAACAATGACTGTTCAATTTAGAAAACTGTTTTACTATCGCAATTGCCTTCACATCTACTGGGGTAGTTTAGGTAACTAGGAATCTATAATTGTGCTTGCTAGGAGGACAAAAAAGGCTGAAATGAGACATGGAGAATTCTTTAAATAAATATAATAAAATATATGTAGTCAGTGTCTGCAATATCCAGGATGGCTCTCCTCCTCTATGGGGCATTTCCCTGGGAAATGAAACTATTATCTATGAAGCACTCTGTGGATTTTCAAAACAACTGGCCACAGAATATGTCTGAAGTCTTGACTAATTACAGTGATTGGTATAAATAGGGATTTAGGCTCATTTATCAAGTGACTAAAGATCACTTTTTTTCTCCCTGTCTTTTTTGCTAAAACTCTTCCTGAAATGAATTAATCTATATTCCTTCCTTACCAAGTGCATTATCTAGACCAGTGATTCCCAAACACCAAACTGCTGCCGGCGTGGCTGTATCCAAATCCCCTGGAGAGCTTCTGAAAAATGCAGATTCCTGGTCTGCTTCTACCCACAGTCCCCACTCCCATTCTGATCCTGTGTGGGTCTAAGTTACATTCCAGAGATATTTTTTAATGACCCAAGTTTTGGAAACCACTAATCTAGATACTAGTCAGACGTTTTGTAATATCAGAAAAGCCATAAAAATCTCAATTTTATTTCATTGCTGTGACAGAGACCATGCTAGGTGGATACCAAACCCTATTTCCTTTCCTTCCTGGGCACAGAGCTGGACTGTATTTCCCAGCCTCCCTTGCAGTTAGGTGGGGTCAGGCCATTGGAATGTGGGCAGAACTGTGTACCACTTTCAATCCTGGCCCCTAATAACTTCCCAGAGAATCCTCCAGGTTGGCTGTCTTCCTCTGTTTGCCAGTTAGGTTCTTTAGGTTCAGTGGAAAACTGTGAGATTCTAGAGGAATATCAGAGCCACAAGATAGAGTCCAGGTTATCTGAATGAGTGTGTGGAGCCCAGCAGCCACCCCTCCCCACCACCACTGCTGATTCCCACTGCATTGTGAGGTGGACGAAACATCATCTTTTATTACGATAAGCTATTAGGATGCAGGGACTCTTTGTTACAGCCCTTAGCTTAACCTTACTAATACAACCCCCATAACATTTTTAGCAGACTTTGCTGTTGATTAAGCATTTCAAAATCATAAAGAGATATACTCACATTTTAACATCTAACATAGTTAGATGTCAGGAGTAACATCTAAAAGGCATAGGACCATAGGACATATTTAACCTTTAAAAGAAATTCTGATATGAGCTTATTTTTCTGTGGTTTTCTTCTTCCTTCTAAAAGTGGAGTACAAGAAAGAAAAAAAACATCTGGCTAATTGAGAGCTCCAGGTAGTAAGATTTCAATTTAATGAGGTTTTATAACAGTTACAGGAATAAAAATGAAATATAGCAACTAATAAATCTGAATTTTCAAGGACCAAATGGATACAAAATAAAAGCCTGTGAAAATTTAAGACTTAATAGAATCACACAACCTGAAGAGTATTCAAAAGGTCATGATATTTGTTTACTGTTGAATCTGTAGGAAGAAATTCTACCACTGAGCTCATCACTGTCACTGCTTTGGAGGCAGTTTTACATAAAATGTCAAGAGGGCAAGGTTAGGAGTTAGAGCTGGGTCTAAATCCCAGCTCTTCTCCTTACTAGTCGGGAAATCCTGAATAAATGCTGTGAGCCTCGCTCTCCCCATCTGTGCAATGGTGATGATGTAATTTGCTTCATGGGTTGTTACGAAATTTAAATGGGCTCTAAGGCAGTATATGGCACATTGTAAGTATTAATACCTATATTACTATAGTAGTTAGTTGCAAAATACCATCTTTTTTTAGGGACAACCTTGTATCATCTACATGCATAAAGAAGATCTTGAAAACTCACGAGCCATAACTAGCTAATTTTTACCCCAAAAGGAAAAAAGAGGAGAGGGCTGGTGGTGGCTGTGCCTAGAATTTTACACAGCTTTACACTGTTCTTGTAAAGCAACAACTAGTGTGCTAATGTTGATGCTTCTTAATCCTTTTTCTGCCAACCATGAAGACCAATAAGTCCTGAGCAAAGATCACTGGTGCCTGAAACTTCTCTAAAAATGCTAAAGCTCTCCCCATTCTCGGAGGAAAGAGCTGGGTGGCCTGTCATCGCTGTCCAATCTCAGCAAGCCTGAGCAGCTGGGGCCCTTCCTATCCAGCCCATATCAAAAATGCATCGGGTACCAGAGGGAGCAGAGATGATGCGATGGGGTGCCGCCTACCTCTTCCCTCCCCGACAGCCTGGCCGGCCGAGACAGCAGTGGGGCCTGCCACCGCACTTCTTTTGATAAGCTACTGAGGAGACACAGTGTCTCCCTTGGTTTTCTAAGTTTTAGTTTGAAAATTGAATTCAGGAACTTGTCAACTCTGACAGCAGAGCTTGAACATTCAGTTCAAAAACAATCTGCTTGTACTTTATAAAATCCGTCTTCTGACTTCAGAGCAGTAGGATTTTTCAAAATCTTCACTATGCAGGGAATGAAAAAACTTCAGTTTTCCTTCTTTCCAATTAAACTTGGGTTCTTTATAAAAAAAAATATTCCTATCTCCTACCCCAATTCTTCTCCCCTAAACTGCCTCTTTCAGCCAATAGAACTCAGTCCTACATTTCAAAAAGACTGAGACTTTGCTGTAATGTGGGCTCTCCTCATCAGCAAAGACTGCAGACAAAAATAGATAATACCCACGGGATTAATTGCAAATCAACACTGTTCAAGTGACGGGATTCATGACCCTTGAGGTTTTAAAAAGCAAGGCCCGTGGAAGAAATCGCTCCATGCCTTAAAGTTACAAAAGTCACACCTGGCAGCAGAAACCTCCATTGGAGGCTATATTGAGAAGTAAAATTACTGGAGCTCAAAGGGACAGGTCAGAACCCTCAACATGGCAGGAAACCAAAGGTAAAAAACATGATCCAATGACAGACGGCAAAGGCCTGTCAAGGCCTGGAAAATTACACGGTGAGATTCATTTCTGACACTTCATTCACTTAAGAATAACAGGACCCCGAAGTTAAACAATGACATCCCGAAAGGAAACACCTCTGTGGGTGACACTTCTTGCATAGCTCAGCCTCCAGGCCATACATCCAAACCAGAATTTCACATAGCTCAGCTGTGCATGGGAAGAGGGGGTGGGGAGACAAGGGAAGGGGGAGCCTGGGAGAGAGCAGAGAAGCCAGTAATAGAGGGAGAGAGACAAAATCGAAGCCAAGGGAGGATACGGGTGACAGTTCATTCCTGCTCCTTCCCAAAGGACTTGAGTCTTCACTACATAGATTTTTTAAAGTGATATTTGAAAGGTGATGCAATCATCCATTCATTTGGGTTCTGTCTGGCCTTTAAATGTAATATTTCAACCGAGAGTTCAAGCTGGTAGGGGTTTGAGGTGTTTTCATGAGAAGTAACCAAGTCAGACAGTTCCTATTGTCAAAGAGACCCTGTGGAAGGGGAGAAACACTAACATTAACCACCCAGGCTAATTTTATTCCTCAGGCCCAGGGGCACCAGCCTTCTAGGCCTTTCCATTCCTCCTAGCAGGAAGAAGCCAGGGGAGATTGGAGGTAAGCGGGAGGGGCAGGGGTGTGTATCTCAGAGCTGCTTCCATTTACCAACACTGGAAATGAAGGAAAGTGGTTTTTGTGATGGGGAACCCAAGAAAAATAGAGCCCCATTAAATTCCAAAGGCAGGCTCTAAGTTTTAGCTGCTAATTTCTGTCATGTTGCCTTCCGTTTGAATGATGATCAATAATGATTATTTTTATTAAGATTTATTTTAAATTAGTTTCCACATGGCTTCAATAATGGAGTTTGAGTGTCACTAATATAATGTACTAGAAATCAGTTCCTAAAATATAAAAAGGATCAGGAATGATTTCTCATCTTATAGCATCACACACATACCTACACACACACACATATACACACACACACACTCCAAAAACTTCACTTTTGTTTTCTTCTTCTTTAGATAATAAACACAACTGCTTACAATTCCAGGTGATACTAAATGTCTCATGCACATGCATAACTATTTTAAAAAGGTGATTACACACACATATTCCTTCCCACCTGAAACATCAGACTAGAGAGACTGAGTTTCCCCAGTGAGTCTCAGAAACACAAAACAAGATGTTTAATTTGTTTAAGTTTCTAAAGCAATTTACTGGAGACAAAAATAAAATACCATGGCATTTTGCTGGCATCTTAAAAAAAGAAACCCTGTCTGAGAAGTACAATGAACCTCATGAGATCTCCAACATGAATTCTCTATTTGTATGCTCACATCCTTTTATGATTTTGTTCACTGAAGAATAGTTTAACATATTCCAACCCATGCACTTAGAGAAAGAGAAGCTTCCAACAAAACAGGTCTTTTTATGAGGCAGCCCCCAAGGTCTCCAACAGCTATACGGGCTCAGGCAACCACCCACACTCACCTATCCCAGCCTAGGTAATCAAGAGATCCTGTTCCTTGGATCATCTTAATTGGAGAAAAGTTTCTGCTGTTTAATGGAGTTAGAGCACCATGCCAGCGTCAGCTCTGAGTTTAAAAGTCTTTAAAGAAAACTTCTATGCTTGTGAGTAAGGTACTGCCATCTATGCTTTCATTATTTTAAAATGAAGCTTGAAATGAGAAGAATGATTTTTTAAAAAGAAAAGAAATTATTCATCTGCAGCCCCTGGCTTCGACATTGTGCACAGCAGCCTAAGGAGGTCAAAGGCAGGCATAGTTTCAAAACTGGTAGGTTACTTTCTTTTTTTTTTAAACCCTGCTTTTTGAGGTTTGCACTTGATCTGCTGCCATTGATGTCCTACCATCCTGGAAAACTTTATTTCCCTGCTTGAGAGTGAGTTCTCAAGCTATCTGTTGGTCTATTGATTCTCCCTACCATTTCAGTGAAATGTCAGCACAAGAAACCTCAGATGTATAGGATTCTCTGTTGTACTTCTGCTTCCTCTAACTTGACCCTCAGCTTACCAGATACTTAATAACCAAAGATAGGATTTATGAGACACCATCGAATTATGAAGTGTCATTTGACATATCGATGCTACACTGTCAGCTATTCCACGTCACTTTAGAGTTCTTTGACTGCAAGCAACAGTAAATTACTCTAGCTAATTCCAGCAGAGAAAGACTGTATCAAAAGGGTATAGTGGAGTTCACAAAACAGATAAAAAAGCTGGAGATCTAGCCCAGAAAAGAAGTGTGAACCCAGAAAGGTTTGAGGAGGAAGTCTAGCTAACAGGAACAACTTGACAGTCTTAATGAGGTACTGCTACTAGAATGAATGAGTGCGAATCATCTGGGGAGGCAGTGTTACTTATACCACATCCCTGATGTCCAGAAAGGGAAAGTCAAGTTGGCTCAGATCAGGGGTTCATCAACCTATGCACTGTTGACATTTCAGACCAGATAATTCCTTGCTGTAGGGGGTTGGCCTGTGCATTAGCAGTATCTCTGGCCTCTACACACTAGATGCTAGTAGCATTCTCTCTGGTTTTAACAATGAAAAATGTCTCCAGACATTGTCAAATGTCCCTGAGGAGACAAAACCATCCCCAGTTGAGAACCACAGACTGAGGCTGGATCACAACACTGACCTCCTCATGGCTTAGGTAAGGCTAGGTACCTTGATGTATAATCCCATAAGACCAAGGGAAAGTGGATAAGACTAAGAAGGAAGCTGGATCCTGTTCCCAAAAGATCGGGGAATTAACATTCACTGTCCATTTCCACGTCAGTAAGCAGAACGTTAAAGAAGGTTATGTTTTCCAGCCCACATACTCAGAGAACAAGAAAAAAAGTGGAATTTAAGAAACTTCTGAAAACAGATTGCAGAAAAAGTAATCCATCAGAATGCTCTATCAGTCCTTCACAGCGTTGTGAAGCCAGCATCCGTGTGCTGGAAAAGCACAATCCTAGTAAGATGGGTGTTTTTCTCCATTTTTATTCAAATTCTCCATGTTCCCCATGTGCTTTTAAATCCTGCCAGATCTTTTCCCAACTCTTGGTATCTATGGGCTTGTGGTAATTGACATGGCTAATTTAAGGGAAACTGACTCCAAATCCCAAGGAACACTCAACACATCTCTCTGTTCATTAGTCAGTTAACTCTGTTGGTTCCAACATGGCGCTAATGAGACCAAAGACATGAATGCAACCCTCATGCCCTATGGGCTTGTTCAATAGCCAGCTTGGAGCCCCACTCAAACCAGCCAACTGACAGATAGATGTATATGGCTCCTGGCAGGGACGGGGGTGGTGGGATGGGTGGGAGAGAGAATGGATATGTCCTGACAGATCCATCCCCACTGCTAGAACACCTCATGCGCAGGACCTTCCAGGAATGGGGTTCTCTTCTCCTCACAGAATGCAGAACACCGCACACACCCACCACAGCACTCTTCCCTAACATTCCAACGTGTGATGTGACATCTTTTCCACTTCCCTTTCCAGCTCATACCTACTCATATGAGGTGCCTTTGCTGCTTCCTTTCCCTTTTGTTCATTAACATTTCTTAAAAATTGAAGTGTAGAACTTCATCTCCAATCTGCACTGACTCTAAATTCTCTGATCCTACCATCAGCAGCAAGACTGGGCTTGTCTCTTCTCCCATTATTATTTCTGACAGCCCCAAAGAAATCACTTAATATTCATTTCAGCCTCCTTTTTCAGACAGTCTTAAAAATCAATTTAAAAATTTTTCTTCTTGATCCTGTCATTTAGCACTGAAATGGCCCAAACTGATTACTTGGGAGCATTAGTGCTTCTCCCTTCTCCCAGGACGTCAGCTTCACTTTGTGAGTCCTTTCTGGTACGATTTAAGTTGGCTTTCACTTCAGGGTTGTTTTTCACGGAGAAATACGATTTTTTTTTTAGCTATATCTGTAGAACAACTTTCAATTATCCTTAAAAATAAACAACAACAGTAAATAATAGGCAAAACACTTTGGCTGAGAGAAAATCCAATTCAATGGGTGAAAAAAGAAAAAAAAAGACTTAAAATTGCAATTACTTTAAAACCTTCAAGAATGCTACTTTAAAGCCTCTACTTTCCAAACAGTAAATTAGTAACAGTAACTTTATCATATTTATTAATAAAAAGAAGTTAAAATAGCCATTCATGATGAGATGCTAAGAGCTGCAAGGAAGCCAAGAACAGGAAGAAAAAGGTCTGAAAGAGAAGAAAAGATAACAGCATCTTTTATAAAGAAGAAAAAAAAAGTTCTTTTGTCTTTCTTGCCATTTCTGTGAACAGCCTAGAGAATTCAGTTCATTGTATTGTCTGCCCTTCTTCCTTGCTATAGTTTTGCTTTTCAGGTTGTCTTTAATTCTCCAAGTAACATTATTAGAGAGTAGGAGAGGTCGAAAACCACCAGAAGGACCAAGGAGCAAAAAACCTAACTAAATGAAACGTGTCCAGAGCATTTCATTCCTTAGCCTGTGTTTTCTTCTCTTAGCAAACAGAGGATGATTTTTAAACTAAGGAATGCTGCAGACAGACATGACATTAAAAAAGGGCTCTGGACCTTTTTTTCAACAGTCCTCCAGCTTGATAACCATAACCAATTTTTTTGCTCAACCTCTTAAGAACCTCTGCTATATTTGTAATTCCACCAGATTGTTATTTATATTATTGCAATATCTTAACAGACCTCCCCCCATCATGACTCTGCCTTGAAAAAGAAAATATCTGCTAAAACGATGAGGGAACAAAAGCCATCGGCATGAACTGCAAGATAGAAAACAATTGGATTTTTCTTATAGGATCAAAGAGTCAAAAATCATTCTTTCTGGGACTGTGGAACATCAAACATTGGGACTTAAAAGTGTCACCTCAGGAATTAACAAACACCAGAATGTACATCCAGCCCCAAACCACTTTCTGAGACTGAAGATAAATTATAGGAACCCATCGACATCACAGCAAATGTAATCAAACAGACTTTGAAAAGGCACACTGACTTCTGGGGACAGTACCCTGTATCTTTTCTGCCTGCCAAACATGCAGCATTTCTGTGCAAACAAGTGTCCTCCTAGTGCCACCAGGAGGCCACTTACATGAAGGACCATAGTATGGCCTTGGCTTTTAGCCTCTGATTGCATGAAGTCAGCCCATGACTACAGTGGACCAAAAATTACCTAATGTAACAAAGGGAAGGTGAGAGTACTATTGCTTGAACGTTAACTGAACGTCAGTAATGCATTACAGTCCACCTGCAACGCTGCCCCTGACCAGGAATTCACTTATCTACATGGATGTGCAAGTAACCAGGCGATGCCCTGACAATGAGAAGGGAAAAGTAGGAATTGTTTAGATTACTGACTTTTTAAATAAATGACTTATCTTTGGAGACGGTGGTGGTAGCTGAGAGGAGAAAAACTTGAATATAGATCCTGAACGAAGTTATACAGTGAGAACAGATGAGTATTACATCTACACCAGAACTTTTCCCCAAGTTCTGCCACACTTCAGGCAAAGCTGATAGAGAAATATCCATCTATACATTCAAACTTAGGTTATGATTCACTTTACCAAAGGTCCATTTATTTTACACTAAGGGATTTACTTCTAAATTCTTGCAAATAACTTCAGCTCTTTGAATGCATTTCTAATTAAATTAGAAGCATTCAAACTAGACTCAACTGTCAGAGACAGAAAATCTGAACTGCTCATGTAATTAACACATGTCCCTAGGCTAAGAGGCCTAGAAACGAACCCTGCGTGGGAATGACACACCCTTAATCTAATGATGCCAGGCTTTTAGCTCTTGGTCGTCATCTCACGTTTCCTTACGATGCTTCAGCATTTGTAGAACTGTCTTTCATTCTAATAAAATGAGTGTAATAGGAACTCAATGCAGAACCACACAGCATTTTCATTGGCAGGCAACTTTATAGATCACCTAACAAAACATTCCTCCAAGGCTGGAGGCCCTTCAACACATGCCTGACAGACTCACTTAAGCACATCCACTGACAGGAGATAACTACTTTTCAAGGCTCTATGTGTCACTCAACTACAATGGTACAGGACCTTGTATAAAACAGTCAACATTGACAGATGAATGAGCAAAGTTCTACCATATATAAATGGGGGGATAAGGGGAGACCACATTTTTACCTTAGTCATCTGTGTTCTGCTGAAACATCGGTTTCCTGACCCTTCCATTTCAAATATTCTATGTAACTTCACCTCCATTTGAATCCCATCCACTATACTGTCCCCAGATTTATTATCGAATTCATAAGAATGGCAGCACCAAAAATCCCAAATACTTATGACAAATTTCTTGTAAATCACCCATCAGATTACAGTAGCATATCCATTCACCTAAGGAAACACTGAGAGTGTCATGAGCCTCACGGAGACACAGTGGAGAAAAAACACTTTGGATTTCATGCACGCTTTAAACTTTCAAGTCTGGCATTCTCTACCTGGGAGTGGATCCTGGCCAACAGTTCCACAGACTAACAATCAGTTGCCAACAATTTGTTGAAGGCCTTTTTGGTCTAATACTGGGCTAGTTATTATGAAATACAAAAAATACATATCAGACGTGGTTCTTTGCCATCAAAGATCTTCCATCATCCCACTGGGAGACAAGACTAATAATATACAAGGCCAAGGAATATATCATTAAACTAATATTTGTTTTTTGGAATTGAAATAGAAGAGGGATAATTTGTAGATTTGCTAATTATACGTCTGTGTCACACACGTTAGCCCTGAATGGCTCATCCATGGCTTAACCTGACTTCAGGGGTATTTCATCAAGTCCTCTCTTGATTCGTCCACATGTTTAGCTGACACCACTTCAAAAGCATGGTTTCTTACAGAACACACTGTTTTGGTGGCTGCTGTAGCTCTTTCTCATTTATGCTAAGCAAATATGGAAGTTAAACACTTTCAACACCTATCCTGTATTAAGTTTCCAAAATTTTCCATGCCAACATGCAAATAAGCTTCCAAAACCTAAAAAGCATTTTCATATAAATAGATGTGAAGCAGTTTTAAATACTTACAAACAGTCCCCTTCACACCCTGTTGCTAGATTTTCATGCATAATGTTAACAGGGGGGAAAAAAAATAACAGGAAAAGAAAAATAGCCCAAAGTGAGCAGCAACTGAAAGCTTGAAAGAAACCACAAGAAAGAAATACATGTATATTGTTTGCATGAATCCTTAGTCTCCCTCTTCTTAGATTTTAGCCTTACAGGATTCAATTTCACACTAAAAACACAGCAGAGATAGCTGAGACAAAGGAGGGAGAGAGTAAATAGCTTAATGTACATTCTAGAAGAAAATAACCCTGTTCTTTTCCAAGCAAATTCACTTCAACTTCCCCTCCTCTGTGGGTGAATAAAAGCATTTTTAAATCAAAAGTTACCATAAATTTTGATGTTACAAAAATAAATCCCCCAGACATTTTGTTCAGCTTCAGGAGTAAAAGGCTTCCAAAGCATTTACTCTGAATGTAATAGCAGACTCTACAAGAATACACTGGGCACTAAATCCTAAATAATTTATACGCAAGATGCAGCACATTTCACACTTCATTTTTTAGGATAACTGTGGCCATGAGTGCAATCTCTTGAAAATGCAAAGTTTTAGCAAATAAACTTTAAATGCGTTTTAAAAAATTAAAGGGTGCTGCTTGAATCTGTCTGGAGTTATCACTTAAAACTAGAGAGAATCAGAGAGATTTTTTTTTTTAAGTCGGGGCAAATTGACAACATTGGATTTAATTCTTTGTTTTATAAAAACTTAAAAGATTATAAATGTTAATCGCTGACAATAATAGAATACCATAATATCTAAATGAATATTGAAATATATTAGGTAGAACTATTTCAAGTTTGGATCCCAGGAATCACAATTACAGGCTAGAGAGTTCCTTGGCAAAACTGAAGGAAATTAAAGATAATAATAATAATATTTTTTTGAGACAGCTGTGCCCTCTGGAGGTGGCACTTGGGAATTGAATAAATCTTCCCTAAACCACTAACAATGACTTTCCTAAAGAATTGAACATGCACTTGGAAATGCAAAGAAGGCTTTAAAAGGTTTCATTCATGTTCCTTTCTTTGTGTCAAACCAGTTTTCAATGAATACTAATTCAGAATTTCAATTTAGAAGTGTTCAAATGAGTGCAAAACATTTTGGTAGAAGGGATTAAAAGCCGGTGTTCAATATGTGCAATATAATGATTAGGGACATGCTGAATATTATGAAAAGAAAGAATGGTGATTCCAAATCGAATATCCTCAAAACCTCTTTTGGTGAACTGCATGGGAGCCGATGGCCTTCCACCTTCACACCATATCTTCCAACACTCCCAGAGAAAACCGAATCATCTAGACTAGCAAATGCATATGTCCTACGTTCTCAGAACAATTCACCACGTCCCCTTCATTTTTCTGTTGACCTGTCGTTTTCTTCTTCATTCCTAATAAAGAGAGCTAAATTTCCTCATCTGGGAAATATATTATTCCAGTGGGAGAAGTAAGAGATAAGTACTTCTCGCTGGAGTTTTAGAGATAGAAATTAATAAAGGTGGCTTTCTAATGTTTGGAATTTCGATAGGCAAAAACAGAAATAAATTAAGGATATAATTATGGAGGGGCGATCAAAAGCAAAACAACCCCAGAAGTAGTCCTTACTTGATGTGAAAACCAGAACAAACCCACCACTTTTAAAGAATGAAGACATCTCCTTGATTGTGAATTCGCCTTAGATGTGGGTGAATGCTGTGCCTTTTTTTTTTAAGAACTGGGGAAGAAACTAAAAGGATTGAGTAAGGCTGGAGCGTGGGGCGAGAGTATAACTACCATCCATGGGAGTGTAGGAGAATACCCCCAAATATCACTGAGGTGTGATTCTCTTAAGTAAACAAGTTCCCTGGTGTGCACCGAGCGCACCTGCGTTGCCAAGCAGGACTGCAACAGAAGGTTCTGGAAAAAGGAAGCAAAGGTCTTCCCCGCTTCCAGTTAATTTGGGCCACACTTGCATCACAGGTTCCGACCTTCCGGCCAAAGACAACTTCATTCCCCGACCTCACTTCCTCGCTGCTCCCCAGAGGGGATTCAAGGACCCAGAGTTCTAGAACCTCGCCCTATCGGCTTCCCCCTGCCTCCGGTTTCGACCCACCCGGGCAATTCTTAACTCTTCAAGTTCTCCTGCCCCTCAGCCGCGCCCCCACCCCGAGGCCGACTCCTTAAAGACGTCCAGGACAATGAGACTCACAAGTGATATCCAGGTCCCACCGAGGGAACGCGCTCGGCACCCCGAAACAGGAAGCAAGCCCTCAGGCCCGTCAGGCAGTCAGCGGAGCGACGCGCGCACCTGTGCGTCCGCCGGCGGGGCCGCTGCACCACGGAAGCGTCGCCGGCAGAGGGCGCCCGTGGCTAGACTCGCCGCCCGAGGCCAGCACGCCTCCCGGCGGTCCAAAGCGGAGGACCCCCAGGGAGCCAGGGAGATGCACTCATGGGTAAGGAAGTCTGGGCTTCGGCCATAGGAGAGGAACTTCCTAACTTCTCTGAACCTCGGCCTCCTAATCTAAGAAAATGGTGATAACCCTAATATCTAAGCCAAGTCGTCAGGTATAACTATATATTCACTCATGTATTCATTCATTCATTCATTCACTCCCAACAAATATGCCTTGAAGTCCCCAACATGTTCCAAGGGCTGTAGAGGTACTAGGAATACCCTGACAATCAAATTGGAGCCAGCCTCTGCCCTCTTTGAGTGTACATTCTAATGGGATTCGCTTGGAGCAGCATAAATGAGATCACGCGTGCGTCACAGTCTTACTCCAACTCCTAGCACACGCTCAGCCTTCGGAAACTGTTGGAGCTTATTATTATTAGGTGTTTGTGTCTACAAAAAGTTCATCCTCCACCTGCAGGAGAGAGGGTTTGCTCATTCCTGGGTTCCCCAAGGGAGAGCACAAACTTCCTTATCTTAATAGCTCAATGGTAATGAAAGGGACAAAGCCCTGGGGCTGGCATGGACCCTTCAGGGTACCCTTCCTTCTAGGAAAGGCTTTGTGTCTTTGAGGGACTGACCACTTTCCCAAGAAAAATAGAGCTTCTTCTGCTAAAAGAGGGGCAGGCCTACACAGGGATCTCCCCTAACCCAGACCCTCCTCCTGTTAAAAGCTGCCAGTGGCATTTTGGAATGTTAGACATCCCCTCCCCTTTTTGTAGGTATATTTAGGGGTTGCCAGTGGTTTCAGCAGCCCAAAATAACTTTCAAAGTTCCCCATCAAAGGAACTGATCAGAGATGATAACTTACATCACGGAAGGGAGACACATCTTCGTAAAAACAAATCCTAGGCAAATGGAAATGCTTTTCTTAACCTTTTTTTTTTTTTTTTTTTTTTGAGGTGTTTAAGGTTTTAACTCCACAAACAGCATCTGAACTTGGGAGGCAGGGTCTATTTCTTTCTTCTGCCTGGGCCTGCTGAGACTGATTTTTTCTTTTTAATGAATTTCAGGAAGGTGTATTAGTCTTCCACTCCTACATAACAAATTACCACAAACTTAGTGGCTTAAAACACTTATTATCTCACAGTATCCATGGATTGGGCATCGGGCGCTGGGTTCTTATCTCAAGATCTCACAGGGCTGAACTAAAGGGGCTGGCTGACTGCATCCTCACCTAGAGGGTCCACTAGGGAAATACCAACTTCCAAGCTTCCTCAGGTTCTTGGCTGGATTCTTTTCCTTTTGGACGTAGGACTGAGGTCCCCATTGTCTTGCTAACTATTAGCCAGTGACCACTGTCAGATCCTAGAGACCACTCTCTGGTCCTTGCCACAAGGTCCCCTCCATACCCTCTCATACTTCCATTTTTCTCTTTTAAAACTCACCTGATTAGATCAGGCCCACCCAGATAATCTCCTACCTGATTAACTTGAAGTCCACTGATTAGGAACCTAATAATGGGAGTGAGGATCCCATCATAGTCACAGGGGAGGGGATTATACAGGTGTCTTAGTTTGGGCTGCTGTAACAAATACCATAGACTGGGTGGCTTAAACAAAAAGCATTTATTTCACATAGTTCTGGAGGCTGAGAAGTCGAAGATCAAGAGGCTGGCTGGTTCAGTTCTTGGTGAGAGCCCACTTCCTGGTTTGCAGAGGGATGCCTTCTCGCTGTATCCTCACATGGAAGAGAAAGAGATCATCTCTCTAGTATCTCTTTTTTTTAAGGGCACTGCTATCTTCATGAGGGGCTCTACACCGTGGAGTTACCTTCCAAGGCCCCACCTCCTAATACTATCACATTGAGGATTAGGCCTTCAACATGTGAATTGGGCGTGGGGGGGGGGGGGTAGTTCACAAGCATTCAGTTCACAGCAAAAAAACATGCATACCAGGGGGTGGGAATCTTTCAAGTCATCTTAGAATTCTGCCTGCCACAGGAAAAAATTGAGGAAAATAAACCAAGAAATTATAAAGCTATAGGATTGTGCTAATTGACAGACACCAGATTCCTACCTAAAATAATTAGTGTCTAAAGGTCAAGGAGGCCTCCAGGACCCAAAATACCCTTCTCTGTCTGATCTCGAGCCCTCAGCCCTCTCCAGCCTTCTCATTCCCCTCCTCCACCCGCTGCATGAGTGGGAGTAAAAGCCAAAGCTGGAGCTCAGAGGGTAAAGGGCATGGACTGAGGGCCATAGAGAGGAAAGGCCACTGACACCCACCTCATGGTGCCTCTGACCTGGCAGCAAGGCAGCAATTAGAGGTGGAGGGGTCAGGAAGACACACCTGGGTTCAGAGGCCAGCTCTGCTACTTACTCACTTTTTAAGTTTCAGTCTAGTCACTGAATCTCTGTTTTGAGGTCAGTAAAACGAAAACAAGTTTTCCCTCAGAGTCGTAAGCATCGGATGAGATAATTTACATCAGGTGCTTTACACAGTACCTGGATGGTAAGGGTAAAATAATTGGAAAAGATAAAATAAAACCTACCTAGGAAGCAGCTCAGGGAAGCAGGAGTTGCTATTTCTCATAACATCTACTGGGTGCCCAGAATGGTGCTGGGAACTGTGAGATTTACAGACTTCCATAAAGCAGGATGTCTAGCACTGACACATGTACAATCTAGGTGGAAAGACAAGCAAACAGGTGTCCTTTCATAGAGAGATAGATTATGAACACAAGAGTTCTCTTTCTCAAGGACTTTTCACCCAGGACCTGGAAGCACTTGGCCTCTCATGGTGTTCAAGCCAGGCCTTCAGAGGTCTGTGTTGCCTCAGTAGCTGGCCTGCCATAACCAGAGTCCTTCTGGTCCCTGGACCAGATGTAAGGTCCCTGAAGTATCACACAGAGAGAGACCCACCCATGGGACCCTCAGTTAGTGACACTCAGAATGTTCAGCCTAGTCAGAGCTGGCTCCGTTGTCTTCTGCCAAGTGAGAGTAAATATCAGATGACACAGTCTTAGAGGGTGGGACCAGAGATTGCAAACAGTGCCGTATTATTTTCTTACTGCTGTTGTAGCAAATCGCTGCAAACTTAGTGGCTTAAAACCACACACATTTGTTCCCTAACAGTTCTGAAGGTCAGAAGTGTCCCTGGGCTAAAGCCAAGGTGTCAGCGGGGCTGTGCTCCCTCTGCAAGCTCTAGGGAAGAACCCGTTTCTCTGCCTTGTCTAGCGCTAAACGCTGCCTGCGTTGCTTGGCTCCTGGGCCCACATCACTCTGATCTCTGCTTCTGCCATCACACCTCCCTCTCTGGCTTTGGCGTTCCTGCCTCCCCCTTATAAGGACCCTTGAGATTACATTTGGGCCCACCTGGATAATCCAGGATACTCTTCCTATGTCAAGATCCTTAATTTAATCATATCTGCAAAGTCTCTTTTGCCATGTAAGGTAACATAGTCTCAAGTTTGGGGGGTTAGGACGTGGAGATTTTGAGGGGCCATGATTTTGCTTATCAATAAGTACTATTTCCCTGAGTCAGATGCCTGTATTTTTCTCCCCAAATGATTCAGAAAAAAAAACTATTCATCTCTAACCATTGACCTGATCAAGCCTACAAACAACTTGGGGATTAAACACATTTTCATAGAAGTAAGTTCGTTGAAGTTTGGTGAGAAAAAGGTGCCGTGCTCTGGACATGATAAGAGAATAATTGATCATTAAAATCTGCTCTTAAATGCAACTGATAGGCCACCGTTTAATAAGATGTGAAAAGAGAACCTATATTTTAGTAGAGTTCTAGCATTCTTTACTTCAATATTTGCAAATTGTGATGATCGCTAACACCTATGTTCCCCCACCCTGTTTCTAACTATTCTTTAAATTGACTTGATACTGCATTTTTTTTTTGACAGTTCAGTGACAGGCACAAATTACTTCACTGTTACCGTGGTAACTAAGGGACCTCCAAACAGAGAAAAAATAAGATTAAAATAAAAGGGGGAAAGGAACATTCCAAATTAGCATCATTGTGTCGTTGTCCAAGTGTAGTCGGGTGTCACTTGGTCAAGCTTTGGGAGTTTTTTCCAGTAAGGACCCCTGAGTCAGTCAGTCAGCGGGGCAAGTTGCTCCTGTGAACAAGAATGCTTGTCTCCTGCAAGAAGCAATGGTTCAAAGTTTATGGAACCTTCTACTCTCCCTTACTTATGCATCTCTTTTATTTGGATCATCTCCTTTGTTTTTCATCTCCTCCTGCTTTTCCCCTTCTGAACACATTAGTTACTATGGAAACATTGGTGTGAATGTCAGAAAGCTCAGCTCAGAAATGCTTCATAAAGTCAATTTACAGAATGGTCTGACATTTATCTCATGTTTGGGAAATTTAAAGAATTTGTGATATTCATGACCACAGACAGGGGTGGGTGGTAAACACTGTGCTATATATGGATTTTAAAATTCGTTTTATATACACTGTGAGAACATCAGGTTTTGTCTTTTAGGAGAAGAATAGCAACACAAACAGGAATCTGGTTTGGAATTTGAAATCGGATTCATTTTCCATCAGTTCAGGGAAGATTTCCACTTTCTAAGTTTATAAGGCTGACTGGAACCTCTTGTGTCAAAATAAATGCTTTTTGAAAAAAATTATGGTTGGCTTATTTTTTAAACTTTAACCTGATAATAAAACAAATGGTATTTCCCATAATAATGTACACAGGGCACCAGCAATATTAGTTAAATGCACAGAAATGTTAATATCCATGTTGTAAAGATTCCTACTTCACTATGGGGAATTTCAGAGTTAGCGTTACCCTATGAAATAATAATAATAATAGCTAATGTTTATAGCACACTTACTATGTGTCAAGCCCCATTCTAAATACGTTACATGTAATAATTCATGTGATCCTCAAAACAACCTAGTGAGGTAGATGCTACCATAACACTTGTTTTACATACAAGAAAACTGAAGTACAAAGAAGTTAAGTAACTCATCCAAGTAAGTATTGATAGTTGAAGCAAAGATTCAAATGAAGGCATTTGGGTTCCAGACTGTATATTCTTAACCATCCTGCAAAACTGCTTCTTTATGAAAAAGTAAAACAACAGTAACAACATATCTAGCTAGAGAGCTTTGAGTTATCATTCCTGTACTAAAAAAGACAATCCAGGCGTCCCCCAGCAGAACTTCCTCCCTAATGACATTGTTCAGAGCCTTAAGGCTTGCCACATTCTCCTTGGGGATACAAGTTCCTAATGATTACGGTTTGATGATGAGTTCAGATTAGAGTCAAATTTGATTCTAGACTTACAGGCTCTTGTATATTTATTTTGTTACATATAAAAGAGTAATAATGTTTTGCTATATGATCAGCAGGAAAGCTATAAATAGCTGAAAAGATACTGACATTAACTCCACTGGATTCCATCAGAAGAATTTTAATTACAAAGAAAATCCAGTGTCAACCAGCAGGGCTACATTAATGCTTTGCCACCCAACATTCCCCACGTCCTCTGGCAACAGCTCCCAATCTTTGTTTGAGAAAGCCCCACCTGCTCAGTTCATGTGCTTGACTCTCCTGATGCCAAAATGGATCACGCGATCCAGGTCTAAGCCAATCAGCACATCTCATCTCCCTGACCTCCGTGACCCCTTGACCTCAGTGACAGATGGCATGTGACCAGATCAGAGCCAATGAAATGCAAGAAGATTTTTGCTGGGAATGCTCCAACAGGAAGAGGGGCTCTTTTTCCTCCCTAGAAAATTTAACTGTGAAATGAGCTGCTCTAGCCATCTTTGCCACCACCAAAGAGTTGCCCTAGAGCATACAGAGGCAGAGAGACCGAAATCCCCGGAACAGAAGGCATGTGAAAGATTAAGAGAAACCCAGCCTATGGTATCATTTGAGCCCTGGGTACAGCATTGTCCAAAATCTGTCTGCTAGAATTCTCAATTCTTGAATCAATAAGTTACTCCACCACCACCACCACCCTTTTTTTTTTTTTAATCTAAACACATTTGAACTGGCTTACAACAAACAGAAAAGGTCTAATGGACAAAACAAGAAGTGTCTGTGTCCTTTGAGTGAAAACACTACCTCTTATTCACCTTGTTCGTAAGCAAGCAAACATTCCCTTATCTAAGATTCCAAAATCCACAAACCTCTGAAAACCAAAAGTCCCTTTGTGGCTCATTTGGTGTCAAAACAGACATGACCCTCATGGACACAAGGCTGCCCACAGTCCTTCCTTATCCCACTTAATGTGAATATTCCTGTTTGGCTAAGGAACAACTAATGTGTGTCATTACAGGATGCTGCTTACAGACCCCGCCAGAATGGTCAGACCATACAAGGTATAAACTCTTACCTTTATTAAATCAAAGAATTATAAATTCTGAAGCCCCAAAGTGTTTCTGATAAAAGGGTGTGGACTTAGAGTCACAGGATAAATTGAACAAATAAATTGATTGAATAAATGACTGCTTACTCTCTGAACAGGATGGGATCTGAGTCAGCTATCAGTATTATTCAGAACCACAGGAGTAAGGCATCCGTTACTCCAAAACTATATTGAAGGTAAGAGTATGCTTGCATACACTAGACAGCAAGTCAAACATCAGATTGATAAACACCAGGACAAAGTGAAAATTCATAAGCAAAAATTCATTATGAAAGCAAAAAGAGTTGAATGTCTCAAAGAATACTATCTATCAAAAGCTTCAAGAACAGAAAATCTGGGTGAATAGAAAGAACCTGCTGCCTGACTCCACACCAAGTTACACTACACTGTACATGCTATAAACAATAACTACAAGACGTAAAAGAATTATGACGCCAAGTACATGTGGTTACTACGACATTGACTAAATCTTGAAATCCATATTCCATGTCCACGGGGGATCCATTCTTCAACCCTTCTCCCTGAGTCCTCACATTATATATATTAAAAATGTCATTTACTTTTTATTTGACTGCAGCCAAGAAAATTATCATGTTATGCGATATTAAAGAGTAATGGAAACTAATTAAACACTACCCTCAAAATAGGAAAATTTGGGGTCATGACTCATCTGCTTTCTTCTTTATATCCACAACCTAAAACAATAAGTAGTACATGGTAGGTTCTTAAGATGTACTTTATTAATAAATGAAATATGTGCTACATTCTGATACCTTTGCCATCTGACAACACCGAGAAGTCAGTGGAACAACTGACAGAGGGAGGGGAAAAACTAGAGAAGAAAACAAGCCCCTAAGGATGGTGACACCACTAGTACATGGATAGAGACCCTCCATGGGCCTCCTATCACTCACAGAAAACCAGATTGAAATCAATGATCTCTAAGGTACACCCCCCCAGCCCTATGATTACATGATTTTTCTGCATTAAAAGAAAATCTAAAAGGGTGCCGACAGAAGTCTATATAATTTACTTAAAACACTGACTAATAGAGCATAGAGTAATCCCTAAATTTGGAGAAGACTCTTGGAATTTGAAATTTCATATATATGAAAAACATACTGCCTCAAGCATCTTACCATAACTAAAAGATGGCACAAGCCTGAAAAATAGTCCAGCTCAAACACACACTGGTCTGAGGAATATTGAATCCTTATGTTCCTGTTAATAAAACATCTAATGTCCAAACTCCAAGCTGTAAGAGCCCAACCAATCCCGGCATGTTGTCAAAGTTTTCTACCTCCATGACATTGCTTAAATCTAACCTACCTTTTCTGTGGAATAGTTCTTAACTGCCCCCCTTCACTCCGGGTTCTCCTCTAATCTTCCTTGCACACTATTGCCAGACGAACTTTCCTAAGGAAAAGCTCTAATCTCATCACTGTTTCAAAACCTTCAACACTACTTTATTACCTTCGGCAGGATTTCACTAATTATGTGATGATAACACGTTTCCCTATTTCCTCTCCTACTCATTATTCGGCTTCTTTTCAGTCTCCAGCACTGAAGCACTCTCATCTACCTGTCTTTTAACATGTTAGAATTCCTTAAATCTTGACTATAGCCCCTTCTCATTCTATAACTTCTCCTTAGGCGACCCCATACTTACTGAGGCTTTCATTAATATCTAGATGCCAACGAATCTCATTGTTTTTTGTGTGTTTGTTTGTTGTATTTATTTATTTTTGGCTGTGTTGGGTCTTGCTGCGAGTGTGCTTTCTCTACTTGCAGCGAGTGGGGGCTACTCTTCTTTGAGGTGCGCGGGCTTCTCACCATGGTGGCTTCTTCTGTTGTGGAGCACTGGCTCTAGGTGCATGGACATCAGTAGTTGTGGCACGTGGGCTCAGTAGTTGTGGCTCATAGGCTCTAGAGCGCAGGCTCAGTAGTTGTGGTGCGTGGGCTTAGTAGCTCCGCGGCATGTGGGATCTTCCTGGACCAGGGCTCGAACCCATGTCCCCTGAATTGGCAGGTGGATTCTTAACCACTGCGCCACCAGAGAAGCCCTACTGCCAGCATCCTTCTAATCTCAGCTTAATGTCACCTCCCTCACCATTCCTTTGAAGGCAGGCCAAAACTACAGTCTTGCCTATGAAATTAATGTCCTAAATCAAGTGTTGACCAATTAAAAGGGAGATTATTCAGGTTGGAGGAGGAAGGGACAGACTTATTCAGATGAAATCCCTCAAAAGAGAGACTGGATGTTCCCCGAAGCAAGAAACTCCACTTGTGAGGATGATGAAGTAAACAGCCATGTTGGAAAAGCTAACAAGAAACTTTGGGCAACCTGCAGCTGACAGCCAGCAAAAAGCAGGGGCTGCAGGCATGTAGCCACGAGGAAACGAGTTCTGCCAGCGACCTTAGAAATGAATTCTTACCCAGTCAAGCCTGTTGATGTGAATGCAGCCCTGGCCAACACCTTGACGGTAGCCCTGTGCGATCCCGAGCAGAGAACCCAGTTGTGCCATGCCACACTCCCGACCTAGAGAAACTGTGTGACAATAAATGTGGGTTATTTGAAGCTGCTAATTTGTGGCAATTTGTTATGCAGAAATAGAAAACTGATACACATTCTAAGCTAGTGAAGACGTTTTTGTTGTTGTCATGTGTTTCTTACTTTTTCCCCCCCCCCAAAATGGCTTAAATACTAAAGGAACAATTGAAAGAATACATTGGCTAGAACAAAATTTAAGTGCATTTGTAGCCAACTCCCCAGTAAAAGGAAGTGACAATTCAATGCTTTAAATTGATTTGCTCTGCTTTACTGGAATGTGTAACTCCCCCCACCCCCACCCCCTCAGGCTTGCATTCTTAGTAGTTTCTTTGGATTTTCATCAACTAGTTGCTCTCAGGTGAAAGAAAAAAAAAAAGATAGCAGATTTAAAGATCAAAACACAACCATAAAAAAACAAATGGAAGAGCACACTTACTGCACAACACACTACAGCACAGGAAACAGTCCACAGCCTGCCTTGCTGCAATGCTTCCTCACCTCTGCTATTTGAGTCAGTGTTTTCCCACAGGAATAATTTTATAATAGGAAGTTGATGGCCCAGCATCAAATAAGTCATTGCTATGACTAATATGGTCAATTTATATGTAATAAAAGCAAAGAAGGGATTCAGACCCTCTACAATAATTTAAAATGAAGATATTATGTTTCAAGTTATAAAGATAGGCATAAAAAGACCATTCATCTTGCTTATAAGTTCACAAGTAACATAATAAACATATATGGTTTAAAATATAACTTTATAACATCATTTTTAATCTAACTAATATGCTAGACCAGATAAACACATCACTTGATTTAACCTAATTTTGTTAAGAAGCTAACTTATCCCCATACAAAAATCTAGCAAAGGGCTTCCCTGGTGGTGGAGTGGTTGAGAGTCCGCCTGCCGATGCGGGGGACACGGGTTTGTGCCCCGGTCCGGGAGGATCCCACATGCCGCGGAGCGGCTGGGCCCGTGAGCCATGGCCACTGAGCCTGCGTGTCCGGAGCCTGTGCTCCGCAACGGGAGAGGCCACAACAGTGAGAGGCCCACGTACCACAAAAAAACAAAAAAAAATCTAGCAAAGATAATTATAGGTTTATATTGCTTATGAAAATAGAATTGAAACTCTGAAGTAAAATACCAGGAAAAGATACAATAGTATATGAAAAGAGGAGTCCTCCCTGACCATGTAGAATTTATCCCCCAAACAAAAGATGCGTCCATATTCAAAAATAAATCACAACAATTCATATCTGTAGGTATTAAAGAGGGGATGTTCAACAGATGTTGGAAACTGTTAAATTTCTGTTCATACCTTTAATGTTTAAAACACTTTGAAGACTAGAGCTTATAGGATAATTATTAAATATTAAAAAGCCTTCTCAAACCAAGAGCCCACCTAATGTACAACAGGTAGCTTCTAGATACATTCCAGTTTAAATCCACTATCTTTGATCAAGCTCTGCTTATTTCACCTTCCAATAGTTCTCTAATCTTTTGATGGTTCAGACCTTCAGTGTGTCTTACCTGGAGGACTAAACAGTCTCCTAAATGATGAATGCTATGGTCTGAATGTTTGTGTTGCCCCCTGCACCAGATTCATATCTTGAAACCCTAACCCCCAAGGTGATGTTGTTAGGAGGTGGAGGCTTTGGGAGGTGATTAAGTCATGAGAGCAGAGCCCTCCTGAATAGGATTAGTGTTCTTATAAAAGAGGCCACAGAGAGATCCCTCATCCCTTCTCCCATGTGAGGACACAGTGAGAAGGTGCTTCCTGTGCACCAGAAAGCAGGCCCGAATCTGCCAGCACCTTGATCTTGGACTTCCCATCCTCCAGAACTGTGAAAATATATTTCTGTTGTTTATAAGCCACGCAGTCATGGTACTTTGTTATAGCAGCCCAAACACACTAAGACTACATCACTGCCCTTAGTCTAATTCGTCTCAAAGCCATTCTCTTCACTGTGGTCAGAATCATATTTCTAAATTTGTGTCACGTCCCTGATTAAAACCCTTTATTGGTTCCTCCAAAGAGAACCTAGTACTTGGCATGCTCCCAAGGTACATGCTTGATGATCTGACATGGCTCATCTCTGCAACTCACATCCTGCCTTCCCTGCCTGGCCCTTGCAGGTCCTGTGCATGCTATGTCCAGCCTCCTGTCTGGGAGGCATGTCCTCCTCCCTCTTTACCAGGTACTTATTCATCTTTAATCCTCAGTTCAGGACTTTTATCTCCTATTTCCTCTAAGAAGCCGTCTCAGATACTACTCTACCTTTTCAGATTGTTACTAATACCCCTCTCTGCTGCCTCCACAAGTGTCCTGTGTATATATCCATTCCCCACTCTTAGCACATGATTATTCAGTCTCTGCATCTGTCATTTCTGCTCGATGAGTGTGCTCTTCAGTATGATCCCCAGTGCTTAGCACATAGGAGGTGACTGCTGTTCACTGAATGAATGATGAAGAAAAATGAAGACGAGGGAGCAAAAGTGAGCCCTGTCAGTTGGAACACCTCTCCTGAAGCACAGTCTGGAATGGAATCCTCTGTGGGAGTTGCCCAGACCAGGGGATAATGCCTGCGAGTATTATCTACCACTAATCCTGAGAGAAACCCCAGCAAAGCCAAACTTCTTCATCTGGGATATCCTATAGATTTACCCAAATCATCTCACACCCACACTCAGAGGATGTGCTATTTCCGTTTCATACTTAGAAAGCCAAACCTGTTGTACAAAATGGATGTCAGGGCTTCCCAGGTGGCGCAGTGGTTGAGAGTCCGCCTGCCGATGCAGGGGCCCGGTCCCGGAAGATCCCACATGCTGCGGAGTGGCTGGGCCCGTGAGCCATGGCCGCTGGGCCTGCGCGTCCGGAGCCTGTGCTCCGCAACGCTAGAGGCCACAACAATGAGAGGCCCGCGTACCGCAAAAAAAAAAAAAAAAAATGGATTTAAGAGTGTGCATACTTTCTAACAAGAAGGGTAGAAACAGAGAAGTCAGTCCCCTTATTCTGTAATCTACAGGCAAACATCCCTCTGTTTACTGGATAAATTCTAAACTCTTAGCTATGTCTTACAAAGCCCTTCCTGATCTAGACCACCTTCCTCTCCAGTCTTCTCTTGTATAAGCTCCTCGTATGGCCCACATTCCAGCTGTTCCCTCCTACTAAATTTAGGCAACTTGGTTCTTTGCCAAAGTCAATAACTTTGATATTTAAAAAGGGTTCAGTAACGATAGCAATATTTAGATATCCAGATATTCTTGTTTCATTTTGGCAGATAAAGATTTAGTGTGCATGATCATCTTAAAAAATGAGAAATAAAATGTTTTCTCATTTCACTAGTATTCAAATAATGAGTAGGTGTCTTTTGACCTAAGATGTGCTTCAAACAAATTTTGAAAAGTTCAATTTGTCAGAATGCAAAATGAGGCACAATTGATTTTTTTTTTTTTTTTTTTTTGGTACGCGGGCCTCTCACTGTTGTGGCCTTTCCCACTGCGGAGCACAGTCTCCGGACGCGCAGGCTCATTGGCCATGGCTCACGGGCCCAGCTGCTCCGCGGCATGTGGGATCTTCCCGGACCGGAGCATGAACCCGTGTCCCCTGCATCGACAGGTGGACTCTCAACCACTGTGCCACCAGGGAAGCCCCATAATTGATTTTTAACATTTTAATTTTAAGTGAGCTGGTTGTCAGATTTCACTTGAAAAGGACCCACAATATCTACATCAAGGGCATGTCAACTATCTTCAACCATTCTTGTCATTTGGGAACAATCGTAGGCATT